>NC_136521.1:55152253-55224753 GCF_053919585.1 Euprymna scolopes | reverse complement strand
AAGTACCTTCCGTTTTTTTTGTTTTTTTTTTTTGTACTTCTGCAGAGAAGGTAAAAAACCGATAAAAACTGGATATATTTTTCGTGTTTTTATTCAATTTAACATGTTTATTCAGCTCGAAAAGCATACAGTGTTTACCCATGTGTTGGAAATTCAAGATGGCGTCTCACACATTCTTTAACACCGTAAGTTTGGGAAAAGGTGTTCTAAATAAAAAACTATACAAAATACTATTAAAAACCCGCCGAATATATGTCAACCTATGTCACGGTAACATATATTGAGCGAGTTTTTAACAGTATTTTAACCGGTTTTTTATTTATTACACCTTTTTCCAAACTTACCGTGTTAAAGAGAGAATCGGCCGCCATCTTGAATTTTCCAATACATCGGTAAACACTGTATGCTTTTCGAGCTGAATAAACATGTTAAATTGAATAAAAACACGAAAAATATATCCAGTTTGGTAGAAAAGTAATTTATCTTGCCTTTCATAACATTTATTTGTTACATATTTGTTTTTGGCAACTTATTCGAATCTATGTGTACAGTAATACAAACCCGAAATGAATTTAAGACCACGAGTGAAATGAGAAAATGAAGAAAATCACATTTACTGTGTGTGTTTACTGTTTATGTAAGTCAGCGGGTTTAGTTGCCATAACAACGTGACGGTAGTGAACGTGTGTGTGTGCGTGTGTGCGCGTGTGCTTGCTAGTACTACTACTAAGTTTGTAGGAGCGTTTGATTTCGTGTAGTTTAGTTTCGTATAATAGTTTCGTATTTTTTTAATTTGTAAATAACAAGTTATTAAAAAATTAAACCCTTCCAAGATGGACAATAAATAAAGCCATAATATTTTATGGTAAAGGTAAGAGCGTAGAAACCATTGTTTTTTAGGAGATGTGATTATTGGATTAACCAATCAGAAATCGCCTGTGGCACACACATCTCTGTTTTTATAGATATATAGATAGATAGATAGATAGATAGATATAGATAGATAGATAGATAGATATAGATAGATAGATTTAAAATTTGAGTCTGACAGAATGACAAAATTATATTGCAAACCGATATATTAAACAAACGAACTTCAAAGAGACAAATGAACACATAAGTAAAAACAATTTGTATTAGAAAACATTTATTATTCCACGTCTTTTTTTACAGACCTGACGACTGAGGTTCGCTCTTAATAAAAATTGTTTTTTATAGTCTTAATTTTGACTTCCCTTTTCATAAAAAACTAAAAAAAAATCAAGAAAGAAAAGAAATTTAATTTTATTTTTTCATTAATTTCTTTCTGTGCAAAGCAATTCTTTCAAACTTACTCTGTTTCCAAAATGTTTTTATTTTATTCCCCTCCCCCTTCATTCATTTTCCTCCGCATCCTGGCAAGTATTAAAATAAACCATTTATAATATTTATTTATGGATTTATTTACTTATCATTTCTTTTGTATCGGTAAATGAATTCCATTTAAAAAAAAAACTGTAAAAGTCACGTTAAAGGTGATTAAGTTGGAAAGTAAGTAAAAATTTACCCTTTTTACTTTTATACGATTTCTGATCACTTTGAAAAAGGTGTGTGTGTTTTTTAAAAATGTTTTTTAACTGCTATAATCTAATTTTTATATATATATGTATATATATATATATATGTATATATATAAATATATATATATATATATATATATATATATATATATATATATATATATATAACAACGTGAGTATTCATATCGTGGGTTTGTATTACTGTACACATAGATTCGAAAAAATAGTCAAAAACAAATATATAAATAAATGTTATCAAAGGCAAGATAAGTTACTTTTCTACCTAACTGGATATATTTTTTGTGTTTTTATTCAATGTAATATATTTATTCAGCTCGAAAAACATACAGTGTTTACCGATGTGTTGGAAAATTCAAGATGGCGTCTCACACCCTCTTTAACACCGTAAGTTTGGGAAAAGGTGTTATAAATAAAAAACTATACAAAATACTATTAAAAACCCGCCGAATATATGTCAACCTATGTCAACATATATTGAGCGAGTTTTTAACAGTATTTTAACAGGGCACATCGTAAAAACTGACCTATTAATTTTCCTGAAGTAAAAACTATATAGTTTTTAAACTTTTAAAACTATACATTATAAAAAGAAAACTGTTCGAGTGATTTTTTTTTTTTTACATGGGTGTCACCACTTATCAAGGCCCAGAGGCCACTCAAGGATAAGGGTTAATAGGTATACATTAGTCATTGTGATTTTAGCATAGTAAACAGTGGGAATTTTGTAACTTGGATTACTTGAAAAAGAAAACTGTTCGAATGATTGAAAATGAAAACAAAATAACAATGTAAATATATTGATAAGAAAAAAAACAAAAACAAACGAAGTTTCCGTTTCAGGAACCCGAGTTTAATTTTATGTCGTAATCATTCAACTCGTTAGCGGTTTTATTCAGCGATTAGGGATAACCATACGACATATCTAATTACCAAAGCGATTTTTTTTTTATTAAAACTAAACCTGTTTAGTTTTAATGAACCAATTTTTTTAAAGCCAACACTTTAGTTATTTTGAGAGCGTGCAACTGCACCCGAAAGGTTGATTAGGAAACTCCAAATCCTTTTATGACTCGAAAAAAAAAAAGGCTTTTTATCGGCTTAAATGATAAACTAATGTTAAATATTAGTATTTAATATAATGAGATATCAATCCACACAATTTGCCATCGATTCTGAAATAAAATGAAATCCTGACATTGTGATAATTTTTGCAGGTGTTATGTGCCAAATATTGAAATAAGAATGTTTAAATTCAATTATTGTAATTTAAGTCTTTAATTTTAAAGTCGACTTTATTTATAAAATATCTTTTTAGAAATCAATCTCAAAAACAATCTGAACAATAAATCTCTTTTGTTATGGCTAAGTTTTTGTCAAGGGTAGAAATTATAATAGACAAGTATTCATCCATGATGACATTTTACCGATTTCCTGGTTTACAGGTATTCTTGCTAAATTTCTTCGAAAGAATTGACATAAACAATACTTCAACTAAATACGTATATTTCATGCAATAATGACTTTTGTTTCTTCTGACTTTTCCTAAACTAAACATAAAACATCGGTTAGGGTTAGTTTAACATTCTGTAAAAGTACCTTCCGTTTTTTTTGTTTTTTTTTTGTACTTCTGCAGAGAAGGTAAAAAACCGATAAAAACTGGATATATTTTTCGTGTTTTTATTCAATTTAACATGTTTATTCAGCTCGAAAAGCATACAGTGTTTACCCATGTGTTGGAAATTCAAGATGGCGTCTCACACATTCTTTAACACCGTAAGTTTGGGAAAAGGTGTTCTAAATAAAAAACTATACAAAATACTATTAAAAACCCGCCGAATATATGTCAACCTATGTCACGGTAACATATATTGAGCGAGTTTTTAACAGTATTTTAACCGGTTTTTTATTTATTACACCTTTTCCAAACTTACCGTGTTAAAGAGAGAATCCACCGCCATCTTGAATTTTCCAATACATCGGTAAACACTGTATGCTTTTCGAGCTGAATAAACATGTTAAATTGAATAAAAACACGAAAAATATATCCAGTTTGGTAGAAAAGTAATTTATCTTGCCTTTGATAACATTTATTTGTTACATATTTGTTTTTGGCAACTTATTCGAATCTATGTGTACAGTAATACAAACCCGAAATGAATTTAAGACCACGAGTGAAATGAGAAAATGAAGAAAATCACATTTACTGTGTGTGTTTACTGTTTATGTAAGTCAGCGGGTTTAGTTGCCATAACAACGTGACGGTAGTGAACGTGTGTGTGTGCGTGTGTGCGCGTGTGCTTGCTAGTACTACTACTAAGTTTGTAGGAGCGTTTGATTTCGTGTAGTTTAGTTTCGTATAATAGTTTCGTATTTTTTTAATTTGTAAATAACAAGTTATTAAAAAATTAAACCCTTCCAAGATGGACAATAAATAAAGCCATAATATTTTATGGTAAAGGTAAGAGCGTAGAAACCATTGTTTATTAGGAGATGTGATTATTGGATTAACCAATCAGAAATCGTCTGTGGCACACACATCTCTGTTTATATATATATATATATATATATATATATATATATATATATATATATATATATATATATATATATTACACCCTGCACTGAAGATTCTCGAAAGGATGAAACACTAGTGTCTGTAGGTACTCAATAATTATTATAGTAAAAAAATAATTATATATATATATATATATATATATATATATATTGTGTATATTTAGGCAGCATTTTCTCATTTAGACAAATATTATTGAATAGCAAGGAGTTGTTCTGTTTTACAATTTTCATTTTTATCTTCTCCAATCTCCGAATAGTCCTTTTGTGCTCTTCTTGAAATTGTATAAGTTGGATCCATAATCGCGAGCGCTTTCGACAGAAGTGCTTCTATCATCCTCAGGCATATTGTAGAAATAAATGTAGAAATTGTTTTTTTTTTTAAATTACATATATATATACGTTTTTTCATAGTAACGTGGTAGCTTGTTTTTTTTTTTGGGGGGGGGAATAAATTTTGAATATGTGTGTGTGTGTGTTTATGTATATAAATATATTTAATATATAAATTTTTTTTTTAAAAAGTCCGCCCACCTATTGATTGAAGAAGATAAAAAGGAAAATTGTAAAACAGAATAACTCCGTGTTATTCAATAATATTTGTCTAAATGAGAAAATGCTATATATATATATATATATATATATATATATATATATATATGTATATATATATATATAGTAATTTATAAAATATATAATATTTATAAAATATATATGGCGATTAAGTTACACTGAATATTCCGCGTTTCATCCACTCTAGGACTCTCAGGCTTACGAATTACTAACTAGCTCTACCTACGTATTGATCACTTTTGAAGTAAATACGTAAAGTTTACGCATAAATCTATACTTTCGTATATTAATTTTATGTGAGTAAATTAAGTAGTTATATATATATATATATATATATATATATATATGCATAAAAATAATTCATCTGATATCCCTTTTTTAACGATGGGATCGTCCGATCGTCGAAGACAAGATTCAGGCAAGCAAGCAAGATTAAGATACTCATACATAACTTTATATAAATATATATGAATCCATAAATTTTCGCTTGAAAACATTTTACAACCGTTACGTCCTTAATTCGATCTGTTTATTTTACTCGGCGCTCCTCGCAAGATATCCGATTGTTTTTATTTTTATTTTTTGTTTTTTTATTTTTACATAACTCTGATTCAAGCATCGAACACAGAAAATTCAAGTGTTCTCGAGTTTGCTTGGAGAAACGCGCGTTAGGATTTCGCGGGTAAAACTCAGCGCTTTGGGCTTCTTGAATTCCTTCGGGGAAAATCACGACGTGATGATATGTAGCGCCATTTTGAGAAGCGCTCGAACCAGCGTCCAAGTGGGTGGATTTATTTACATGTAAAATAAGATAGAACAAAGTTTCTAGAAAGGCGTCCATTTGATCAGTGCGTTTAACGATGAAAATACAATCTGAATCGTGACGAACCAACGTAATTTATATATATATATATATATATATATATATATATATATATATATATATATATATATATATATAAATGTAATTCTTGGTTCGTTCAACATCGATAAAACCATATTTCTACATTACCAATTTAATTGAAATTTTCAGAAAATCTATCTGTAAAGTCAATGAATGTTTGCATGTTATTAAAATAATTTAACATTGCGAATTATAAAAATATTAATCAAAATATAAATATTTTTCGTAAGTCGTTTCTGCGAGACTGCCCGGTTTTATTTCCGGTAACTTCCGTTTCAACTACTCTCGAATTACAAGATAAGTAAAAAAAAAAAATGGTACTCATGCAGAGAGTGATCCGTGCTGAAATAATAACGTTATTATTTAAAAAGCCATTCTTAACATGGGGAAGGGAGGGTGTTTTGTACATTATTCCTTACAATTGAATAAAAAACATATCAGAAAACTTTAATTAAACGTGGAAATACGATTTAAAAAATAGCGCGGATCACGTTCTATCTTTGTTCTATCTTATTTTACATGTAAATGCGCGGAGCATTAGCAGAAAAAAAAAATCCCATATTTTTTAAATTTAAATTCATTCTTACCAATTTTAAATTCATTCTTACCATATATTTTAAATTTAAATTCATTCTTACCAATTTTTTAATTTTAAATTCCTTTATTTATTTTAAGGCTTTTTCACCCATGACACATTACGTTTTAATTGTTTAGTTTCTTTCACGGCATTGTTTACATAAAAAAGTTTGTTCTAAACTGTTTCATTTTTACAACATGCCTCAGCGTATTATAAACACCCTTACCTCCCCATGTTAAAAACGGCTTTCAAATTAAACTCGCCCTTCCACAAACCTCGAAAGTCGTTCTTAACATGGGGAGGTTGGGGGTGTTGATTCCGAAAGCCGTTTTAACGTGGGGAGGTTAAGGTGTTTATAATATGCTGGGGCGAGTCGTAAAATTATGAAGTTGCTTGAAATTTATTTATTTGACAAAAAAAAATACATTTTGGTACTCCTTGGGCGTTGAGTTCCATGGCGACCAGCAGAAATGACGACTTTTACCGACCTTTTTGTAATAGTATTTGCGGATGGGTATGTTGACAAATCTTCCGGCATGCATTTAAGGGTTACGAAATTATCAATAAATCATTTAGTTACCAAGCCAACGTCAGTAAATAAAAAAATGTTACATGCGCATGCATTTGCCTCGACTAGGGGGAGGTGCTAAGGGAGCGACCATTGAACTCAACGCCCAAGGAGTACATAAAGTGGCACTTATGCACTTATGTTATCGTGCTATTTTTTTAAAAGTAGTATTTTCACGTTAAATTCAAATTTTACAATATCTTTTTCTTTTATTAATTTGTTAGGTGAAAGTCCAGATAACCCAGTCGGGTTCTAACGTGTGGAAAATTTAGCTCCCGAAAACAAAAGGGGGTACTCTGGATAGTAACAAAAAATTAAAATTGCCTCAGTCTCGAAAGATTTCTTCTATACTGAACGAGGAAAAAAACGCTGAAGTATAGTTCACATGTTTCTCTCCCCTTCTCTCTTCATCTCTTAATATCTATCTCTATCCACCTCTCCCTTTCCCTCTCTCAATCTATGTTTCTCTCTATATCACCCTCTCCATCTCTCTTTGAGACCCTTTCTCTCTCTAACTCCCTCTATCTCTCTCTCCTTTCCTCTGTTTCATCCCTCTCTGTTTCTAACTCTCCCCCTTTTCTGTCTATCTATCAATCCCTTTATCTCTCTATCTCCTTCTCTTTATTTTCCTCTCACTTTCTATTTTGTATCTATATATCTTACTCTCTATATGCCCATCTCTAATCCCTCATCCTATTTTAGTCTCCTAAATTAATTACAGTGAATAAGGCATTGTCAAAACATGGCTGAATCCTATTTTAGTCACCTAATTTACTGACTGTGAGAATAGAAGTTATTTGGAAATTACTGCTACCTTGAACAACACCAGAAGTAACTGGTAAAACCTTTCTAATTAAATTGATTTTGGCAGCCATTCGGTAGCAAAATGACATAGCCTTATCTCTTGCTGCATGAGGAATACCTGCGACCTTGCTGCCAAGTAGAAGAATTATTTATTCTACTTTGAAACATTCAATTTTTCAAAAATCTCATGTTCGACATCTCCAAAACATCCAATATGGGGAAAAATATTGCAGAAATGCAAACTTATTGTTTAGGATGAATGCCCAATGGTACACAAAAAAATCACTTGAGGCTCTTGGTCAATCGTTGCAAGATTTGCGTGGCAATGTCAGACCATTTGGGAATGCAGTAATATTGCTTGCAGTAGATTTTATACAAATGTTACCTGTTATTCTTCAATCAACACCAGCAGATATAATAAATGCTTGCCTCAAATACTCTACTTTTTTATTCCATGTGAAGACATTAAACTTAGCTCAAAATATGCATATCCAGTTGCAGACTGTTCGATCCGCACAAATTTTTTTGCATCACTTGTGGGAAATTGGGTACGGAAAAGTACTAGCTGATCAGAGTTAAGAGCAAAATTCTTTGACTTTTAACTTCTGTAATTTTATTACATCAAAAGAAGAGTTAGTTTAAAAGGTTTTTGCAGATATTCAAATTATAAGAATTCCACTTGACTGAGTGAACGAGCTATTCTTGCAGGTCAATACTAAGACCCCCATGAATTTAACGCTATTATTCAATGTAAAATTCCAAGTGAGGTAGTCAAATACAAATCCATCGACACTGTTATGAAAGCAGATAAAGTGGTTAATTATCCAACAGCTATATTTGCCAGGGATGCCATCGCATGTACTTCAACTGAAATTTGGTATACTAATTATCATGTTGTGAAATATAAACCAATCTAAGCTTTGCAATGGCACATGGCTTGCAGTAAAAAAAAATTAACAAACAATATCATAGAAACAACAATCTTAACAGGACCTTTCACAGATGAATATATCTTCATTCCATGCATTCCTATGATTGTGGGGCTTATAATTACACACTGACTGTTTTTTCAAATGGACAATTTATGTTACGTATTCAAGAGTCACCAAACCAGAAAATCTCTATATCAGCTAAGAAAATGGAACAACAAAAACTGTGTACCCATACGAAATGGAAAATTAAACCTATAAGAAACATGCTTTTTCTCATTTTGGAACTTTTTCCATTGCGCCAATTTGAGCCACAGCAACGCGTGGCAGGGTACAGCTAGTATATATATATATATATATATATATATATATATATATATATACGCATATATATATATATATATATATATGTATACTAGAAAAAGTACCCGTCAACAGAAAATGAACTATGATTTATGAAAGTATAATAGGTTATGAAAAGGAAGGGTTGAAAGAGATAGCTTCGAATTTGGAGGTATAAAAATCAAAGCAAAATATGATGAAAGTAAAAATAAAATAGACAAACCCCATAATTTATTATACTATACCTGTTCACACTGAAACACTTATCACAATATTCTGTGGATCGATATTAAAAAAAACCTTGTTAAACTTTGTCACATATTTCCATTTTATGGAGGTCAGGCGCGAACGAACACCTCCTAATTTTATTATACCATATTTCTTCAAACTGAAACATAATTATCAAAGTATACTTACGCAGATAGATATGAAAAGTCTTTATTAAAGTTTGTGCCTATTTCCATTCTATGGAGGCCAGGCGCGAACGCAAACCCCACAATTTTATTATACCATCCCTATTTAAGTTAAAACATACTTATCAAAGTATTATTATGTACATCTATATCAAAACACTTGTAAACGTTTTTTAAATTTTTTTTATTTCCATACTTTGTGGACCAGGCATGTACGCAGACCCCACAATTTTAATGAATCATCATTATGCCAGATCAAACATACCCATTCCTGTGTCTCGATACATCTTCTATCATTATATGTGATCAGTTTTCTATAATAGTCAACCATATAGGAGCCTATTCGTGACCAGGCACACACACGTTCAGCTTTATATATATGTAATATACTGAGTTCGTGTAATTCAGCAAATTTTCATATACCAATAGGTTTTAAGCTAAAAATGGTTGACTTAAGGACTAAGCTACAAAATTATCACATTTTATAATTGAGCATTAATATACTGTATATGCAAAATAAATACTTCAAAACAAGGTGTTGATGGCAACAAAAAGTGTATTTCATTTTACGTTACAATTGTTTCAATATCTAGTTCGACAATTTCAAGCATTATATGGTTTGAAAAGTTTCAAAAACCATTATTTCTTCAGACTTTGTGAATAAACACACTTTAGGCAATGTAGCATTTTTTGAATAGAAAGAAAAAAGGCGGGAGGAAATCCCTTACGGGAAAAGCATACGAGAAACATTTACCTTGGTTGTGGTTACGGAAAAGCCAATTTAAATATTAATGTATCGCCTAATTTTCGTATCCTTATTCAAGAACAGAGTTATGTGAAGTTTTTACGGGGAGCCCTAAGCCATTTAAAAAAGAAAATTCTTTAAAAATATATCCCATTTGTTGGGTTCCTAAATTCCTTTATTTCCCAATGATTGATTTTTTGTAAAAAGAATTTTTTTAAAGTTTGATATCTATATTTATATTATGGCCGTAACAACCTTGTAAAGATGTTAAGGTTAGTTTTAGCTTCGTATTAGTGGCAAGTAATGTTTATATATTATCGTTCTATTTGTACATGGATATAATACCATTTCCGGTTTAGAATTTGATTGAATATGAGAATAAAGTAAAATGGGTGTATTAAATATATATAAACCTTGTAGGACATTTCGGGTGAAGTGTTCTAATCTATTTACTTTCTAAAGATTCATAGTTATTTTACTTGAAAAATGTTTTATGTCGTTGCTTAGGATGATTTGAAGGGAGATAATCCAATTAAGTTGTTAAGTACTGCTAGTTAATTCTGTTTGAAACTGGATCGCATTTGTTTCTTACAATGGTTAAAGGGAGGTAATTCAGGCCGTTTGTGTTTTCGGTTCATTGGTTACTTGAAGGCGACTATGATTTAATAATTTATTTAATCAGATAGGTCTAGAACGTGCTACAATGGCTTATTTAATAAATTAAGTATATAAATTATGTTTTTGATCTAAAGAAATGGGTTGTGTTTAACCCGCATCTGTTATTAATCACTTGTGCTGCTCCTGTCATATAGTGCATGCGTTGTGTTCTTGTATTTCCTCTAATTATTATTCTGACAGCAAAACCACCCATGGCTCCAAGTGTGTTTCACTCCGGTGGGAAGATGTCTACTCCTGCATTTATGGGTGAAAAACACTTAGACCATGGAGTGAAGTAGGAGAATAAGTAAGTCAGCATTGATTCTACCAACCTAGGATGTCAGATGACAGAATCAATTGAATTAATATTTAGATTGATTAACAGCCCCCAAGTTGCTAATTTAATTTTTTAATAATAACTAGATTAATTGCTGAGTTGTTTTATTGATTTGAAGAGGGTGTTACTTATTTTACCGTTAATACTGCTACGACTGAATACAAGAATGATTGCCGTTATGGAGAAAAAACATTCCTAGATGAGCTTTATACTTTATTTATATTTCTTACCCGGTTAAGAAGAAAGGAAACTATATTCGCATGTTAGATTTGGATCCTTCATTTATATTGTAACAATTCTACCTATTTAACTCTACATTAAAATTTACACACACACACACACACACACACACACACACACACATATATATATATATATATATGTGTGTGTGTGTGTGTGTGTATATATATATATATACACACACACACACACACACACACACACACATATATATATATATATATATATATATATATATAAAAGTGAAATTGTCTCTCTATGTGTCTGTGTGTATCTGTGTGTATACATTTCCCTGCCAAACTGCTCTGTCAATTTTCAGTATACAGACTCGAAATTTGAGATAATGGGTATTGAGATTTGGGAAAATCTTTTTAATTAGTGTTCGGCCAGGAATTTGGCTGTCAAGCGTACAAAGTTCAACGATTTGACTTTTGAAAACTCTACCAAACCCCTCCGCCAATTTTCGGTCTAAACACTTGAAATTTGAGATGTAGGTTAGTTGGACATAGGTCAAACTTTTTAATTTGATTTGAGGCCAAAACTATAAATATTAAGGGGTCAGAATTGTGTTCAAAGTTAAAAAATATTGACCTCTGCTTGTTAATCGTTTTTTTGGCTGAAAATTGGCTTCCAAAGAGTCAAAGTTCAACAGATTTGACCTTTGCGGTCTCTAGCAAACTATTCAGCCAATTTTGGGTCTTACCAATTGAAAATTTACATGAAGGGTATTCAGACATGCAGCAAGCTTTTTAATCAGGTTTTGGGAGAAAATCTGGCTGCCAAGAGGTCAAAGATGAAAGAGTTGACCGTTGCATATTACCAAATTCCTACGTGAATTTTGGGGCTTAACACTTGAAATTTTAGATGTAGGTTACCTGGACATGAGTCAAACTTTTTAGATATATATATATATATATATACATATACATATAAAGTTATGAACAGTACATAATCCCGAGCAAAGGTGGGCTGAACTGCTAGTATATATATATATATATATATATATATATATATATATATATATATATATATAAACAAAAGTTCCATCTTTCTAATTTCAAGATATTGTCCATGTTTATTTGCTTCTGCATGTTATAATGTTTAATTTTTGACAGCACCTGTTTCTTAAGGCAGCATCATTCATTTAATTATTATGTCAAATTAAAATTAAAATGCAAAGATGATGTAACTAAAAGAAAACACAATTGGAACTTCTCTTCCGATTTTCGGATTTAATTATCATGCCAAATTTCTTTTTTTTTAAGTTGATGAGTTCCTATTCTTCTGATGAGTAAGGGCGGAAAAATTAAAAAATTGACATAATAATTATATAATGGTTCTGCGTTAAGGGTGGAATAAATTAAAAAATTGAACAAATAATTACATGAATGATTCTTCGGTACGAAACGGGTGCTGTCAAGAATTGAACATTTTAACATGCTTAAAGAAATAAACGGTAAGGTGGTCAACATCTTAAAATTTTGAATATAGACCTTTTGTCCTTTGTTTGTCAATTTGTTTAGTATATGCTCTGTAGTTACACACACACACAGACATTCAGCTTTATATTATACATTTATATATATATATATATATATATATATATATATATATATATAAATGACAAAAGTCTATATTCCAAATATCAGGGTGTTGTCCATCTTACCGTTTCTTTCTTTCAGAAAAACAGTAACCTGAACAACATCTTGAAAATTTGAAGATAAACGTCTTGCAATTTGTTTAGTATATGCTTAAACATTTTAACATGCTTAAAGAAATAAACGGTAAGGTGGTCAACATCTTGAAATTTTGAATATAGACCTTTTGTCCTTTGTTTGTCAATTTGTTTAGTATATGCTCTGTAGTTACATTGAGCTTCATAAATTAAACGATTGGTATGAATAAAAGCTGAAATATAATTGAATACTCATATATCCCATATATTTAATAATGATATAATAGGCGTCACTCAAACCAATAAAGCTGGACTGGGCAGCACAAGCAGCAAAGAAGTAAAAAACAAAAAAACAAAAGAGACAAGATGATTGAAGTGGTCAGTATGGTCGAGGAGGAACAATGAAATGCCATTGTTGTCACTCAGGCCAAACAATATGCATGGACAAATTGAAGAAGAATATTTTCCCAAACTCTCTCTCTCTCTTTCTCTCTCTCTCTCACACACACCTACATACACAGACACACACAAACAGACAGACACACACACGCACATATATATATATACACGTGCCTTACTTCATAAAAATAGGGATTATTGGTTTAAAAAATTCATATAGGTCCCTGATGAGTGGTTTGGTATACCATTCAACCCATTGTAAGGTGCTTGCGCGTGGAATTTTTGTAGGAAGTTTTGCGCAATATCCAACCACACCCTTAAAAATTCTTCTTCTTTATCTATAAGGTAAAAAAAAAACTTTTTAGGATCGGGATTTTTCGATTTTCGATACTTATCGGATGAATTTCTGTAAAAAAATATATATATATATCTACGAACACTGCCAGACATATAAATTGCTTTTATATGAAATTTGTAAAGGATAAGCTTAGCCGTTTCGGAACCTCTAAGGAAGAACTCACACACACTGACCTTTATATTATAGTAGAATCTTTGTTTATTAAAAAAATGTATTATAAACTATAAATTAAATCAAATTATAAAAATGCAAATGCATAATGTTTAATCGCAATTAACTAACTCATAGAATTGTAATTGCTAAGCCTCGCGCCAATGCCCCATCAACAATGATTATATGCACAATGACGTATTTTACTCATGTACTACAACTGGGGGTTCCCAAGGTAGCTCTAATAGTAACACGAATAATACTTTTTAATCTTCTCCTTTAGAAACTCTATAGAAAGTACTAAAACGGTAACCCAATCTAATGCGTTAGTTAATGATACTCGTTTTCCAGAATCCCTCAACCAATACATCCCCATTAGTTCTTACAAATCAGTCCACCACCTATAATAAAGCTAGAACAACTCTACACCATAACATTTCTGCCAACGATAGACAGTTACCTTCCTAAAAACTTGTACTTATATTAGAGCTTCATCCTTTCCAATGAAGACTCGCATTTCCGCCGATTTATATTCATTTAGAAGAGGTACTATTAGCAAAAATAAAGGCACGTCTTTAACAACTCTTATTAGGAACCTTAATTTCAACAATGTACATTTTTCGTAAGGTGTTTTATTTTGAACATGTATACCTTGTTCGAAATTCAACCAACTCAATATTTCAGAAGCAGTTTTAATAATATCTTCCAAAGATAAACACGTTACAAATTTCAAAAATGAAATAATCTTACATTGTAAGCATAAGAGTAAGTTTAAATATGCCCAATTCTTAACCAACCGATACACCACATCCATTGTCTTTCTCATCCTTACGGTTTACGTTGTATTTTTTCTTTTACTATGTAAATCCCGCTATTTCATCTTTATCTAATTTAAAATTTATTTTCATAACCTTAGAAAACCCCCAAACATATTCCTTTTCATCATTAGATTCGGCCTAAGCCATGGATAATTATAACCCACATTCTCTTAGAGTTTACTCCAAAATGTTTTCAAAACATTTTCATTAAGTCGATAATAGTATTTTTATTGCATCTTTAATTATCTTTTTACTGCATTTCATTATTCCCCTTTTTCTTTCGCATTTAGATGCGGATATGTATATATATATATATATATATATATATATATATATATATATATATATATATATATATATATATATAAGGCCAAAACCAAGACTTCTGTGCAGACTGTTCTTGACCTCCTTTATGCTGATGACTGTGCTCTTGTCACCCATAGTCTTGATGATATGCAAAACATCCTCAATAGCTTTTCTGGTGCATATAAGGCCTTCGGTCTTACAATTATCATAAAAAAGACTGAAATTACTCATCAGCCAAAACCAAACACTACGTCCTCTTCACAACCAGTGGTATATATTGATGGTGAAGCTTAGAAAACAGTATCTTCTTTTACATACCGCGGATCTGTTGTGTCTGATGATGCTAACTTTGAAAAGGACATCCAATATAGAATTAATAAAGCTAGTGAGGCATTTAGTAGGTTGCGACACAGACTCTGGAACAGTCACGATGTGTCTCTAAAAGTAAAGGTGTCAGTCTACAAACCTGTTGTTCGACCTACTCTTCTTTATGGTGCCGAAACGTAGACCTTGTACCGCAAGCATATAAATCAGCTTGACTCCTTCCATATGAGACGCCTGCGTTTTATTTGCAATGTTGGATGGAAGGATTGTGTTCTGAATAGTGAATTATTGAAGAGATGAGAAATCACTGGTATTGAATCATTTTTGATCAGGATAAAAATGCGGTGGTCGGGTCATCTTGTAAGAATGATTGACTCAAGAGTTCCTAAGCAACTTTTTTATGGGTAACTGACAAATTCTTGCCGTCCAATAGGACGTCCCATGCTTCGTTACAAAGATAAATGAAAAGACAACCTGAAACGTTGTGGAATTTCTCTGAGCTCCTGGGAGGGTGCAGCAGAGGATCGCAGAAAATGGAGGAAGATGTGTTTCCTGGGGACCAAAGAATTTGAACATAACCGCCTGTATTAGGGACGCCCTTCGTGCAAATATGAAGGCAAAACACAAGAAGCATCCACCTAAAAAAGAATATGTATGCCATTGTGGTTTCAGAGCACGCAGCAAAGCAGGGTTATCTGTTCACTCGAGAAGGCATCTTTGACCGACGAGCATATGAAAGTTCACCATCTGCGGAGGAGTGTTCCGGACGTCTACAGGATTGCAATTATGCATGTGGTGTCAAAGAGCTTGGGAGCTGCTGAAGATTGCATACCGAACCCTCATTCATCGTCTTCGATGAGAGACTCCACCATATATATATATATATATATATATATATATATATATATATATATATATATATATATATATATATATATGTGCATATATATGCATATATATACTTATATATATACACAGTGTTTGTATGGGTATGGATGCATCTGTGTGTATATATACATATATATATGTATATATATACATATATATATATATATATATATATATATATATATATATATATATATATATGTAGATATTTATTTTTATTCGTTACTGGGGGCAGCTTTGCTCGGCTGTAAAATACGTGTAAATATGCTATTTTATTTGTCCTGATTTCGTATATATTGTTATGCAATCGTGATTTCAAAATTAAAAAAATATTTGCTTGCGATCAGCTAGAATCGAAATCGAAAACCTAACTGTAGAATTAAAAGCTGGTGACGTTACCACCATACCAGCGTGACACGCATATGAACTTATTAAAAATTAAAAATAAACGAAGATGAATGTACAAAATGTGTAAAGATTTTCTCAATTTTGACCCTTAAAAAAGATTTTCTAAAAATCCATAAAAGAACGGTCAATAGAAATCCAATCATTTGAGGCCCCTAGCGCTGCTCTGCGACTTTTAGTTTCGGAAGAGAGATAGAGTTTGAAAATATGGAGACAGACAAGCAGACATATAGCCTTTAATAAGTTAGATCAATATAATAGTGATATAATTTTATATGGTAGATTAATGTAATAATAATATAATTTTATATGTTAGATTAATGTAATAGTGATATAATTTTATACGTAAGATTAATGTAATAATAATATAATTTTATATGTTAGATTAATGTAATAATGATATAACTTAATATGTTAGATTAATGTAATAATGATATAATTTTATACTTTAGATTAATGTAATAGTGATATAATTTTATATGTTTTAGATTAATTTAATAATGATATAATTTTATATTTATGTTTATTGTAATAGTGCTATAATTAATGTAATAATAATATAATTTTATATGTTAGATTAATGTAATAATGATATAAATTGAATATGTTAGATTAATGTAATAATAATATAATTTTATATGTTAGATTAATGTAATAATGATATAATTTTATATGTTAGATTAATGTAATAATAATATAATTTTATATGTTAGATTAATGTAATAATGATATAACTTAATATGTTAGATTAATGTAATAATGATATAATTTTATACGTTGGATTAATGTAAAAATGATATAATTTTATACTTTAGATTAATGTAATAGTGATAAAATTTAATATGTTTTAGATTAATTTAATAATGATATAATTTTATATTCTAGATTAATGTAATAATGATGTAATTTTATATGTAAGATTAATGTAATAGTGATATAATTTTATATGTAAGATTAATGTAATAAGGATATAATTTTCTATGTTAGATTAATGTAATAATGATATAATTTTATATGTTAGATTAATGTTATAATGATATAATTTTGTATGTTAGATTAATGTTATAATGATATAATTTTGTATGTAAGATTAATGCAATAATGATATAATTTCATATGTTAGATTAATGTAATAATGATATAATTTTATATGTTAGATTAATGTAATAATGATATAATTTTATATGTTAGATTAATGTAATAATGATATAATTTTATATGTTAGATTAATGTAGTAATAATATAATTTTATATTTTAGATTAATGTAATAGTGATATAATTTTATATGTTAGATTAATGTAATAGTGATATAATTTTATATGTAAGATTAATGTAATAGTGATATAATTTTATATGTTATATTAATGTAATAGCGATATAATTTAATATGTTAGATTAATGTAATAGTGATATAATTTTATATTTTAGATTGATGTAATAATGCTATAATTTTATATTTTAGATTAATGTAATAATGCTATAATTTTATATTTAAGATTAATGTCATAGGTATATAATTTTATATGTTAAATTAATATAATAGTGATATAATTTCATATGTTAGATTAATATGATAATGATATAATTTTATGTTAGATTATGTAATAATGCTATAATTTTATATGTTTTATTAATGTAATACTGATATAATTTTATATGTTAGATTAATATAATAGTGATATAATTTTATATGTTAAATTAATATAATACTGATATAATTTTATGTTAAATTATGTAATAATGCTGTAATTTTATATTTTAGATTAATTTAATTGTGATATAATTTCATATGTTGGATTAATATAATAGTGATATAACTTTATATGTTAGTTTAATGTAATAATGATATAATTTTATATGTTAGATTAATGTAATAATGATATAATTTCATATGTTAGATTAATATAATAGTGATATAATTTTATATCTTAGATTTATGTAATTGTTAAGTTTGCAGGTTGAAACGAGTAACGTAGAAAGCAATACAAATGTAGATCAAATAAGAAGTGTATTAGGAAAAGGTATATTTACAGGATATTTACATAATGGTGTCAAATAAGAGAGTCTTTGCTGGAGAAACATATCTGCTCTCGGCAGCCCTCGGTGGCTTCTGGTGACCCCCCCCCCAGACTAACTGAGGCTTCCTATTTATGTGTAATTACTCTCCACATATGCAAATGAATGTGTGCCACCGCAACACCCTCCTCCAAAGATTTGAAGTCGCACAGATTTCAATATCTTTTTCTCTTGGGTTTTAACATTAATGGTTCATTAAACTTTCTTTTTCTACCTGATCTTCGGGGTTCAGGTGTATATTGAGGCGGTTCCAAATTAAAGGATTCGTATATGATGTCCATGGTTTCCTCCTCTTCGACTGCTGTTGTATTATCACCATCTTGAATGTGGCGTTTTTTTATTTGGTTCAGGTGCCTTTTATGTATATTTTGTGGACCTTTAATCATGTATGTACAATCACCAATGCGTTTATCCACTACTCCACATTCCCAGTAAGAAGTGTTATTCCTGTAGCACTTGAAATATACTCGATCTCCCAAGTTATATTTCTTTCTTATCATGTGTGTAGTGTTTCGGACAATTGCCTGTCTTGGCAATAATTTATCAAACGCTGATTTCACCTTCTTTTTCTTTACATATACGGTGGGGGCTGCCCAGTCGCTATGTTCTATTTTTGATAGTATTCCTGTCTGTTCCAATCTGTCTAATTCTTTATTAATCTTTTCCAACCCAGCGAACGGAACGTTTCGCTTTTTTCTAAAAATTGGGCTGATGCTTTCCTTAAGTTCAAACGAGGCCTTAAATTTGTTGCAACGACCTAATTTAGTCACAAATACATCAGGGAATAATTTTTTAAGTCCTCTTTTATATTTTCTGTTGTTGGAGTAGTACATTCTATTTTTTTACAGAATGTATTAATTGGCTTATCCCAGAGTCCGAATTTCTCAATCAAATCTATTCCAAACAGGTTTTCGCTATTTTTCAATACGAACATTTTTAATTTCTTCGTAATCCCTTTCAATTTTATCGGAAGGATAACTTCTCCTTCAAATTTTATCTCACCACCAGTTACCGTCCGAGCTGATTTACTTGTTTTCATCATGGTTGGTTTACCCAACTTTTTCAATGTATTCCAGTTTGTTATTGAAATATCGGATCCTGAATCCAGTTGTAATTTTATTGGTGTTTTAAATATTTCCGCTTTTATGTATTTTCGCCGATTTTTGTCTAATTTTTCATTTGATTTTGTTTGCTGTACTCTCTGGTGAAATCTTTATATCTGCAACAAGCGCTTTTGTGTCCGACTTTCTTGCAAGTGTAGCATTGTTTTCTTCTTATAAGAGTAATCCGATTCCCAATATCTTTCTGCGCATCTCTTACAGTTATATCTAGGAAGAGACTTGTTATATTTTTTACTATAATTATAATTATTATATTTGGAATATCTCGTTCCGTTTTGACTGCTTTTATTTGTATAGTTCTTGGTTAGTGTGTATGGTTTTCTAACCTTTCTTACATATTCCACTCCGGATTCTTCTATCTTTTTTTAATCCTTTTTTTTTAGAGTAATGGCCCTTTCACAATCCTCTGCTAATTTCTGAAGTGTTAAATCTTGCTCAGATTCCAGCTTAGACAACACTCGTCTGCGTATTTCTGCATTTTTGTGCGAAGATTTGGCATTTGAAATCTTCTACTGTTAGTTCCGCTAGCTTAAAATTATCGCAGTTTTTATTGACAACTGTTGCTTATGTTATATAATCTTGGTTGTCCATCTTCCTTAGATTCATACACAACCATCTCTTATGAAAAAGAGATATATTCGGATTAAATAATTATTTTAGTAATTTTACAGCTTCCATGAAATCTAATTCCGTAGTTTTTTTTAGGTAGTATATAATCTGCGAACTTGCTGTGTTCTCTTACACCCAACTTCATGAGTAAAAGGCTCACTTTCTGGCTATTTGGCCAACTTTTGCAGTCCAGTTGAAAGACATCCTCGTATCTTGTATAGTATGCTTCCCAAGTCTTTTCTTCCTCCGGCACATAATTAAATGTGTCCATGCTATTAAATATAGTTGTATGCGAGAAATTAGTACTGTCGACATTTTCTCGATTAGTCTTTAATAGTTCCAGTGTTTTAGCAAAACGTTCATTTTGCCTTTCTTCATATTCAAATTGTAATTTCTTCTGCCTTTCTTCTTATTCAAGTTGTAATTTCTTCTGCCTTTCTTCTTGTTCAAGTTGTAATTTCTTCTGCTGTTCTTCTTGTTCAAATTGTAATTTCTTCTGCCTTTCTTCTTGTTCCATTTGTCATTTCAATAATTTCTCCTCTCTACGTGCATCTAGCTCGGATTGCGCCTTTTGTTGCGTCTCAAAAATTGCATTAACATTCTAGATAAATCTTCCATTTTTTTGTATCCTTCAGTAGCAGTAATGCAGTTACGAAGAAAAATTGTACAATTTCACATGCAACACAATATCCGTACCATATAAAATGGCTTGTGTTACAAAAAATGTTCATAGTTCCTGTTTTCAATAGTAATATCGCTGCTCGAATAATATTTTCTCACTTCGCTAGCGAGTCAAGCTCATCCAACCACAACATAAGAACTGGGGCTTTTGCTGAAACCACAAAATACGATTTACTCTTCCGTTTTAGACATTTCCTAATAAATAACAGCCGAACTTAAGTACAACTCTTTCCATAGAAAAAAAAAGTTTTTCAACTCGAGTCACAATTGAAATAAATAAAATGTATGGACTACATTTAATTTTTTTTTTCGTGACGTTTTGCTGTCTTATATTCGTTATCCAGTGACAACTTTAGTTTAAAAAAAATCATTCCTTGATTTTAGTTTTACTGTGTTTTTTTTTAATACCGAAGAGAAAGATTTGGCTTACCAAAAAGTCTTTAGTTGGTATTTACAGCAATTTAGGAAATCCACTGGTGAACATTTTTTTTCTTCGTATGTTACTTCCTTGTAATTTAGTAATACGAATCTGTTCTTCGTAATTTAGTAATACGAATCTGTTTGTCGTTTTACAAAAATTCATTTTTACGGTTTGTTATTTTTTTTTTAAGATTGATTCCACGGGAAACGGCGTAAATCGTCCCTTTTTTGCCACGTTCGAGTTGTTTTTTTTTTGAGACTGCAATTAAAGGTTTTGGTTTGTCTCTTTTTTTCCGACTAGTATTTTATTTACTAAAATACTATTAAATGAGGTTACTTTTTTTTTAACCTGAATGTAGTTTTTGTTGTTGGAATTTGGGAAAAAACCGTTTCTTTCTTTTAGTGTTGTACTTCGCGAGGAAAATATTTTACAGTTTTCCAATATTCGCTGAATTATTCGTTTTTTCCGCTTGAGTCGAACTTCTCTTTAGCGTAAAATCCGGTTTTACGACTATTTCGTTCGTAAAAACTTGTATTCCTTAGAAAGGTCAACAGTTGCGTTGTACTTTTTTTTAGTGAGTTCTATCCATTTCTTCGTCAAACTGTTATATTTGACGTTCATCCTCGTCGTCACTATTAAGTTTGCAGGTTGAAAAAAGTAACGTAGAAAGCAATACAAATGACGACTCAACGAATAAAGGTAGATAAAATAAGAAGTGTGTTAGGAAAATGTATATTTACAGGGTATTTACATAATGGTGCAAATAAGAGAGACTTTGCTGGGGAAACATATCTGCTCTCGGCGGCTTTCGGTGGTTCTGGTGAACACACACTCAGACAAACTGAGCCTTCCTATTTATGTGTAATTACTATCTCCATATGCACATGAATGTGTGCCACCACAACAGTAATAATGATATAATTTTATATGTACGGTTAAGGAAAGAGTGATATAATTTTATATGTTAGATTAATGTAATAATGATATAATTATACATGTTATATTAATGTAATAATGTTATAATTTTATATTTTAGATTAATGTAATAATGATAAAATTTGATATTTTAGATTAATATAATAATGATATAATTTTATATGTTCGATTAATGTAATAATGATATAATATTATATGTTAGATTAATGTAATAATGATATAATTTTATATGTTGGATTAATGTAATAGTGATATAATTTTATGTTAGATTAATGTAATAGTGATATAATTTTATATTTTAGACAAATGTAATAATGATGTAATTTTATATTTTAGATAATGTAATAATAATATAATTTTATATTTTGGATTAATGTAATAATGATATACTTTTATATTTTGGATTAATGTAATAATGATAAAATTTTATATGTTGGATTAATGTAATAATGATATAATTTTATATGTTGGATTAATGTAATAATGATAAAATTTTATGTTAGATTAATATAATAATGATATAATTTTATATGTTGGATTAATGTAATAATAATATAATTTTATATTTTGGATTAATGTAATAATAATATAATTTTATATTTTGGATTAATGTAATAATGATATAATTTTATATTTTGGATTAATGTAATAATGATATAATTTTATATGTTGGATTAATGTAATAATAATATAATTTTATATTTTGGATTAATGTAATAATAATATAATTTTATATTTTGGATTAATGTAATAATGATATAATTTTATATTTTGGATTAATGTAATAATGATAAAATTTTATATGTTGGATTAATGTAATAATGATATAATTTTATATGTTGGATTAATGTAATAATGATAAAATTTTATGTTAGATTAATGTAATAATGATATAGTTTTATATTTTGGATTAATGTAATAATGATATAATTTTATATGTTGGATTAATGTAATAATGATATAATTTTATATTTTGGATTAATGTAATAATGATAAAATTTTATATGTTGGATTAATGTAATAATGATATAATTTTAAATGTTGGATTAATGTAATAATGATAAAATTTTATATTTTGGATTAATGTAATAATGATATAATTTTATATTTTAGATAATGTAATAATAATATAATTTTATATTTTAGATAATGTAATAATAATATAATTTTAAATTTTGGATTAATGTAATAATGATATAATTTTATATTTTGGATTAATGTAATAATGATATAATTTTATATTTTAGATAATGTAATAATAATATAATTTTATATTTTGGATCAATGTAATAATGATATAATTTTATATTTTGGATTAATGTAATAATGATAAAATTTTATATGTTAGATTAATGTAATAATGATATAATTAAATATTTTAGATAATGTAATAATGATATAATTTTATATTTTAGATCATGTAATAATAATATAATTTTAAATTTTGGATTAATGTAATAATGATAAAATTTTATATTTTAGATAAATGTAGGAATGATATACTGTCGTATTTTAGATTAATATAATAATGATATAATTTTATATTTTAGATTAATGTAATAATGATATAATTTTATATGTTGGATTAATGTAATAATAATATAATTTTATATGTTAGATTAATGTAATAGTGATAGAATTTTATATGTTAGATTAATGTTATAATGATATAAATTGAATATGTTAGATTAATGTAAAGATAATATTATTTTATATGTTCGATTAATGTAATGATTATATAAGTTTATATGTTAGATAATTGTAATAGTGATATGATTTTATATTTTAGATTAATGTAATAGTAATATAATTTTATATGTAAAATTAATGTAATAGTATTTAAGATTTAAGATTTTAAGTTAATGTAATAGTGATATAATTTTATATGTTAAATAAATATAATAGTAATATAATTTTATATGTTAGATTAATGTAATTATGATATAATTTTATATGGTAGATTAATGTAATAGTGATATAATTTTATATTTTATATTTATGTAATAATAATATAATTTTATATTATAAATTAATGTAATAGTGACATTATTTTATATCTTAGATTAATGTAATAGTGATATTATTTCATATTTTAGATTAATGTAATAATGATATAATTTTATATGTTAGATTAATGTAATAGTGATATAATTTTATATTTTAGATAAATATAATAATGATGAAATTTTATATATAGCATTATGTAATAGTGATATGATTTTATATTTTAGATTAATGTAATAACTATACAATTTACTATTTTAGAATAATGTAATAGTGATATAATTTTATAATTTAGTTTAATGTAATAATGATATAATTTTATATTTAAGATTTATGTAATAGTGATATAATTTTATATTTTAGATTAATGTAATAGTGATATAATTTTATATGTTTGATTAATGTAATAATGATATAATTTTATGTGTTAGATTTATGTAATAATGATATAATGTTATGTGTTAGATGTATGTAATAGTGATATAATTTTATATATTATATTAATGTAATAGTGCTGTAATTTTATATGTTAGATTAATTTTATAGTGATAACATTTTATATGTTTGATTAATGTAATAATGATATAATTTTATATTGTAGATTAATGTAACAGTGATATGATTTTATATTTTAGAATAATGTAATAGTGATATGATTTCATATTTTTATTAATGTAATAGTGATATAATTTAATATGTTAGATTAATGTAATAGTAATATAATTTTATATTTTAGATTGATGTAATAATGCTATAATTTCGTATGTAAGATTAATGTTATAATGATATAATTTTATATTTTTGATAACTGTAAGAGTGATATAATTTTATAATTTTATATGTTAGTGATAGTGATATGATTTTATATGTTTGATTAATGTAATAATAATATAATTTTATATTAGATTAATGTAATAATGATATGATTTTAGATGTTAGAGTAATGTAATAGTGATATAATTTTATATGTAAGATTAATGTAATAAGGATATAATTTTGTATTTAAGATTAATGTAATAGTAATATAATTTTATATGTTAGATTAATGTAATAGTGATATAATTTTATATGTAAGATTAATGTATTAGTGACATAATTTTATATGTTATATTAATGTAATAACGATATAATTTTATATGTTATATTAATGTAGAGTGATATAATTTTATACGTTAGATTAATGTAATAATGATATAATTTTATATGTAAGATTAATGTAATAATGATATAATTTTATATTTTAGATTAATGTAATAATGATGTGATTTTATGTTAGATCAATGTAATAGTTATATAATTGTATATGTTTGATTAATGTCATAGTAATATAATTTTATATGGTAGATTAATGTAATAGTAATATAATTTTATATGTTAGATTAATGTAATAGTGATATAATTTTATATTTTAGATTAATGTAATAGTGATATAATTTAATATTTTATATTAATGTATTAGCGATATAATTTTATATGTTCGATTAATGTAATAATGATATAATTTTATATGTTTTATTAATGTAATAATGCTATAAATTTGTCTTTTAGATTAATGTAATATTGATATAAGTTTATATGTTAGATTAATGTAATAATGATATAATTTTATATATTAGATTAATGTAATAATGCTATAATTTTATGTGTTTGATTAATGTAATAGTGATATAATTTATATGTTAGATTAATGTAATAGTGATATAATTTTATATGTTAGATTAATGTAATAATGATATAATTTTATATGTTAGATTAATGTAATAGTGATATAATTATATATGTTAGATTAATGTAATAATGATATAATTTTATATGTTAGATTAATGTAATAATGATATAATTTTATATGTTAGATTAATGTAATAATGATATAATTTTATATGTTAGATTAATGTAATAATAATATAATTTTATTTGTTAGATTAATGTAATAGTGATATAATTTTATATGTTAGATTAATGTAATAATGATATAATTTTATATGTTAGATTAATGTAATAATGATATAATTTTATATGTTAGATTAATGTAATAATGATATAATTTTATATGTTAGATTAATGTAATAATGATATAATTTTATATGTTAGATTAATGTAATAATGATATAATTTTATTTGTTAGATTAATGTAATAGTGATATAATCGCTTATAACCAAACACCACCAAATATTTTATATATATCTTGCTGAATGTTGACAGCTTTTGACACGCCTTTTCTTACAAGTTTTACTTATTAATCTTTCCCCTTCTCACCTGCCCCCTTTTTTTTTATCCCATCTACTTCTACCATTTACTAATTTTTTTTTCTTTCATTGTGACTATTTAATTCTTTCGTTCTTCGCTTCATGCATTCGACCCAATCTTGATTTTGCTTTTCCTCAGCCTGCTCCTACTTTTTTAAATTTAAATTTTTAATTTGAACAGTTGTTAATTTTAAATTTGTATGATGACTCTGAAATTTTTACATAAGGATTGTTTATTCGTATTATTTTGATTTATTGGAATACCTATCTTGAGTGTGATTTTCACAACGCTTCGGTCGATGTAACCTCCGACCTTCTTCAGGTGTATCTTATCGAACTTGGGAATGTTTCTGTCTAACTCGGGAATTTGGACGGAATTTCGAGTGGAACCCTTTATTTACTTCATGGGGGTAGCATGCTCTTGTAGCATGCTCTTGTTCTATCAGCCATTGGCAATTGTATTTTTCCGTTGAACCTTCAACCTTTAGGAGAATATCATTTTTTACAATGGACTTTTCCAAGTACTCTAACCACTGCGCCACGGGCCCTTGCGGACCTGAAGGAGGTCGAAGGTTACATCGACCGAAACAGACCCAAGGTGAGAACAGTAATCCGGTGAATTAAAATTTTATCTCTATTTTTTTTTTTTTAATTTTATCTCTATTTTTTATTTGAATTTTATGTTAATTTTTATTTGAATTTTATGTTTATTTTTATTTGAATTTTATGTTAATTTTATTTTGTTTTATATTATCTTTATTTTTATATCTTAATTTATTGTATCTTTTATTCATCTTTTTTAAAAATCTTGTAACCTTTTTTTTTTCCTTCCCTCATTTTTTCTAATATGTTTTTCTTCTTCCTTATTTATTGAAGCTTAATCTATTTTAAGTAACAAGCAATAACATAATAATATATAATATATGTTTTTTTTTTGTTTCGTTTTTTTCTTTTTTAAAGCTCTGGATATTTTTGCCAGACGGGAACATTTTCTGCCTTCGGAATTGCGAGTAGGATTTGTTAAAAATAAAAAAAACAACCTTTAAACTCTTAGTCCCTGTCATATCAAAGCACCTACTGTTGCTTTTATATATCGAGCCTTTTGACTTGTGTGGTAATAAAACTTCTCAGATACACTTGTGATGTTAGGTTGTGTAAGATGTTAACTTTGGTTAAAATCGCCTGTTTTTTCATCGGATTATTTCGATTATCGATTATCGATATTTATCGAAGACATTCCAATGAAAACCCTATCTAAGAACACTGCCAGGCACATAAATAACTTTCGTTAAAAATTTCATAAAAATCGGCCCAGCCGTTTTCGCGTGTATAGGGAAGGAACTCACAGACGCACAGACACACAACGTTTCTTTTACATATTAGTGGATAGAGATAATAAAATGGATAATAGAACGGGTATTTATAATATGAAACGACTAAGTAGACCACAAAAAATATTAAAAACAGACAAACAAGCAATCTAAAGCACGTTTAAAAATGTACGATTATACAGGATAATCTAATTTTAAGAAAAAATAAACACATAAAAACGATGGAAACAGAAGCCGAATTTTTGTTGTTAGCTTATTTTTTTTTTAAACGCTGCAATCATCGGCCCTGAATGGAGAGACATTATCGCCTACATCAAATGCATAAAAATGGCGACCATTGAGAAAACGCGTCTACCGGAAGTTATTGTCAAACGAACAGGAAGTAAAAGAAAAAACAAACGTATCAACCTCACATTAACAAAACAGAGAAAAATATAAAAGCGACAATAACCGTAATTAAGACAGAAATAACAACTAATTTGATTTTTAAAAAATATGTGAACAGAAGAATAACTCGTCTGTCTGCAGACTGAAAAGACGGCTTAGTTGTGAAATATTATCGATATATATATATATATATATATATATATATATATATATATATATATATATATATATATATATATTGTCAGTTCATGTTATATGCTACTGGTAGCATGTAACCCAGTACTACCTGCCTCATGGTCGGTTCATCGGCGACTAAACTGGTTCCCCCACCAGACTTGTTTGGTGAGGAGAGTGGCTAGTCTCCCTGAAGGATTAAAAACAAAACCTTCCAAAGGGCGAATGAACCCTTTTTCGGGGTCAAAGGCCAACTAGCACCGTGTGTGTGTTGTGTGTATGTATGTGTGTGTTGGGGTGGAGAAGGCTCCCGTAAGCCGTGGTGAAGGCAACCTTTCTAGGAGAAGCAAATCTCTGATTTAAAAAAAAAACATAAAGCGGGAGACCAGTACCCGCATTAAGCTGATCTGCAGTTTAACTTGTTGCTGGCTATCTTGCTCTTGCTTGTTGCTGGATCTCAACATTTTGAACCGAGAGAGAAACTTAGCTGTCGTACAAAGCTAAGACTCTGTAACATCATCTGTGTATAGATACTCCCTCAGGCATTTGTCTATTAAAATAGTCCTGTGGCGATGGAAGTCATTTTTGGGCTAATGGACTTTAAGTGTCTGAGGGAGTGGCACTCGTCTGACAAGACGTTGCAATCATCATATATATATATATATATATATATATATATATATATATATATGCTCCTATGATTTTTTGTGTGTTTATTGATATTTATATTAAAAACTCTTTCCTCTATTTATTTAAAAAGAAAATACACCTTTGTTACATAAGTCGTAGAATTGCATTGATCTGCAAAAGATCTAGCTAATTTGCATATTCTTTTAAACATTCATTTTAATTAATTTCCTATTAGTTTTTCGGTTTTCTTGTGGGATGATCATCTGTAGTTAACTATTATGTGTAATTATATTCATGCAGATATTCTACGATTTATACTTGCGTAATATTTGCGTAAGAGGTTTATAGTAAACACAACCCTCTTTATATTTATTTTGGTTTTGATACCCCCCAAATTCGAAGCTATCTCTTTACAACCCTTCCTTTTCATAACCTATCATACTTTCATAAATCAGAGTTCATTTTCTGTAGGCTGTTTTTAAACCCAGTCAACGAAAGGTACTTTTGCTAGTATATATATATATATATATATATATATATATATATATATATATAAAGTTATAAAATATATATGGCAATTAAGCTACACAGAATATTCCGTGTTTCATCCACGCTAGGATTCATCAGGCTTATGCGAGGAGTTTGTGGTTGTCTCGCGTTTTTTATATACGCATCTTCTATTGTGTTTTTAGTTAGTCAATCAGCTCTCTAGTTTCCACGCACTTTTCCTAATCAGTCAATGAGCAGGTACTTACAGGACAAAGGCCCAGTTGACCTCCGGTTCACCGTTCCTTTGTGTGTGCTGTTTTGGTGGGGTGCATAGGTATCTAGTGTCCTGACTTATTTAAAATCTAGGTTAAATGTGTTGTTTTTTTTGTGGATGAAATGCGGAATATTTTGTGTAGCTTAATTGCCATATATATTTCATAACTGACTACCTAGCTCTACCTATGTATAGGGCACTGTTGAAGTAAATACTTAAAGTTTACGCATAAATTTATACTTTCGTATATTAATTTATGTGATTAAATTAAGTAATCATATAGGTATATATCTATATAATTATAAAACTTAAATGACCTTGTAACGAGTGATGTAACCCACTTTCTGGTTTACGACATCTGGTTGCGCATGCGCACATAAACATTAATCCATAACAACGTTAACAAATAAACACAAATCCCTTCTTTTGCAGATTTTGACCTGCGCACTGAAATATTAACGTTATTATTTCGAAATTATTATTTAACATGGGAAGAGTGGGGGTGTTTTGCAACTATTCTTTATTACAACTATACTGTCGCTATTTTCTTACAACTAAACAACTTTCACACGTTGACAAACATAAGAACAATTGTTGTAAAGCAAAGACTTATACTACTACTACTACTACTACTACTACTACTACTACTACTACTACTACTACTACTCTCTATTCGTCCATTTTCCTTTCTTCCTTCCTTCTTTTTTATTTTTTGTTTACATTTCTAGATACAAAATAGTTGTGTGAGAACGGTGAATTTGTTGACACATTTACTAATCTGTTTCAATATTAGTTTTATTTCATTTATTTAGGTTTTATTTTTTGTTTCAGGTTTTATTAATTAGTTTTTTTAGATTTTAAGTTTCTATAACTTGGTTGAAGGATTCCAATATGGGTTTTTCATTTTTATATTTTTCATCGATAAGTTCATGTGCGTTTTTGCTGCTAAGTGACTTTCGTCGGCGTTCGATTCGTATGAAAATCATGTTTAATTTTCGATTTTTAAGCTATTATTCGGAAAAATAGGTAACTTTACATGACTAGGGAAGATTTTTTTTTTTATGTTTGACTGATCCGTCCGTGATTTTTCATTTTAATATACTTTCATAGAAATGTTTCTGCTATGTCAAAACCCTCCAACTATTTTCTTTACGTCACAAGTGTCACGCTCATACATGAATTCCATAGCTAATATAGCATACTTACAAAACGGGTCACGGGTAGTCTAGTCTAGTATATATATATATATATATATATATATATATATATATATATATATGAACAAATGATTAATAAAACATGTTAAAAGACATCTTTAAAAAGAGTTAAAAACATATTTAATTTTAAAAAAGGAAGCACAAGATAAGTGGATAGTCCTTAATCCGCGGAGTTTCGAAGAAATACTCCCCTTCTCATCAGAGGGCAGGAATTAGCAAAATGCGGGATCGGATTTTGCATATAAAAGTATTTAATGAAACTACAAGTAAGTCACAGATCTTACTTGGTTAAAAAAAAGGGTGAGGTAAGGGGAATAGGAGGTAAAAGAAAAATGATAAAAAGATTTCACATGAATGGATAGTCCGGTGAAGGGTAAAAAATCCAAGAATATATATATATATATATATATATATATATGTCTTCTTCCTGCTTTGACTTCGTGAACGAAGATTCTATGAAGGGGCTGTCCACATCGACTGCAGGCACGCTTGTGGCTGACGAGCTCGATGCAGGACAAGCAGATTTGGCCATAGCGGCTGCAGTCAAAAGTCACGTCAGATACGACTGCTGAAGCCTCTCGGATCTTCCTTCTGCAGCGTTTCTCCCATAGATTCCCTGTGCGGGAGACCTCAAATGAGGTGACAGCCTTGTTGACAGTTCGTCACCAGGTGTCACGGTCAGCAGCGAGAGTAGACCACTGGTGGTGGTCAATGTGGCAGTCACCGAGGGACTTCTTCAGAGAGTCTTTATATCGTTTCTTCGGTGCCCCTCTATCACGGCGGACAGTGGAGAGTTGGCCATATAGGGCTATGTTTGGCAGGCGATGATCATCCATTCTGGAGACGATCCCGACCCAGCGTAGCTGCGACTTCAGCAGCATGGCCTCGATGCTAGTGATCTCCGCCTGTTCGATGACCTCAACATTGTTGACATAGTCACTGCAGTGAACGTTGAGGATGGTGCGGAGACAGCGCTGATGGAAACGCTCAAGAAATCGTATGTTGTGATGGCAAGTTGTCCACAACTCAGAGCTGTATAGGAGAGTGGAGAGTACTACAGCTCTGTACGCACTGATTTTCACGCTCTTCTTCAAGTGTTTGTTTTTTTCAGACTCTGTTGTACAGTCTGCCAAAAGCACTGTTTGCCTTGGCCAGTCTGTCGTCGATTTCCCTATCGAGATTAGCATCTGATGTGATGGTACACCCCAGTACATCCCTAAATCCAGACGTAGATTCCATGAGCAGAACTTCTTTATCAGAAGTGCACGCATGTGAAACTCTCTTCCGTTTGCCTGTTTCCCATCTGACTACAACTTGGATGTCTTCAAGTCAAACATAAACAAATTCCTGACAAACCGCCTTCTTAAGTAAGACACTTTATCAAATCTCCAATACTAATGATTACTATAATACTATCTCATTGATTACTGTACACGCAATAACCCTTATCCCTGAGTGGCCTCCGGGCCTTGATAAGTGGTGACCTTCATGTAAAAAAAAAAAAAAAAATTAGAACAGAATCGGTAATTATAAAGATTGTACATTTTTTAGATGAGGATTGGTAATTATTTTGTGTATTCTTTAGATTGTTTGGACTATGGTTCTCGTCTTGTTTTTTTTTTTTCCATCAATGCAAATAAGAAAAAAATATATCAATCCTCATTGCAAAAATGTACAATCCTCATTAAAAAAAAAAAAAAACAAAAACAAAAAACAAACAAACGAAAAAACGAAATGAACCTGGATTTATTACAAAGAAATAGACTTGGCGCTATTTGCGTTTTGAATTTCTAACAGCTATGTTCTTTGGGAAAGCAAAAAAAACAAAAAAAAAACAAAAACGAAAACGAATCCCCCCCCCCAAAAAAAAGCAAAAAAAGAAAACCCCAAAAATTTTTCACTATTCACCAATAACATCCAGTTTGAATTAACCTAAAGATGATCGGAGGTTACATCGGCCAAAACGTAGAAAAGCACCCAAGATAAGAGTAATAGCCCAACCACATTCAGGCACAAGTTAAGTATAAGATTTAATTTAGAAGCTTCCAGCTCCCCTAAAAAAGGGAGCTTCTGCATTGTGCCACGCTACTCTATTAAAAAAATGAAAAAGAATCGGAATCGGGAATTTAGAACGGAATCGGTAATCATGAGGATTGGTAATTATTTTGTGTATTATTTGGATTGTTTGGACTATGGTTCTCACCTTGGTTGTTTTTTTTCCAACAACCCAAATAAATACAAAAAAAAATATCAATTCTCATTTCAAAAATATACAATCCTAAAAAAAATACGGAATGGATCCGGATTTATAAAAAAAACAAAAAAACAGACTTGGTTCTATTTGCGTTTTGAATTTTTAATGGCCATGTTCGTTAGGAAAGCAAAAGACCAATCATTTTTCACCATTCACCACTAACATCCATTTTGAATGTACCTGAAGATGATCGGAGGTTACATCGGACGAAACGTTGTAGAAAATCACCCAAGATGAGAATAATAGCCCAAACAATACACATAATACAAAAATTAAGAATCAATAATTGTATAGGAATCGGGAAAGATATTGGAATTATCCCATCACTACGCGGTGTATATATACGTACATTGAACCGATGTATATATACGTACATTAAACCGATGTATATATACGTACATTGAACCGATGTATATATACGTACATTGAACCGATGTATATATACGTACATTGAACTGATGTATATATACGTACATTGAACCGATGTATATATACGTACATTGAACCGATGTATATATACGTACATTGAACCGATGTATATATACGTACATTGAACCGATGTATATATACGTACATTGAACCGATGTATATATACGTACATTGAACCGATGTATATATACGTACATTGAACCGATAGTATTGGAACACGACGCACTAAGTTTTCGTTTCACAGTGATAAGAACTTGATCACTATCACATTTCACAAAGTGTAAACGTTCTACCGAATCTGACACACCTTGAATCTAAACTGATCAAAAAACAAATACATTGACGACATTAACAAGGCAAAGAAGTTGGGCTTCCTTTATCATACTAGAAAATTATTCACGTCAGAGAACATCCTATATCTTTAGAAAACCACAGTTCGCCCATACATGGAGTATTGTTGCCACCCTTGAGCATGTGCATCTGCAACTAGTCTCTCACTCTTAAACAAAGTCCAAAAAAAGCCTATAATTTAATAGATCCCACATTGTTGGCCTTGCTCCAACCACTGTCCATCGCCGCAATGTCACAACTCTGTGCCTGTTTTAAAAGTACTTTAATGTAATAAATGAACTCACAGCATTTTTGCTCTATCGACGTACATACTCCGAATGACTTGGCAAGTAGCAAAATCCCACCTCTTCACTATTGATGCTCCTAGATGCTAACAAGCCTTTTACTTTAAGAATGCTTTCTTTCGGGATACTTGTCCTTGGACATTTTTCCATGTTTCTTGCTTTCCTAACTGCACTAACCTGTCGAACTTTAAATGTAATGTGCTACTCACCCCGCCCACCATTTTCTGTCTCTTACATTCCAAGTGGCAATAAGCATCGTTTGGGGTTAAAAAGAATAAAAGTAGAAGATAGAAAGGCAAGCTGATGAAACCTACTTTGTGGCAGAGGAGAACGCTAGTGTTGTCGGATGAGGACAAGGTGAGCTGCCAACAAATCGGATTTGTGGCTCACATTCAGCTTAGGAATTTACAGTGTATGTTGCTGGAATCGTTATTGGCTGGACACCACAACACATGATGTCATCTGTCATGCTTAGAACGGCTCGCACACGACGTTGTTAATGCAAAGCGTGGAACAGGCTTAACCTACATCAACTAAATGCCGTCTCACACACACACACACACGCACACACACACGCACACACACACGCACACGCACATAAACACCCACATATACACACACACAAACACACGAACACACATACATACAAACACACACAAATATACACACAAATACACACACAAGCACAACACATCAACCCACACATCAGCACACACAAATACACAAAAACACAAACATACAAACACATGCAAAACAAACAAACACACACACAAAAATACACACACACAAGCACAACACATACACACACATCAAAACACGCACATCCACACACAAACACACATGCGTGCAAACACACACAAACACCAACAAACACACACAAATACACAAACATGCGCACAAACACGCACATATTAACACACACGCAAACACACACACAAAATGGATGCGATAAAGGATTTATTTTCGAGCATATATAACGTCGTTAATGCAAAGTGTGGAACAGACTTAACCTACATCAAGTAATCAAGTAAATGCCGGCACACACATACACATGCACACAAACGCACACAAACACACGCACAAGCACAACACATCAACACATGTACGTACAAATAAACATACAAACACACACAAAATGGATGTCACAAATGGTTTTCTTTTCGTTGTTGAATTTTTTAGCTAAGGATTGATAATTTGTATTATTTGGATTCTTCGAACTACTGTTCTCATCTTGAGTGTTATTTTCACAACGTTTCGGCCGATGTAGCCTCCAACCTTCTTCAGGTGTATCTCTTGAAATGAGGATTGATAATTTGTATTATTTGGATTCTTCGGACTACTGTTCTCATCTTGAGTGTTATTTTCACAACGTTTCGGCCGATGTAGCCTCCAACCTTCTTCAGGTGTATCTCTTGAAATGAGGATTGATAATTTGTATTATTTGGATTCTTCGTACTACTGTTCTCATCTTGAGTGTTATTTTCACAACGTTTCGGCCGATGTAACCTCCAACCTTCCTCAGCTGTATCTCTTGAAATGAGGATTGATAATTTGTATTATTTGGATTCTTCAGAGTACTGTTCTCATTTTGAGTGTTATTTTCACAACGTTTTGGTCGAGTTCGGCAGAAAGATTCCTGAGTTGGACGGATATAGATTGCAGCTCAGTCGAGCGCCTAATATGAAAATAGTTTGTCGGGGGTGGGGTGGGGTTTAGAAAATACCGTGAGGATTCGTAACGATGATTGAAGCTGAGTAGAGTTTGATTATTTACGAAGCCGACTCAACAAGAATGTTTTTTCATGATGGACTTAAACGACCATGCTGTGGTCAGTTGAGAAGTAGCCTCATAGTATTGCGTCCCATAGATAGAGAGTTTTTAGAAAGAAACTAAACAAAATAAAAGGTTTCGTTCGAACTTCTGTGCAGATTCTCGAGTTGGACAGAAAGATTCCTCAAGGATGGAGTATTGTTGCCACATCTGGGCAGGATCTGCTTGAAAGACTTATCCTGCCTTGACAGAGTTCAAAATAGACTTCATAGCCAAGTCGAGGATGCCCTTTTCTCTTCCCTGCAACGTTTTTCTCACAAAAAATACGTTGCGAGCTTGTCTTTGCTTTATCCTTATTTTCATGGCAATTGCTCGTCTGAGCTCCAATCTATCGTCCCCCATCGCCAAACATTCACGAAAAACACGCATCTATTTGAAAACACTATCAATAATTTCTACCATTCTTTATCTGTGCCTAAACCTAAACGCAGACTCCTTGAACAAAGTTTCTTTCTTAGAACTGCACACGAGTGGAACTCTCTACCGTTTGCCTGCTTTCCAGCTGACTACAATATGGTCGTCTTCAAGTCCAACGTGAACAAGTTCTTGATGAGCCATTCCCCTTAAGTAATCCAATTTACCAAATTTACTCTTCTAACAATTACTATGGTATTGTCCCTCTAACTACTGTACACTCTTTAACCCTTATTCTCGAGTGGCCTCTGGGCCTTGATAAGTGGTGATTTCTTTGTAAAAAAAAGAAGAGTTTTACAGAAAAATCCTCAAGTTCGATAAGATAAACCTGAAGAAAGTCAGAGGTTACATCGGCCGAAACGTTGTGAAAATAACACTGAAGAACAGTAGTCTGATGAATCGAGATAATACACATCTTTTCCTTTTGTTTTCTTACATTTAAGATGCGTCCACGTGTCCTTTTAAGATTCAATTGGTCGATCTGTCACACTTTTTAAATACGAGATCCTAATCCTGTTTTTTTTTTTAATGCTAGAGAACCCCCGAAGATGCCCAGACCCTACATTTATTTTGCACTCGGCCATCCCCAAATGTCATATATTCGGAGGTCATCACTCATCCTCATAGTCCATCCCGATCTATTTTTTCCTTTCCCCGTTTAGCCCACACTTCCATCTATAGATTTTACCTGCTTGTTTTCGGTTTGGCCGGAAAACAGTGAGCATTCATATGGACACTTTCATTTATAGTACACACATAAAATCCTAGTCGCTTTCGAAGTAATCTCCTCCGGCTGCAATGCACTTGTTGTACCGTTCCAACAACTCCTGGAAGGACCCATAGAAATCCTCTTGTGTGAGCATGTCAATGACCCTCGTCACAGCCTCTTTCATCTCCTCAATAGTCTCATAACGACAGCCTCTAAGGTTTCCTTTGAGCTAAGGGGATAACCAAACTCACAAGCGCAAGGTATGGACTGTGGGATCTGAATTGATCAGCTCAATCATCTCTCTGCCGTCATGACAACATCTTTCTTTCTTATCTCCTCTGGGCACCCTTGGGACAAACTTCATGCAAATCTTCCGCATCTTCAGTTCCCCGCGAATAATTGCGTGTACAGTGACACCAAACTGCATACATATCTCTACAAGCACACGACGGTCCTTATCCATGAAGTTCTTTATTTGGCCAATTAACTTTGGTTTTCTGACTTCCTTACTCCTCCCACACCACTCATTATTCCTCACAGACTCCCTGCCTTCCTTGAATCTCTTATGTCACTTAAAAACTCATGCAAGGTGGTCTAAAAGCAGTCTGAAGCATCCTATACGTTATTTTTTCTCAAGTTTAAAACAGATGCGCGCCAAATCTGGCCTGCGAGTGAATTTTTTCTAGCCGGCCATCTTACCCGGGACATGATCTAAATATAGGTGAAGCAAACCAAAGGGACAGTTGGGGGCCTTAATATATCGCGTCGAAATTTTAAAATTCCTTTTTGTTTTTACCTGGAGATTAACATGCATTTTGTTCTTTTTTTCTCCCAGAAATCTTTTTTTTGTTGAACAAAATTAAGCCCATGGAAGCTAAGAGAAGAAATATGGATTTGGAGTGCTGAACTTTTAACGATACCTTGAAAAATAATATTTTTTTTTATTGAGCAGTTTACAAAATGTGTTTACTTACTTTGTCAAAACCAATTGCCGTGAAGAGTTTCAAATATCAAACGGCATTATGAAACTCGTCATAATCATTACAACAGTTTTACTGGAAACGCACGAGAACAAGAAGTTGTACGTTTGAGTAATAATTTAACAAAGTAATCAACATCTTCTTTACGAGGAAAGTTGAAAAAAGTGACCGAAACTCTCGCGCTAGCTACGAGGTGCCAAAACTAATTGTAGAAAGGATGAAACCCTTTACTGATGGACAATTCTTCAAAGAATTATTATTAAAGGTAGCAGATGTTGTTTTTCCATAAAAAAGAGAATTATTTTCTGCTATCAGCTTGTCGGAAAAAACAGGAAGAAGGTGTTTTGAAGAGCGGGAGTATTATTCCATTGCTATGGATATGAAGAATACTTGTCAACTTGCAGTGTTTGTTGGTGCGTGTGTAACACCATCATTTGATATTGTGGAAGAATTTGTGAAATTGATTCCTATGAAAGACACTAGCACTGGAGCAGATATTTTGCAAAGAATAAAATATGGATCAGCGAAATGAATCTGGATTTATCAAAGCTTTCTGGAATAATCACAGATGGAGCACAACAATGGTTGGAGAGAAAAAAAGCTTTGTTTTATTCCTCCCAAACCATATAAGCATCGATAAAATAATAATCGAGATTAGTGTCCAAGGGGACAGATCTGGCACATTTCATAACTGTCAAGTTCTTAAATGAATTCACTTTTTTTAAAATCAGATTTATAATTCTTAATCCAATAAAATCTATAATTTAAAATTTCAGAATTTTTATTAATATGTATTAATAAGTATTAATATGTTCAAGCCCGAGAGGGTTAAGGACATCATGGCAGTGGTCGTAAAAAGAGTGAAGAGGACTGAATTACCGCCATTTCCAAGAATTTCTTAAACAAATCGAAGCAAAGTATGGCGACCTCACATATTTTTCAAATGTTCGATGGCTTACCTACGGAAAAGAATGCGTATATATGCATTGAGAGAAGATATTTCTGTGTTTGTAGAGAGCAACGGACAAGACAATTCTTTCTTTCAAGATTCACAGTGGGTTGTCAAGTTAGCTTTTTCACATAAACATTCTGAATCTGTAGCTTCAAGGAAAGAAAAAGGTTCTTGGCTGAGAAAAAGCCAAGTACGTCTAAAGATGGAGTACTGCTGCCACATCTGGGCAGGAGCTGCTAAAAACACCCTATCCTAACTTGACAGAGTACAAAATAGACTTCGTGGCTTAGTGGGGGATGCCCTTTTCTCTTCTCTGCAACCTCTCTCCCACAGAAGAGACGTTGCGAGCCTGTCTTTGTTTTATCGTTACTTCCATGGCAAGTGCTCGTCTGAACTCCAATCACTGGTTCCCTTCGCCAATCTTTCACGATAAACACCCGTCTAGCTGAAACCACTGTCAATAATTTTCCCCACTCTTTAACTGTGCCACAACCAAAACATAGATTCCATGAACAAAGCTTCTTTCTTAGAACTGTACGCCTGTGGAACTCTCTTCCGTCTGCCTGTTTCCCACCTGACTACAACTTGGATGTCTTCAAGTCCAACATAAACAAATTCCTGATGAACAGCCCCCTTAAGTAAGACACTTTATCAAATCTCCAATACTAACGATACTATCCCATTGATTACTGTACACGCAATAACGCTTATTCCAGAGTGGCTTCCGGCCTTGATAAGTGATGACTTGCATGTAAAAAAAAAACAAAAACAAAAAACTGTGAATCACAGCGTTAGAAAAGAAAAAAAACTACTCTCATTTCCCAAATCTCCAAGGTCACAAGAGAGATATAATATAAGACATCTTTGTGAGCTTTATTAGGGATCTGAGAAGCGAGTTTTCCTCTCGTTTTGCCAACTTCCGGAAATAAAGAATTCTGTTTGAGTTCTTTGATACTCCTTCCGAAACAGATATGGAGCAAGTGGCATAATATTGGTATGAGTTAATTGGCATACAATGCAACGAATCTTTGAAATCGAAATTTCATTTGAATCCACTGCTGGGTTTTACAATAAAAATATATATTGTCAGACGGAAAATGTAAAAAAAAACCCATCGAAACTGATGACGTCACTATTTGGAAGTACATATACTTGTGAACAACTTTTTTTTTGAAAATGAAATTTACTAAAAGTCATTTGAGAACAAGATTGCGTGACGACCACCCGGATAATGTTTTACTCCTGTCATCGACTATATTTCACCTGATGTAGAGACGTTATCACACAATAAGCAGAAACAAGTTTCTCATTAAAGCATTTTCTGTTTTTAAGTGTATTTCAGTTGTTGCAAGAAACTTGTATTTTTTTTTGTTGATTGTAATAGTATGTTTTTATAATCCATAGTGTGAAATAAGAATTTTTTGCTAAATGTGTTTGTATTTTATTTCTTTTATTGTTATTCTTCTAGCAAAACACGTATAATTGTATTACCTTGCGTTCTTTAAACACCCAGAAAATTTATTTACATATTTACTAACATAGTTCTCTTCTATGACACTGCAGCCATAGCTTTTTGGCTCTCCGCCATGACTCTACATAGCTGCTTAAACCTCACTCTCCAAAAATTTGCGACCTGTGTTCTAAAGTGCCCTCACGTCCAGATTGCATCTTTGAAATTCACCAGTTGTGGCAATTAGGCTTTAGTAGATTGTATTCCAATCTCTACTGTAGACGCTCATTTGAACCTGAAATCATAAAAACTGGTCAGTCAACCCATAAGATGTATATCAACAGTATACTGAATTTTCAAGAGTCCACCACAATTATAAATACCTGTACAAAAAAGTCTGGAAACTATTTGAAAGCACCTCGTATATTCGTTTTAAAAATTCAAAGATGGCGTAAACAAAATTTTAGAATTTACAGATTTTATTCTTTTAATTATTTATATATATATATATATATATATATATATATATATATATATATATATATATAAATGTAACTCTTGGTTCGTTCGCAATTAATAGTCTAAAAAAACCACTGGACGGATGGCTTCCACGTTTTGGTATAATATGTTTACTATATCCATGTGTGTTTTTTATATATTTCTTTTTAATTATAACATTATACTTAATTTTTCTATGATAAATAGGTGTTTTTGCTTGTACCGAAAGGCCATTTTTTTATTTAGGGACAATTATTTATTACCGCTTCCTGTCACGTGACAAGTGTTACAATTTAGCGGTATTCCTGCTAGATCTGGAGGTTTCGTTTGCAATCTAGCGGGGAATTCTAGAAAATCTGGAGATATTTGGCACCCACACACCCGCAATTTTAGATTAAAAAAATAAAGAAAAGCGCTTGAAAATACTTTAAAACATAAAATAAACTCATTCATGTAAGTAAAAAAAAAGTAGCATTTATTGCCTTTGGTAACAATTATTTATTGATTATTTGTTTTGTTTTTCACCTTTTTTCGGCTAACCATTCTTAAATCTCGCTATAAAATCGATTTTTCCAAGTACATTTTAGGTGGGGGGCATTCCAACCTCCGAAGTTTAGTTTAAAATACGATCTAAGCAACCCTGCTTTATTTAGAAGTATTTAGTCGAAAATTGTAAAAAGCAAGAAACAACAGCAAAAAAAAAACTTATACCAATGCAGTAGAATTTAATTATCTACCAACCTAAATACTTTTAATATGCTAAAACAAAGTTTTTTTGTTTTTTATTTTTCTAATTTCAAAATGTGTTGCACCATTATTGTGATGTTTAATTTGCAGTATATTTCAATTTAACTTTTATTATAAAAAGTTTGAGTTTATGATTTGTTTCCTGCAAAAAAAAATACCCTCTCTGAAAAAAAAAACAGGCAAAACTAGCTGATAAAATATGGGGATCTAACGGCTTCAATATAATTCCAGAAACATATAGTGAGAAAATATGGGACATTTTATATATTGAATATACTATATTTATAATTTTTTTATGGTAGGAAGTTAAAATATGGAGTTTGGGGGAAGGGGGGATTAGCGATTTTTGAAAATTTCAGACGATAAAAGTTAAAAATCTAGCGATTTTCTGGAGATTTCTTTCTCCTGATCTCGCGGGTTTTTTTAAATCTCAGTTGCCAACATTGCATCACTAAAAGAAACACTACAGGCTTAATTTAAACAGAATGTGTTTACAATATCGGTAAATTTTCAATGGGTGTAATCACATGATTATTGATAATGTAACCATGTGATTGAAATTTAATTTAAATTAACCACACGTGGTCGCTTTCCTATGAAATATTCATCGAAAAATGGTAGGTGCACACAAAATGAATGCCGACGCTCAAAGTGTATAAACATTTTGACTCCTCCCTTTACTTAAAAATTCACCAAAAATCAGGAAATTAACCAATTTTAATGAAAATTGCAGTATTTTTCAAATAATGATCGCAGAATATAATGAACTAATTATTTTTACTTAACTCTTAGTGAAAATGTTTTATTTTGTTTTAACAAAAAATACCTTTACTAAAGTTATGGTTTTCAGTAGTAAATAAAAAACGCAAGCATTTATTTTTGCTTTTTTTTTATATAAATAAAGCATCGTAATTTGTAACAATAAAAATAATTTTTACAGTAACATTACGAAAAAAGCCCCTAAAGTCCGTATTAATGAATTCGATATAACTCGAAGAAAAATGAATTCTCGCATACTATTCAGGAAATTAAAGATTCAATTAGATTCCTATTTCAGTCACCTAAATTATTTAGGGCGAAATGAGTTTAGGAATTTATAGCCAAACCTAAATATTTTTTTTTATTTTGCTTAAAAAATAGCATTAATACAGTAAGTTAGGTAAAATTTGCATAGAATGCTCTGCTTTACGGTTGTAAAAATGGAACGGAAATTTGAAATTCGTTCCCTTTTAAATTCGGTACATTTTTACATTACGTCTAACTCATCGTTCACATTCGACACGTCAACTTTTATAGCTTTTCGGGTATTCTGGCTAGGTTAGGGGTGTCTATTCCGAAAGCCGTTCTTAACATGGGTAGATTGGTAGGTTGTGTCAGAAATTTCGTGAAAAATAGTGAATAATTCCACCCCGTCTTTCCAAACTTATAACTCCTCGAAAAATGTAACTCAAGCCCTAATTATTTTCCAATTAAAGGAGCAAGGACCAAGGTTTCATAAAAAAAAACAAAAAAAAACAAACATTTTTCTTAAAAAAAAGGTTTTAACTTCGGACTCCACAGGTAAATTCCTAAAAAAACACTACTTTCTTTTGTTTTAAATTTGAATATATTATGTATTGACCTTTTCTCTTCAATTTGTGATATATAACACTTTGGTGAATAAATTATTTACTTTTTAATAGACATTTCAAAATGGGAGGCGTGAATTATTCTACCCCCTGTCTTTCCAAGCTTATAACTACTCGACAAATGTAATTCAAGCCCTAGTTTTTTTTCAATTAAAGGAGCAAGGACCAAAATTTCATAAAAAAACATAAAATAAAAAACAAACAACGTGGTTTAAAAAAAGATTTTAAACTTCGAACTTTTCAGGTAAATTTCTAAAAAACACTACTTTTTTTGTTTTAAATTTGTGAGTAAATTAATTATTTACTTTTCACTAGACACTTGAAAATGGGCGGGGGCGTGAATAAAAAAAAGTTTGTCTAAAATATTATATTTGGTTTATTGGAAAGAGCATAAAATTTCACATTGACTCTGAAAAATATCGTAAAAATAGAATCAATAGAAAAATTTTAAGTTTAAAAATTGAAAAATATTGAGTTCGTAAAATTCATTACTGTTTTTTGAAAAATAAAAAAATATATCTATTACTTTTAAAACAACTTTAATAGTTTATTTTGGAAGTATAATCCACAAAGAAAATAAACAACCCACTTTTAAAAGAGAAATTACGAGATTTTTATATTTTATTCGCAGTTTCGTGATAGGGGTGTAAAAAATTCCTACAAAAATTCTGATACATCTACTAGATTGGAGTGTTTATTCGTTGTAAACGTACCCGACAACCTATAAATGTCGACATTTCCAATGTGAATGGTAAGCTGGACTTACAAATAACAAAAAGATATACCAAACTGACTTTTTCGTTTAAAAATGGAATTATTTCCCTTTTGTTATTAACTTTTTTTTTTTAATTTAAAAAAAAAATTTTTTTTTGTGTTTTATATACATAAAGTACAATTGTTGAATGTTACTGTTTTGATTATATTCGTTTGGGGGGGCACAATTAAAAAATTAAGAAAGATTAAAACGAAGCGAAATTTAAGTTTCCGTTCCATTTTACAACAACCGTAAAACAGCGCATACTCAGCAAGTTCTATCATAATTTATAAGCATAATATTGAAACACTAAATCAACATTTTATTTTATTTTTTTGCGTAATTAATGATGGAAGTATTTTTCTTTTTATTTTCTTAACATCTGTTAAAAAAATAAATAATTTGTACATTCTCTTGTAAAAAAGAATCAAACTTTTCTCTACTTTCACATGTGTTCCATTTTAACAAACTGAGCCACAGCAACGCGTGGCCGGGTACAGCTAGTATATATATATATATATATATATATATATATATTTATATGTATATGTATATTTTTTTTAGATGGGGTCACCACTTATACAGGCCCGAAGGCCACTCAGGGATAAGAGTTATTGCGTGTACAGTAATCAATGAGATAGTATTGTAGTAATCATTAGTATTGGGGGTTTTGATAGAGTGTCTTACTTAAGGGGGCGGTTTTTCAGGAGTGTCTTTATGTTGGACTTGAAGACGTCCAAGGTGTGGTCAGGTGGGAAACAGGAAGCGGCAGAGAGTTCCACTGGCGTGCAGTTCTAAGAAAGAAGCTTTGCTCATGGAATCTCCGTTTGGATTTAGGCACAGATAAAGAGTGGGGAAAATTATTGACAGTAGTTTCAGCCAGATGGGTGTTTCTCGTGAAAGATTGGCGAGGTGGGACGAGGGATTGGAGCTCAGACGATCACCTGCTATGGAAATAACGATAAAACAAAGACAGGCTCGCAAGTCTCTTCTGTAATTTATATATATATATATATATATATATATATATATATATATATATATATATATATATTTATATATATATATTTATATATATATATTTATATATATATATTTATATATATATATTTATATATTTATATATATATATTAATATATACATATATATATATTTCTGTATATATATATATATTTAGATATATATTTAGATATATACATATATATTTATATATATATATATATATATATATTTATATATATATTTATATATATATAGATATATATTTATATATTTATATATATTTATATATATATTTATATATTTATTTATATATATTTATATATATATTTATATATATATTTATATATATTTATATATTTATAATTATATAAATATATATATAAATATATATATATAAATATATATATATATATATATATATATTTAAAGGAGATTAGAATAATAGTCTAAAGAGCTAAGTGTATTTTAATGTAATAGTGAAATTACTAGTTTAATTAAAATACAGGAAATGCTCGTTGTAATTTGGATATATAATAAGCTCGATAGTTAAATGTCCTAGAGCTAATTCAATATTAAGTAATGTGATTTATAATTTAAAAGTTTTAAAATTTATATATATATATATATAGTTTAAAAGTTTTAAAATTTATATATATATATATATATATATATATATATATGAAGTGGTTGATGTCGTTTTGAATGTCCCTCATGAGATACCCTCTATTACGATTTTAACGATTGGCCATGCGAATGTATTTGGAAGGGCCTTGAGAAATTGAGAAATGTACGATTTTCTCTTCTATTAATGAAGTCCTGAAGAGATTTTAATTAGCTGCGAATCACCGAACCCTTAGCCAGAGTTCGATTCACTCCGACCGATGTTACGTCCGAGTTTGCATCATTTGGCTTATGCAGCACATAGGTCACCGATTGTCTTTCCGGAAGACCCCTAATTGAAATTAGTTAACCGAGGCCGCGTCGTTTTTCACCTGTGGCTGGAGTTGCGGACAGGCAAGTTAATTAGAACGCACTATCCAGGCACCTGCCTCACTGTCTACGTGTGTATATATATATATATATATATATATATATATATATATATATATATATATATATATATATATATATATACTGTCTACGTGTATATATATATATATATATATATATATATATACTGTCTACGTGTATATATATATATATATATATATATATATATATATATACATATATATATATATATATATATACTGTCCTGGTCAAAATCATATGACCACTTAAGAAAGTAAGCGTTTACGCATAATATTGAATTTTTAATCAAACAAATGGTTGAAACCATTGCCAAAATGGAAAATATGATGGAAAAAAAATAAATCTGCTTCATTCGAAACCTTAACCCTGATCTAATAATTATTTTTTAAAAAACAATTTTATGTAATTGTGTGGTGTGTATTTTATGTAATTGTGTGTACGTGTGCATGAGCCCATGCGTGTGTATGTACCTGTATGTATATGTCTGTGTATGTGTATGTGTGCATCTACTTCTTACTGGCCATCTATATATCCACGTATATGTATATGGATGGGTGTGTGTATGTATATATTTATATATGTGTGAGCATGTATTTATATCTGTATATATATATGCGAGTATATGTATGTGTACGAGAGTTGCGTGTATGTGTGTATATGTCTGCATGTAGATCCATGTACGTCTGCATGGGCATTGTTTTTATATGTGTGTGCCTATATGTCTACATATTAGTGTGTAATATGTATGTATATGTATTATGCGTCTTTATGCGTGCGTCAACGTCTGTATTAAGTCTTAACTGCTTAAAAACAACCCACTACGAAATGAACAACGACCAGAAAAACCGTAAAGGAAACATTATATCTGCCAAACATGACATCCACGGCAACCCTTAGCCTCTCTCTCTCTCTCTCTCTCTCTCTCTCTCTCTCTCTCCCTTTCCTACCATCTATCTCTCTCCTTCTCTCTCTCTCCTTCTCATCTAATAAATATTACCTTATCGAACAAAGGAAAAAAAAATGTAGTCAAAATTTTAAAACCCCAAAATTGAAACTCCTACTCCCCCTCCTCTCATTACCCCCTCTCTTTTCTCTTTACCATCCTCTCTCTCCCTCCCCTCCCTATACCCACATATCTCCACCCAAGCCTTCCTGAATCTACTACCCCCCCACACACAAGACAACCTAATATATTTTAACCTTCAAAACTGAAATATTGTCATTACCGCCTCCCCCCTATTACCCCCTTTTTTCCTTGTATTCCTTCTAAAAACAAATCTTCCTAATGCTAACCAACCATTTCTGTAAGGTTTGACGAGGCTGTTAGATCGTAACTACGGTCCGACATCCGAAACATATGTAACCAAACAGATAAAACGGTAATAAAAAAATAAAAAAAACATATTTGTTCTGCAATAGTATTGAGCACTCTCCTCAGATTTTTACTAATTACCAGTTTTACCATATATATATATATATATATATATATATATATATATATATATATATATATATATATAAAGAAATATAAATTACAATAAGTTTACCAAGGTAATCAAAATGGCAAATTTAAAATATATTATAAATATTAAAGAGTTAATATTTACAAGTAAAGTAATCTCAACCAGATGTAAAAGCTCAATAAAACCGAAAAGGAAATAGAGCTTATAATATGAACAAATGATTAACTTAATTAATTAAATTAAGGACTATCCACTTATCCTGTGCTTTCTTTTTAAAATTAAATATGTTTTAACTCTTTTTCAAGATATATATATATATATATATATATATATATATATATATATATATATATATATATATATATATATATATATATATAAAGTTCCAAGGAACTCTTCCTTTTGGATCATTTTGGACCATTTGGAATTTACCCATTGGATTGGAAATTTTAAATTCGACCGTTTTAGATTTTACCATTCTTCGATTTTTTACCCTTCACCGGACTATCCATTCATGTGAAATCTTTTTATCATTTTTCTTTTACCTCCTATTCCCCTTATCTCACCCTTTTTTTAACCAAGTAAGATCTGTGACTTACTTGTAGTTTCATTAAATACTTTTATATGCAAAATCCGATCCTGCATTTTGCTAATTCCTGCCTTCTGACGAGAAGGAGAGTATTTCTTCGAAACTCCGCGGATTAAGGACTACCCACTTATCTTGTGCTTCCTTTTTTAAAATTAAATATGTTTTTAACTCTTTTTCAAGATGTCTTTTAACATGTTTTATTAATCATTTGTTCATATATATATATATATATATATATATATATATATATATATATATATATATATAGGGTATAGGGTATTCCAAAATGGTTGACCCCATTCTAAATGCCCATATCTCAGAAACTAATAGATGGATCTTAATGAAACTAAGTACACTTTATGTTGAAGGTCATAAGTTTTATTGGTTAAGTGTCCAAAGAAAAGTACAAATATTTGTTGGTTCTATGAGAGATTTTCTTTCAAGGACTGCGTAGGAAGGTTTCACGAACCTGCTCCTCCACTGTCTCTGCTGATGTTGAAGGCCGTCCTGGCGATTTAGGTATGCATAAACAGCCCTTTTCTTGAAACTTTTGGGCCAAATCCTAATTTGTTTTGTAGTTAGTGCCTTCTTTGCAAAATCTGCAGTCTTCGGTGACTGAATCCGAGCATACTTTAACACGCAAAATGCCTTTTCTTTTGAAGTAAACGGTATTTCTTAACCTGGAAAGATAGAAATGCCAAATTAATTACACACAAAAACTTGAAACATTTGTACACAAGCTAGGAAAATTTGAGGTCATTCCAAGGAAAATTGTCAAAATTATTGGCCTACAAAATGGGGTCAAACATTTGGGATCACTCTGTAGTTTAAAAGTTTATCTCTACTATTATATAAAAGTCACTTTCTCCCTTATAGATTCCAAAACGGCTAGGTTTATCTTTTGCAAATTTCACACAAAGCTAATTTATATGTCTGGTAGTGTTCTTAGATTCGTTTCGTACAGAAATTCATCCGATAAATATCGGAAAACAAAAAAAAAAAAAATCGGATCTTAAAAATAATCTTTCTTTTCTTATAGAGTCCTGGATATGACCTTAAACTATATCTAGTGGTGAGGCCCCAGCTTGCGGGGTTTAGGGAGTGTGGAGCCACCCTTTAATTACCATTGCTCCCAGGTCCACTCTCACCCGGAGTGGTAGTACCTGTTAGGGTCCTAACTATGGGTTATATAGAAACCGACTTGAAAATAACATATATTCTATTTAAAAAAATTCTTCAAAATCTTTGGATTCAGCATTAAATAACCCCAAAAGGGTTTATATGCTGTAAAACAAAACCAACCAAACAACCTTTTCTTATATATAAAAACGAATTTTCACAGGGGAATATATTACGTTACACCGATCGGCTTAGCGTAAAATATTCCCTTTAAAAAGTCTTTTGTTTAAATCTATAACGGAAGAAAAACTATGTTTAAGATCGTCAAGAACAAATATCAGCTGACGTGATATTGTAAACAAACACTGAAAGAATTTAATGAACGACATTATCATTATTATTTTTCTATTTTTTATTTTATTTTCACAAATCAGTTCACCGGGCAAATTATTCCTTGTAATATTATAATCGTTAGAGGATTGATTCTATATAAAATATGCATAAATTAAATTGTACGACCGGGCAACACCGGGCGGCTTCCTAGTTTATTATTAAAATTAGAAATTGAAGAAAGGTAAAGCGATATTTGGTTTGATTAAAAAATATTTATTTCTCTTCCATGATGGCCCTGTCGGTGGGGCATTAGAATACGCCGACTGCCCTCCCCCCTGCAGAGGGTAAAAGTCCCTCAATGGGGGTCCTGGATATGACCTTAAACTATATCCAGTGGTGAGGGCCCAGCTTGTGGGCTTTGGGGAGTGTGGAGCCACCCTTTAATTACCATTGCTCCCAGGTCCACTCTGACCCGGAGTGGTAGTACCTGTTAGGGTCCCAGCTATGGGTTAAATAGAAACCGACATGAAAAATTCTATTAAAAAAAAAATTCTTCAAAATCTTTGGATTCGGTATTAAATAACCCGAAAAGGGTTCATATGCCGTAAAACAAAAACAACCAACCTTGCATGATAAATATTTATTTATTTATCTATTTTTTAATTAAATCTTTACTATTTCGCTCCACATGTTACGAGAGAATTTAATGACGCCTGAAGAGGCCGAGAATTCTACACAAGTTCAAACAAAGAAGATGCCACATCAACTCCTTGGTTTTTATGTGGATCTGTTTGCGAATTACGAAACCATCGTTCCTGAACCGTCCCGACGGCACGGACACACCAAGTCATTCTCCTAGCAAGCGATAGTAACATTAATTCTTATCTTGAGTGTTGTAGTCAGACTATTTCGGTCGATATAAGCTCCGATGCAACCTGTAAATTCGTTAGATGTCTCTTGCTGAACTCATGAATCTGCGCAGAGTTTAGAAATGAACGCCTTTTGTTTAATCCACGGAACTAGCATGCTCTTTATATATATTATTTTAATTGGAATTCATTGAGATCATCTATTATTTATTAATTTATTTTATTGCAGAGTATTATCCTCATCTTCTATAGTTGTTGTTTCACGACATTTCGGCCAATTATTTCCCTGGCCTTCGCGACGGGATAGGAACTCCGAATCTTCTAAATGCATTCTCAGCAATTACGGCTTTCCATAGTTTTTGTCGTCTCACCCCGTTTTTTGGCCACGTAAGCCTCTGGCCGGCTTTGGGTAGGATTGAACTGCTATCTTCAGACAATGCTCAACTGGAACCGAAGAGATTCAACGTCTCTATCCACTGAACCACGGGCCTTAAAGGGCGATCAAGGTTGGATTTTGGGGTCTTATAAATCCATGTTTATTTATTATCTGATTTTCCATGATCGGCTCCGTACAGAATGGTTATATATATTATTTAATTGGAATTCCTTATTGAAAATGCAGTCAGGAGATTCGGAGTTCCTATCCCGTCGCAGTTACCACCTGACGAAGGCCGGAGGATTAGTTGGCCGAAACATCGTGAAACAACAACTAAAAAGATGAGGATATTTGCTATGACTTGTTTTCATTATTTCGGTACTGCTGCAGATAAGGTACAGTGCTGGAATAATAATGCTATTATTTAGAAATCTATTCTTAACATAGAGAGGGTAGTATGTTTTGTAACTATTCTGTACTTTCACCTAACAATTTAATAAACAAAAAATACTGTAAAACTTACGTTTAACGTCAAATACCAGAACAATAGCACGATACCTGAAAAAGCACTAGTATTCCTTTAAAAAACATGGCTTTAGTAAATAGAATATTTAGGAAAGTCAGTTCACTAAATAATTTACGTGACTGAAATAGGAATTTCATTTATTTATTTCGTCTAAATGAACTTTATTAAAAAAAAAAACGGAGCTTATATCTCGGTTATTCCATTTATTGAGATTTCATTCCATGTATATATATATTACCAAAAGTACTCGTCGTTGACTGGGTTCAAAAACAGCCTACAGAAAATGAACTCTGATTTATGAAAGTATGATAGGTTATGAAAAGGAAGGGTTGTAAATTTGGGTTGAATTTGGGGGTATCAAACCAAAGTAAAATATGATGAAAGTAAAAATAAAATAGGTAAACCCCATAATTTATTATACCATACCTGTTCACACTGAAACACTTATCACAATATTCTGTGGATCTATATTAAAAAATCCCCTCGTTTATAATTCTACTGATTTAAAGGAATAAATTATAAGATGGTCAACATCATGAATTTTGGAATATAACTTTTTGTCATTTATTCTATATATTGCTCTGTAATCACATTGAGCTTCTTATATAAGGATTGATATATAAGAAAATATATTTCTACAGAAACATATATATATACATATATATATATAACTTCTCTTCTCTATCTTCTATTCTTTTCTATCTTTTGTTCTATCTATCTATCTTCTATCTTCTTCTTCTATCTATATAAATAAAATGAACTCATCCCCCCTGAGTTTGACCTTAATAGGGTTAAAAACCAAGACATTTCATGCAAATGTAATATGCACAAACTCCAGCAGATTATATGAGGCGTGCTATATGCTTATTACCTCTACACTTGTTCGATAAGCATACATTCCTATATTTTTTCTGGTGAGTTCACTGCAAAAATCGGTTAAATCAATGGAAGTTGTAAAATATTTTCTTTCTATTAAATTTCTCTTTTCCCCACTCCTCATTTACACCGCTGCTTGATCGTTCACGAGGAACTGCTACGAACGCACACCGATTTCGACTTTAGTAGTTCTTTACAAAACCTGAAATGCTTCCTATTGGGGGAAACGCACTACGCTTACTTTTACGTTGTTGAATTACCATTTCCTTTAATACATTTTCACACTACGAAAAAATAAATAAAACCGGATTCTTTCCATTTTTTTCTTTCTTATCATAAACAGACAATACATAATTTCCGGTTTATTTCGTTTCGTTTCGTTCCCCGTTTGTTTTTATGTTTACATTTTCCGATTTTTGGAGACGCTCGCCATCGTTATTTTTCCCTTTTATTTTTTTTACACAGTTAAATATTACTTTTTCTCTCAAATTAAGTATACAATCGTGATTATCGCATTGCAAAATGTAAAATATCTAATTTACATGTAATTCGATTACGGCCATTTCATTTCATGAGTGATTAAAAGTATTTACCGCCGAAGACCAAAATTACTCGATTACTAAATGTAAACAATGCATTTCTACATGACACTCTAAACGTACGGAGGACAGGGGGGGGGGAAGATGCATCATATTACTTATTCAACGTCTGTTCCTCTTTACAGTAAAAACGACTGAGACAATTTTTACTTTTTGATCCTTTTCTACGCAGTAAAAAAAATGACCCTGGTGTATAACTCTATCCCGTTGGGAGGCATGGTAAATAATAATAATAATAATAATAATAATAATAATAATAATAATAATAATAATAATAATAATGATGATGATGATGATGATGATGACGACGACGACGACAATAACAACAACAATAATAATAACAATAAAAACAACAATAATAATAACAATAATAACAACAACAATAACAACAACAACAACAACAACAACAATAATAATAATAATAATAATAATAGCAATAATAATAACAATAACAATAACAGCAACAATAATAATAACAATAACAACAACAATAACAATAACAATAACAACAACAATAATAATAGTAATAATAATAATAATTGAAAACGAGAATCGCAAACATTACAAATTCCTCTCTCCTAACAATAACAAATATATTCAAAATCAAATTAAATTTCCTCAGTGTTTATACGATCCCGAGCAACGCCGGGTTGCCCCGCTATATATATATATATATATATATATATATATATATATATATATATATATATAGGTTGAAATATGATTTCTTTCAATTATATCTAATATACTGATTCTTAATTTATGAAGGTCAATGTAATTACCAGCGTATATAAAAAAAAAATGACAAAAGTCTATATTCAAAAATTCATTATGTTGACCATCTTACGAGTTATTGTTTTACTTAAGTTTACATTTACATTTGTTTCGTAGCGCCAACTCATTCATTTAATTATTATTTGAATCAATGAATCTATTTTGCCCTGAATTTCAAAATGGCGTAATAAAAGATAAAAAAAGGTAACTGCAACTTCTCTCCTAATTTTTGGAGTTTGAAATCATGCCCAAATGCATTTTTTATTTGATGGATTGATAGCTGCTATTTTTTCTGGTGAGTTATGGGCAAAATAGATTCATTGATTGATACAATAATGAATGAACGTCAACTTAATTAAACGAATAAATTGTAAGACGGTCGACATCTTGATATTTGAAATATAAACTTTTGTCATTTATATATATATATATATATATATATATATATATATATATATATATATATATATATATATATATATATATATATCAGAATACAGATTATTGAATTTTTGGTATCAAGTTTAAAAAAATATTTTTAGGAGGTAATCTCCATATATAATATTTTGGACCAAAGTACTGTAGGTTTGCAACTACAGAAATCACATGCAACTTGATTATATCTAGGCTATTAGCAACTATCTTATGTAACTTTAGAACGAAATTTTAGACATATTTAGTTGTTAAAATAAAACCCTACATTTCATCCTAGGAGCAACACCATCACAATAGCAGCATCTTTAGAGGAAGTTGTTCCTATTTTTCCGTAAATATTAGGTCCCTGTATCGTCCACAGTCAAGCCCGGAAGAAAATATACACATTCTACAGTTATTGTGGTTGCACCCTTCGTAACTTGATCATAAACTCATAGATATAACAATCTTTCCATTTCCTGATTCAAAAATACTAAATTCGCCCTTCTCAAATTTTGCTCATTCTCATTGTTTGAGAGCTGACAATTCGATTTTTCCAGAGTCTACCTTTTAATACATAAACGAACGTCCCAGATCAATTTCAAGTATGAATTAAGTTTAAGCATGGATCAATTTGAAGCATGAATTATTTTAAAACTTGGATTAATTTTAAACATGGATTAAATTCAAACATGGTTTTATTTTAAGCAATAATTATTTATAAACATTAACTAATTTTAAGCATGGATTTATGCCAATCGTGGATTAATTTTAAGCGTGCATTAATTAATTAACATGAATCAATTTTAACATAAATTAATTTTAAACGCGGATCAATTTCAAGCATGAATTAATTTTAAGCATGGATTAATTTTAAGCATGAATCAATTTTAAACATATGGATTAATTTTAAGGGTGGATTTATTTTTATGCGTGCGTTAATTTTACGTATAAATCAATTTTAAGCATCGAATTATTTCAAGCATGCATTAATATTAAGCTTGAATTAATTTTGAGCATATATAAATTTTAACTATGGATTAATTTTAAACGTAGAGTAATTTAAACATAGATTTATTTTAACCATGTTTAAATTTAATCTATGTTTAAAATACAACCACCCTTAAAATTTAATTTTAAGCGTGGTTTTATTTTTATGCTCACATAAATTTAACGTATAAATCTATTTTAAGCATCGAATAAATTCAAGCATGCTTGAATTAATTTTAAGCATGGATTAATTTTAAGAATGGATTAATTTTAAGAATGGATTAATTTTAAGCATTGATTAATTTTAAGCATGGATTAATTTTAAGAATGGATTAATTTTAAGAATGGATTAATTTTAAGCATGGATTAATTTTAAGCATGGATTCATTTTTAAGCAAGAATTAATATTAAGCATGGATTAATATTAAGCTTACATTAAATTTATACATACGTGGTGTTTTAAATAAGTTTCCAGGCTTTTTTGTACAGGCATTTAAAATTATCATAGAATTCCGTATGTTATTGCTATACATCTTATGATAGGACTGACCAATTTTTATGATTTCATGTTCAAATGAATAGTTACAGCAGGAATTGGAATACACACTACTAAAGCCTGATTATCACAGCTGGTGAATTTCAAAAATGCAATCTAAACGCAAGAAAACTTAAAAAACGATATGCAATGAAATTCTGTTTTAAATCTAAAAAAAAAATAACCACAAAAACGTATGGAATACGGAGGAGACTAGAGTTTCATGTGTGTACTATCAATAAAAGTGGCCATACGAAAAAGACTGGAAACTTATTGAAGGCACCTAATACGCACAGATTAATTTAAAGCAATAGTTAATTTTAAACGTGTTTATTTTAAACATGGATTAATTTTAAACAAGAGTTTCTTTTAAGCTTGCGTTAATTTTTAGATACATTAATTTTAAGCATGCATTAATTTTAACCATACATTAATTTTAAGGATACATTCATTTAAAGCATACATTAATTTTAAGCTTGCATTAATTTTTAACATACATTAATTTTAAGCATGCATTAATTTTAAGCGTGCATTGTTTTTAAGCATGCATTAATTTTAAGCATGCATTAATTTTAAGGATACATTAATTTTACGCATACATTAATTTTAAGCTTGCATTAATTTTAACCATACATTAATTTTAAGCATGCATTAATGTTAAGAATACATTAATTTTAAGCATGCATTGATTTTAAGCATGCATTAATTTTAAGCTTGCATTAATTTTAAGCTTGCATTAATTTTAAGCATGCATTAATTTTAAGCATGCATTAATGTTAAGAATACATTAATTTTAAGCATACATTGATTTTAGCATACATTATTTTAAAGCATGCATTGATCTTAAGCATATATTATTTTTAAGCTTGCATTAATTTTAAGCATACATTATTTTTAAGCATGCATTAATTTTAAGCATACATTAATTTTAAGCATACATTAATTTTAAGCATGCATTAATTTTAACCATACATTAATTTTAAGCATGCATCAATTTTAAGCATGCATTAATTTTAAGCATACATTATTTTTAAGCTTGAATTTATTTTAAGTGTACATTAATTTTAAGCATACATTAATTTTAAGCATACATTAATTTTAAGCATGTAATGTATTAATTTTAAGCATACATTAATTTTAAGCATGCATTAATTTTAAGAATACATTAATTTTAAGCATGCATTAATTTAAAGCATGCATTAATTTTAAGCATACATTAATTTTAAGCATGCATTTATTTTAAGAATACATTAATTTTAAGCATGCATTAATGTTAAGAATACATTAATTTTAAGCATGCATTAATGTTAAGAATACATTAATTTTAAGCATGCATTTATTTTAAGCATACATTATTTTAAAGCTTGCAATTATTTTAAGCATGCATTAAATTTAAGCATACATTAATTTTAAGCATACATTAATTTTAAGCATACATTAATTTTAAGCAAGCATTAATTTTAAGCATGCATTAATTTTTAGCATACATTAATTTTAAGCTTGCATTAATTTTAAGCATACATTAATTTTAAGCATACATTAATTTTAAGCATGCATTAATTTTAAGCATGCATTAATTTTAAGCATACATTAATTTTAAGCTTGCATTAATTTTAAGCAAACATTAATTTTAAGCATACATTAATTTTAAGCATGCATTAATTTTAAGCATACATTAATTTTAAGCATGCATTAATTATAAGCATGCATGAATTTTAAGCATGCATTGATCTTAAGCATACATTATTTTTAAGCTTGCATTAATTTTTAGCATATATTATTTTAAGCATACATTATTTTTAAGCTTGTATTCATTTTAAACATACATTAATTTTAAGCATGCATTAATTTTAAGCATACATTAATTTTAAGCATGCATTAATTATAAGCATGCATGAATTTTAAGCATGCATTGATCTTAAGCATACATTATTTATAAGCTTGCATTAATTTTAAGCATATATTATTTTAAGCATACATTATTTTTAAGCTTGCATTCATTTTAAGCATACATTAATTTTAAGCATGCATTAATTTTAAGCATACATTAATTTTAAGCATGCATTAATTATAAGCATGCATGAATTTTAAGCATGCATTGATCTTAAGCATACATTATTTATAAGCTTGCATTAATTTTAAGCATATATTATTTTAAGCATACATTATTTTTAAGCTGGCATTCATTTTAAGCATACATTAATTTTAAGCATGCATTCATTTTAAGCATACATTAATTTTAAGCACGCATTAATTTTAAGCATGTATTAATTTTAAGCATGTATTAATTTTAAGCATGTATTAATTTTAAGCATACATTATTTTAAAGCTTTCATTAATTGTGAGCATACATTATTTTTAAGCGTGCATTAATTTTAAGCATACATTAATTTTAAGCATACATTATTTTCAAGATTGCATTAATTTTTAGCATGCATTAATTTTAAGTATGGATCAAATTTAAATATGGATTTTATAGATTCTATAATTTGTGCAGATGCTATTTTATTTTTAATTCCTGTTCTTACCGCAAACATATTATCCATTTTCTGATCCTATAACTTCCGTGACGTCATCATATTTCAGTGCGATATCAAATATCGGTGTATGCTGTTTATCGTTCCGATTTATTCATGATATTTTAAAACACCTTACACTTACTAAAGTGTCCAGTATGATCAACCCACGCAGTCGTGAGTTTTACAAATAAACGAGGAAGTAAACGTGATCTATTAAATTATGTTTGCTTGTTCGTAGCATATGTGGTCACGGGTGGTCACGGGTGGACACGGGTTGGTATATTGCCATGGTCTATTCATTCGTTTTTCTTTCATGGATGGTTTCAGATGTACCCTGTGCCCCTTTTCTCAGCATCAAATTATCATCACAAGTGCAGTCTATATTTAATTGGATATGTCAACAAAAAATAGCTTCCTATTATTATTATTATTATTATTATTATTATTATTATTATTATTATTATTATTATTGTTGTTGTTGTTATTATTATATTATTATTATTGTTATTATTATTAATATTATTATTATTACTAATATTATATTATTATTATTGTTATTATTATTGTTATTATTATTGTTATTATTATTAGTAGTAGTAATATTAATAATATTAATATTATTGTTATTTTCTTATTAATATTATATTATTATTTTATTTCAATATTATTATTATTATTATTATTATTATTAGTGTTATATTCGTTTACTTCAGGGTGTTGTGCTGATTTACGGCGGTTAATTTTTTTTTTTACTCAAGAGCGGGGTTTTACACCAAAGCTAATAATCATAGTCAAAGGGTCAATTGGATAGAAAACACCTAACGTAGGATGCTTATTGGGCCAAGCAGAACCGACTTCTGGAGTACGGTGGTGTTGTACTTGATTCCCAAGGAGTTCAACTGTTTCTCAAAATCATCTGGAAATGAGCCAAGCGCACCTATGATGATTGGTACGATGGAAGATTTCTTGTTCCACAACCTAACAATCTCCACTCACAGTTTCTAACTATCAGAAAAGAAAATTATTATTATTATTTGCATCACTAGGAGTTTTTTCCCACAGGTCAACATCAGAGATTAGTGACTGACAATAACAGGTGGCATTTCTGGAGTCTGGATGACAACAACTCTTTTACTTTTAATTTTAATTTCTTATTTTGAATTTAATATTTTCTCTTAATATTATTTTATAATTTTTATTAATCTATAAACTAGCAGGGAGGTCCAACGCAGCCCGGTTGTAAAGTACGCTTAAATATGATATTTTAATTCTGGCAGATTTCGTATATATTATTACAGAGTTAATGTTCTATCGATTTTTATCTATATAATTACAAAACTCAAATGACCTTGTAACGGGTATTGTAACCCACAATCCGGTTTACGACTTCCGGTTGCGCATGCGTACATAAACATACACCCATAACAGCGTAAACAAATAATCACAAATCGCTAATTTTGCGCACTTATTGTTTTACTGTGTACGTTTTCAGCGTCCCAATTTTTTTTTTTGTCGCGTTTAAATTATCCAAATAAACAATTGTTTTTACGTTCTGCTTTTTTTTTTTACTTCATTCATTTCCGCATTGTCTTAATAATAAGGTCAATAAAACTAATTAACATATAAATTAAATATTTGACCCAATGGGTCATGAATGTTTGTTTAAAATAAATGAAAAAAAAGTTACATTTTATTTTCATTTTCTGTTTAAAAAAACATTCTTAACATGGGGAGAGTGTTTTTAACTATTCTGTACTTTCAACTAACAATTTCATGTAAAAAAGATACATCAAAATTTGAATTTAACTTTAAGTATTATGGTATCTGTTCAGTGCACATTTACCTATAAGTATGGCAAACCACTTATAATTCAATGGCTGTAAGTTTTTGTTTAAAAAATAATCAATTATAATAAACAGAACGACTCATAGAAATTTATCTATATTCTTTTTTCATTTTAATATACTTTCATAGAAATGTTTCTGTTATGTCACCAAAAAAACTATTTTCTTTACGTCACAAGTGTCATGCTCATACATTAATTCGATATCTAATATAACGTACTGACTCAACGGGCCACGGGTAGTCTAGTATATTATAAAGTTACAATTAAAAAAAATATATATATCCATATGACTTAGGTGAATCACCTTGAATCGAAACCGAAACCAAAACTTATGAATATATATATATCACATATTGTACTATTTCGCTGTATCACAACTCATCAGTGCCGGAAGACATACAGCTTTTCCAATCTGTGGATCGAACCTACAACCGACGTGTTGACAGTCGGCAGCTCTAACCATCGGACCACGAATAGTAAGCTTTGCTTAATTGCTTAAATACACGTCGGATGAAAATATATTTACAAAATGCTCCACCCAAAGAAGGAGGAGCTTTAATAGTCATCCACATACAGTACTGTTTCGTTGTATCACAACTCATCAGTGTGGCTAGACATACACTTTTTTTCCAGCCGTGGATCGAATCTACAACCGTCGTGTTGACAAGGGGGTGGCTTTTAATAGTCTCTCTCTCTCTCTCTCTCTCTCTCTCTCTATATATATATATATATATATATATATATATATATATATATATATATATATATATATATATATATATAAGTGAATGTTGAACGACAGAATTACGATACGGCATATATATATATATATATATATATATATAACTACTTAATTTACTCACATAAAATTAATATACGAAAGTATAGATTGATGCGTAAACTTTAAGTATTTAATTCAAAAGTGCTCAATACGTAGGTAGAGCTAGTTAGTAAGTTATAAAATATATATGGCGATTAAGCTTCACTGAATATTCCGCGTTTCATCCACTCTAGGACTCTTCAGGCTTATGCATAGAATATATGTATGAACATAATTACAAGCCTGAAGAATCCTAGAGTGGATGAAACGCGGAATATTCAGTGTAGCTTAATCGCCATATACATTTTATAACTTACTATATATATATATATATATATATATATATATATATATATATATATATATATATATCGTTATACTGTCGTTCATCCTTCACTTGGCAAATTCCATTTTTAAATTTTCACACTTTTGCATCGACTTTCCATCGCTATTTAGCTTTCATATCTGTTGACCAAAAACTTACAGAGGTGTTGTGTAGGTATAATTTTTTAAGCAAATTCATATATACAAATACAGATGTATATATATATATATATATATATATATATATATATATATATATATATATATATAGAAAGAGGTTTGTGTTTACTATAAACCTTTTTACGCAAATATTACGCAAGTATAAATCACATAGAATATCTGCATGCACATAATTACACGTAATAGTTAACTAAAGATGATTATCTCATGAGAAAAACCGAAAAAAAATACTAATAGGGAAATAATTAAAATGAATGTTTAAAAGAATATGCAAATTAGCTAGATCTTTTGTATATGAATGCAATTCCACGACCTATTTATAGCAAAGTTTTATTTTCTTTTTTAAATAAACAAAAAAAAAGGTTCGCCTGTTTTCTTCTTGGCCTTCGGGCATAGATCTTTGTTCTGTTATCAAAGTGTAGCATCTGTTCCGACAGATACTGCAATTAACCGCACATATCAAACCATTGCTCTTGAGCAATCAGTTTTGGTCGATGTAGGGACAACTCTACATAGAAATTGTCACTATGCAGTTCCCTCTCGGGGGAACTGGCCCCTCTCACCTCACTCCCCACATTAAAAAAAACGGCCTTGTGCTAAATTTGCTTAGTGGGGAAGCAAATAAATAACTAAATAAATAGAAAAAACTGTTTTAATATGAATATCAATGCACAAAAAATCCTAATTTTATAGGAGTATATATATATATATATATATATATATATATATATATATATATATATATAATTACTATTATATATGTCTACAGACACTACTGTTTGATGCTTTCGCAGGAGAGAGAGAGAGAGAGAGAGAGAGAGAGAGAGAGAGAGAGAGAGAGATAAAATTACAGACAAGTGCACAAAGAAAGGCGCGCGTATACAACTGTGTATTTAGCATCGTTAAAAACGCTCTATTTGTGATTATATCCGTCAAAGTATAAAAGGTAGCTTAACGTGTACAAAAAAGTTATAATACATAAAATGACTCTCATGAAAAAAGTGGGGAGGAACAAGTCGTTTGTGGAATAAAATGAGGTAAATGGTAAAGCCAGTCTTCCGAGAAATTAACAGAGAGGAGGTATTAATAATACCGATAATTGGTGTCGCTAAAGTTGGCTCCCAAAGCCTGGCTTTCATCAAATGGAAAGAGCTCCGCCCTGAGACCCCCCCGGAGTCAATCGTCCTTTTGTTTAGTAGTCTTCATTTCGCGTCTCAACTTAACACGTGACCTGGTTTTTAGAAAAAAAAGAAATGGAAGAAGAAACATAAATGTCCTCCAGATATTATAAACTACCCCCCCCTCCACACACACACATACACACATTCGTCTTGGTGAATATGTCGCCTTGTATGTATACTTACGCGTCATTGAGTTTGCCCGCACAAAGAAAGTTATAAAACTTTTTCTTCTTTTGTCGTGTATTGTTTATTTTGATTTGTTCATTAATTTTTTAGGGGTGTCGATAAATTGTGCAATTTAAGCCACGACTTTTCTCCCACGCATCACCACCCTCCCCGACCACAATATACACTCATAGGTTGCTCTTTTCCTTGTCTACTTCTTTTCGTTTTTTTTCCTCTCTTTCTATGACTAGGTGAGAATTATTTAAACTAGTCTACCTGCGTTGACTTGCTTCTCTACGACAGCAAAAATAAACAAAATATTAATAAGAGAGAACCCCCCGCCCCCGGAATCATCTCTGAATTGGTACAAAAATTCTGAAATCTTGAAGGAATTCTCCTTCATTGACCGAATACATAAAATACGAAACGTGATATCAAATTTATTGACTCGCAAAAAATATAAAATACATTTCAACAAATTAAGTCAAGGAATCCCCATTTACTTGCATCCTGCATCCCTACGAGAGCAGACTTAGACACTAGTTCATGTTTTATTGTGAAGAAAATCCAAATACCCTCAAAAGTGTCGTGGCATTATCCATTAGGACCAAAATCTTTAAATTACACCGGTTTAGAAGGATTTCTCTTTCACTGATCGAGGATAGGAAAGATGAAGTGTAATATAAGAATAGTAGGTACCCCCAAAGCGCACCATTAGGTGTATCAGAATTTTTGGAGGAATTTTTGACACCCCTAACACGAAACTGCGAATAAAATATAAAAATCTCGTAATTTCTCTGTTAAAAGTGGGTTATTTATTTTCTTTATGGATTATACTTCCAAAATAAACTATTAAAGTTGTTTTAAAAGTAATATATATATATATATATATATATATATATATATATATATATATATATATATATTTTAAACAGTAATGAATTTTCCGAACTCAATATTTTTCAATTTTTAAAATTTAAAAATCTATCAAAATTTTTCTATCGATTCTATTTTTACGATATTTTCAGGGTCAATGTGAAATTTTATGTTCTTTCCAATAAACCGAATATAATATTTTAGACAAACGTTTTTTTTTAATTAACGCCCCCCCATTTTCAAGTTTCTATTAAATAGTAAATAATTAATTTACTCACATATTGAAGAGAAAAGGTCAATAAATAATATATTCAAATTTAAAACAAAAAACAAGTAGTGTTTTTTAGAATTTTACCTTTATTTTTAACCACGTTATTTGTTTTTTCTTTTTTTTTTAATGGAACCTTGTTTCTTGCTCCTTTAATTGAAAAAAAATTAGGGCTTGAATTACATTTTTCGAGGAGTTATAAGCTTGGAAAGACAGGGGGTCGAATAATTCACGCCTCCCATTTTGAAATGTCTATTAAAAAGTAAATAATTAATTTATGTACCAAAGTCTTATATATCACAAATTGAAGAGAAAAGGTCAATAAATAATATATTCAAATTTAAAACAAAAAAAAAGAACTGTTTTTTAGAAATTTACCTGTAAAGTCCGAAGTTTAAAACCTTTTTTTAAAAAAAAAACACGTTGTTTTTTTTTGTTTTGCTTTTTTTAATGAAACCGTGGTCCTTGCTCCTTTAATCGAAAAAAAATTAGGGCTTGATTTACATTTTTCGAGGAGTTATAAGCTTGGAAATATGGGGTGGAATTATTCACTAATACAATTTACTCCCTCCCCCTATATATAACTCGATGTAATTTTTAATATAGGTTAATATTATCACTATAAGTTTTGTACCATTAGAAAGAAGAACATGAAAATAAACTGTTAATTAAATAATTTATTAAATCATCTACATAGTTGTTGTTGTTTCGCCATGTTTTCGGCCAACACATCCTCTGGCCTTCTTCAGATGGTTGTTAGTCGCGACGGGATAGGAATGCCGAGTCTCTTAACTGTATTCTCAGTAATTACGGCCTTTCATAGCTGTCCAAAACATGGTGAAACAACAACTATAAAGATGAGGATAACAGACCGCAAACAAATAAATATACAAATTACTCAGCTCAAAGAATTCCAATAAAATAATAAATAAACTGTTAATTATTAAAAAAAAATTCATCTTACGAAAGTAATAAAAATGGGAGATTAAAATCGTGTTTACATCATAGACGCCTTAAACAAACGTTCCTATGTAATGGCCATTTTGAAAGTGCAGACATACATGTATTTTATAAATCTAGGAAAAATCAACTAATTGTCAAATTTTCATTTAATTTTCGATACTTATTCGCGTTGAATTTAAAGTGTAGTTTTTGTAAAAATATATAACGAAAAATATAATCATTAGTACATGATTCCATTCGAAATTCTGTATGTAGGATATTTGGCAGGTGACTCCGGGAACAGAAGCAAATGGATTTCATGTGTGGAATTCGGGACTTTCGATCATTGTCTATTAGAATACAATTTGACCCAGAAATATGTGAGAGGATATCGGTCAAAGTAAATATTAAACACTAGACAGTGGGAAAAATTAAAATTTCCAGAGTAAAAGAATGTTTATATAAATCAACACAAACAAAAAACGGGACAGTCGGCGACAGAGCGAGAACAAGCTAAGACTTCTTAACCGCCAATCATTAACACCACCCCCGCGTGCCTTACCTGCTATCAAAGCAACAGTTTAAGTGTAAATCCGAAACGGTTGTCAACGTGAAATAAAAACAAAATATTTTTTTATAGATCAGCTGTGTTGTGTTTTACTCTCTGTCAGTGTGTATTTATCGTAAATCAGTGACAAAAGGAGATATTACCAATTATACTGACTGAAAAGTGTATAACGTTACAATGTAAGTGTTACGCACAGTGGTCGAGAGTGACAGGAAAATACCTGTAATTAAATGTTTCTAAATAAGTGTCGGCTGTTTCACTAGAGAGAATAAGTGAGTCGAATTATTTGTTGTTCTGGTTTCCTTGCGACGGTGTAAACGTGTGTAAACGTGTGTAAACGTGTTTAAACGTGTGTAACGTTACAATTACACGGGCAGGCACTCTTAGAAGGGGGTTATCCGTTGTCTCTCAATATAGAACGGAAACTATTACAAATTACCCTTATAGAGTGTGAAAGTTATCGCCCTAAAGAAAACAACACTTTATTTTAAAACTTTTATCGAAAAAATCAATTCAGGTAACTTGACTATGTAGCCACCTTCAGCTACAATCACCGCCTCGATACGAGTCCGGAACTGGGAGCATACCTTTTCCAGAGGCGCCAGCAGAAGCTCGGCAAATACTCAGCGGAGAGCAGCGATCAGACTGGCTTTGGTGTTGTGGGAGGTCATGTTGGTGATGTTCTGGACGTATGACCAAGCGAAGTAGTCCAGCAAGTTTAGGGGGGCAGTAAGAGTTGGGTACAAAGTCGTAGCCATCCTTCTGAAACCAAGCCTTGGTCTCTTCGGACGTGTGGGCCGGCGCCGAGTCCTGCTGCCGCACAAAAAGTTTGTCAGCGGCCACCTGATTGCACCAGGTGATCACCACACTCTTCAGCACATCCAGGCATACTTTGGTGTTGATTTTTAAGCCAACTTCAAAGATGTGAGGTGACATGATGTGGCCCTCATTGTGAACCACACCAAAGACTATAACCGTAGCCGGAAACTTTGTTTTCATCACTCTGGACACGTCTCCGTTATTCGTGGAAAGTAGCGATGCATTATAAGGCTGCTGGCAATGGTCCTGTTGTCATAACTTGGATCGATAGAGAGCATGAATTGTACAGCGGCGAATCTCCAATCCCGCTTGTTGAACGTTGTGTCACTTTCAGACATGATAGAAGGCTCCTATCACTCTCGGTATTTGTACACGACTAGCGATGGTCTGCAACAATGCAACGATGGTCTGCGAGTAGATGGTCTGCAACAAACAAATAAAACCGGCGTTCATCAAACGGAAATGGAACAATGTCGTCTTTTCTAGGGCGACCATTTTATCGTTCCACCCTGCATGTTGTATATATATATATATATATATATATATATTATTCAAGTAGTGTATCAACACTCCTAAAACAAGAATAAATTAATGACTACTAAAATTCTTACTAGATTTGTTAGTGAAAAAAAATATTTTTAAACATAATTGCTAAATCAGTTCTAGATGAATGTGTTCTGGAGGTTGAAGGTTCAATCCTCAGTAAAGGCAATATAAAGAATACAACTACAAGCTACTTTATTTCTACCAGACCGTGGCTGACGGGACGAGAGCAAGCTACTCTCTGTTCAAAATTCCCTGGAAATTTCAGAGTTAAAGAATATCCACCTGAAGGAGGTTGGAGGTTACATCGGCTGAAACATTATGCGATTAACGATCGGGTAATCCAAATAATACCGGATTTTATTTTATTTATATTGTTAGTCTCTTTTTTGACATCTTGTTGGATTTTATTTAAGTATTATATTATTATCTTTAGTGATGGGACGATTTCAATAGTTTCCCCGATTCCGATACAATTGCCGGTTCCGTTTCTTTAAAAATCTCTTAATATTTAACTATAGAATTTGTACTTTTCGATTATCTTGGAAACGCATGTTAAATGTGCAGATATTTTCTCAAACGTAAAAATACACTTGTATAGGGGATTTAATTTTACTGGCACTTTAAAAATCAATAAATATTTATTATCTTATTATTACTACCAGTAGTGGAAGATTTTACTAGAGACAAAATCATAAAAAAGACAAGTAAAAGAATCGATTTTGGCTTCGGTAAAAAAGACACACAATTTTCCGATTCAGATATCGATTCCGATATCGATTCCCACACCTGTAAAATTTCCGATTTTTTCGATTCCCGATTTGATTTGGATTCCAATTAATCATTCCAATACTAATTATATTTATCTTTGTCTGTTTGTTAGTTGCGTTTTTTTTCGGAAACTACTGGGCCGATAAAACTTACCTTTGTTATGATAAGATGCAACAAACAATGTATTACAGTATTTGTTTGATCCGAAGTCAGTGATTTATAGGTTTTAAGGTGTATTGAGCATGAATTTAACCATATTCAGCCATCAATTTTGAACAAAGCACTCATTCTAAATGAACAGACTATTACTTTTGCCCATATTTAACGGGTTAAAATGTCTCTCTCTCTCTATATATATATATATATACATATATATATATATATATATATATATATATATATATATATATATATATATATATATATATATATATATACAGTAGAACCCCGAGCAACAGTATTAAAAACAAAACACAGTACAGTATATAATACACATGTATATAATCAAATAACATTATAAACAACACCGTTGTAAGGCGGGGCAATAACCGTAACCAGTGGTCGGAAAAACACCGTATTCCTTATCGTAATCTGAACAAACCGTATTCTAGGGCCACCGTATCCCGGGGTTTTCTCTCTCTCTCTTTCTATATATATATATATATATATATATATATATATATATATATATATATATATATATTTAGCCCGGCTTTGATCGGGCCCTATGTACTGTTCATAAATTGCCCTACGTGTGAATACACTTTATGTAAGATTTCAAATGTTTGGACTAAAATTTGTCTGAGTATATTTCGTAGAGACCGCAGAGGTCAATTCTTTAAAACTTTGACCCAAATTTTGCCCGTTAACATTTATTACTTTGGTCTCAAATCAAAATACAAAGTTTTACCCATGTTCAAGTTACCTACATCTAAAATTTCAAGACCCAAAATTGGCGGAGGAATTTGGTAGAATCTGCGAAATTCAAAGCTTTACGGTTTGACCTTTTAGCAGCTAAATTTTCACTCCAAAAATAATTTAAATGTTTGCCGCATACCCGAATACCCGTTATGTATAAATTTCAAATGTTTAGACCCACAATTGGCTGAGTAATTTGCTAGACACCGCAAAGGTCAAAGGTCAAATCTTTTGAACTTTGACCCCTTGGCAGCTCAAATTTTCGACCCAAACCGATTAAAAAGCTTGCCCTATCTCTGAATACCCTTTATGTAACATTTCAAATGTTTAGACCAGAAATTGGCTGAGTAATTTGGTAGAGACCGCAGAGGTCATTTGTTTTTTTACTTTGACAACAATTTTAGCCGCTTAAGATTTATTCTTTTGGACTCAAATCGAATTAAAACGTTTGATCCATGTCAAAGTAACCTACATTTAAAATTTCAAATGTTTAGATCCAAAATTGGCGGAAGAGTTTGGTAGAGTTTTCAAATCGTTGAACTTTGACCTCTTAACAGCCAAATTTGTCGAGTGTCTAGACCGTAAATTGACAAAGTTATTTGGTAAGGAAGTGCACACACACACACACGCACACACACACAATTTCACTTTTATAGATATATAAATATATCAGTGTAAGTACGATTAATCGGAAAAAGCAATCGAAAAAATCGGACTTTTACGAGCTTTTTTTATTTTTAAATAGGCATCACCAAGAGGCCACTCGAGGATAAGGATTAGCTGCAAAGTTCTTGGCAAGGAGTTTGCAAGGAGTCTAATGCTGACGAGATTACCTCAGGTCCATTGATGATAGTTGGGATAGAGCACACGCTTCTGTTCAGGATTCTGTTTGCTATTTGTCAAAACTGGTGAGAACCAAGCCGCTGCTCAGCTACTTTTGACTTGACGGACTTAGCATACAACTCTCTTGCGTTCTTTATTACTTTCTTACAATGGTTACCTGAATCGGAGCAATTCGTGTCTATTTTCCGATGCCAAAAACAATTCTTTTAATTGTCTTTTTTCCTTTTATTTAATTGAAAACAAAATCTTCCACTGTTAGTAGGAATATTAAAATATTAAATATTTATTAGTTTTAAAGAACTAAATATTTATAGATTGCAAGTTCGTTTTTACGTTTGAGAAAATATCTTCATATTTTACGTGTTGTTGCTTTTGCTCCATAATTGGGGGAGAGGATTTATTTGCTGCCCACCTCAGCAAAATGTGGCACAAGGCCGGAAAGTGGGGATCCAGCAGGCTCCCCTAAAGGAGAGGCACTTCTGCAATTATAAAAATTGTCTGAGTAACCCCGTCGAACTTCTAACTCAAGAGGTCATACGACTAGCGTGAAACTTTATTTCGATAGACCCGAATCAATATTCGAATTGTGGCAAGCGAAATTTTTAGGATATCTACTACGGTAATCGGAGAAAAGATAACAGCTCTATGGTTAAATATTGAAAGACTTGAAAGAATCGGAATCGGTAATTCTATCGGAATCGGGAATTCACTATGGAATCAGTAATTGTATCGAAATCGGGAAAATATTGGAATCGTCACATCACTAATCTATCTATCCATCTATCTATCTATCTATCCATCTATATATATATATCTATCTATCTATCTATCTATCTTTATATAGATCTCTCTCTCTCTCTCTCTCTCTCTCTCTCTCTCAATATATATATATATATATATATATATATATATATATATATATATATATATAGTCGCATGGATGAGCTGTTATACAGCAAAACAGTACTGTATGTGGATGATTATAAATGCTCCCTATATTGGAGAGCGAAATAACAAACTGACACTCGCGTTATAAGCAATGCTCTTTGTGTAAACAAAAAGAGCTTAGGCGTTTGGACAATGTTTAAACATTGTAATTTTGCAAACCCATCTTAGCGGGCGGACAAATAGCGTAAGGGTGAGAAGCGCTTACTGCACTGGCTTTAGGTAATTGCTAATCTAGCCGCGCTGATGAGCTGTGATATAGCGAAACAGTAATGTATGTAGATGACTACACACACACACACGCACACACACACACGTACATACACACACATATAGATATATATAAAAGAGAGAGAGAGGATGATAAAGACAAAGAGCAAGGGTAGATATACAGGTAGTCAAAGAAAGAGAGAAGGAAAGAGAGAGAGAGAGAGAGAGAGAGAGAGAGAGAGAGAGAGAGAGAGAGAGAAATATCTCTCCTATTTCCACGTAATTTTCAAAATGTCTAGGTCAAGCAGAGGACACTAGATGATGTGAAAGTGGTCAGTGTTTGTTTTTGTCCTTTACTCAAAACACAACGAGACCGGATCTTCTTTTATGTTCACGTAATGGATACCACTCATTCTTGTTCTCGCCAGACGAGAAAACATGGCAAACATTAAAATAATAAAAATAAAAGGCAAGCTCTATTTCAACAAATTTCGAGAGAAAGACAAACAGATACACATAAAACTATGCCAAGTTTTGTTCGTATCACAACGTTGGTATATTCATACAAGTCGATCATGTATGTCTGAAAAGTCATGGGACTAAGGCCACAAAGAATTTATTTCATTTTCACATTCCAAATTTTTTTCTTTTTTACAGTCTAACCTCGCTCAAGTCTATTATACTTACTATATCTGTGTAACATTTCTTTGTCACATTTCTCTGTCACAATATTTTTTATTGTAATGGGGTATGATTCCCGCACAGTCGGGAGATTCTATTTATAAACGATGCTGCTAGGAACTGACGAATCAAATTAGTTCACATTCTGCTACCAACCAATCAGAAACCAGAATTGCTCCATAAAAATTAAACCTTTTGTGTAGCAATTGCGCATATGTTTTCTTCGTGTCAACACGGGAAGAATCTTTTGCTCTGTGGATTCCAACTCAAAAAATGTCTACTGCGAACAAGTCACCTCCCAGGACTTGTGTAAAACAACGAACCACCGGAAACTTTTCTGAAACTAAACATGGCTTACACTTCTAGACATTTCTATATCACATTTTTCGTCAAATTTTTCTGATACATTTCTTTGTGACGTTTCCTTGTCAGGTTTATATATCACGTTATTATATCACATTCTTTTGTCAAATTTATATGCCATATTTCTCTGTAACATTTTCTGATACATTTCTTTGTCACATTTCTACGTCACGTTTATATAGATATCATTTCTTTGTTAAATTTATGTCACATGTCTCTGTCAAATTTATTTGTCACATTTCTTTGTTACATTTCTTTGTCATGTGTCTATGTCACGTTACTATATCACGTTCCATTGCCAAATTTCCATATCACATATTTCTTTGTCATATTTTAATGTGGTAGTCTGTTGTCACATATCTTTTTAGATTTCCATGTCACATTTCATTTTCACTTTTCTTTGTTACATTTCTATGTCACAATGGTGTCACATTGTTTGTAAAATTAATGTCACATTTCTTTATCACATTTCTATGCCATGTTTTTATAAAATTTGTACGTCACATTTCTTTGTCACACTTCTAAGTCACATTTCTTTGCCACACTTCTAAGTCACATTTTTTATCACATTTCTATGTCACATTTCTATGTCACATTTCTTTGTCACATTTCTATGTCATATTTTTGTCACATTTCTATGTCACATTTCTTTGTTACACTTCTATGCCACATTTCTTTGCCACACTTCTAAGTCACATTTCTATGTCACATTTCTTTGTCACATTTCTGTCATATTTTTGTCACATTTCTTTGTCACACTTCTAAGTCACATTTCTTTG
>NC_136521.1:55102253-55147253 GCF_053919585.1 Euprymna scolopes | reverse complement strand
TACCCAGTGTTGCCCGGTATTAAATGTAACGATACATTCCTTAAAAGGCCCTGTCGGTGGGGCATTAGAATACGCTGACTGCCCCCTTGCAGAGGGTAAAAGTCCCTCAATGGGGGTCCTGGATATGACCTTAAACTATATCCAGTGGTGAGGCCCCAGCTTGTGGGTTTTGGGGAGTGTGGAGCCACCCTTTAATTACCATTGCTCCCAGGTCCACTCTGACCCGGAGTGGTAGTACCTGTTAGGGTCCCAACTATGGGTTAAATAGAAACCGATGTGAAAACAACAAATATATTCTATTAAAAAAAAAATTCTTCTGAATCTTTGGATTTGGCTTTAAATAACCCGAAAAGGGTTGATATGCCGTAAAACAAAAACAACCAACCAACCAAAAAACATTCCTTAAAAAAAATGAACTAAAATCAAAAAGAAACTGAGTCATATGCATGCGAGTATTATGCTTTCTCTAAACAATTTACTTCTTGTAAGTAAGAAAAATACTTGAGCCGAGATTAAAGCCAAACTTAAAAACAGTGAGTCAAGTACAATAACCATTAGTCCAGCTTGACACGATCTTTAAAATGTGTTTTCAAACCCAGTAAAATAGTTGAAATCAGATAAAAATTCAATGACCTCTCATGTATCAATCATTTAATTCCCTTAGAAGCTTTTTTTTCCGGGATGAAAACCGATTAAAAAGTATTTCACGTGTCTGAATACCCTATATACCAAATTTCAAGTGTGTAGATAAAGAATTCGTTGAGTATATATGTTGAGAATTGTCCCTATACACACATTCTAACTCACACACACACACACGTATATGTGTGTGTGTGTCTGTGTGTGTGAATTAGAATGTGTGTATACACACACAGATACACACACACACACACACACACATATATATGTGTGTGTGTGTGTGTGTATCTGTGTGCGTGTGTGTGTATTCTGAGGTTATTTTTTAGAGGTTAAGTAAGCAATGAAGTTTAACAAGGTTACTACAAGAGTGCTCAATACTGAAGCAGAGCAGGTTATACTCTTTATTTGTTTTTACATAAGCAGTAATATATTGCTACACAGTCATGAGCATGTTTCAGTCAGCTAGTTACCAGTAACTAGAGACCTTTTTGGGCGATACAGCCCATACGAAAAGCATATTTGCAAACTTTTCTTTCGTATCAGCTGTGTTTCCATTTATTAGTAACCAGCTGATCGAAACATGCTCATAACTGTGTAGCTTATGTAAAAACAAATAAAGTGCATATATATATATATATATATATATATATATATATATATATATATATATATATATATAGGGATGTTAATAGTGGGAACGTTGAACTTAAAATCGGAAGAGAAGCTAAGATGCGAGAGAAGGTCATATTCAGCAAGTAGACAAACAAATCTAAATCGCGTGAAAGTGATAGGCGTCGCTGTTGATAAAAGGGAGTGTCGAGTCAGAAGCTAGAAATGACGACGATCGAAAGGAACTGTCAGACGAAATGAAAGCCGCGAAACTATCGAAATGAAAGTTTGCCCTTTTCTTGAACGGAGTGGGTGGACAGCTAAAAAGAAACGGCTTCCGCAATTGTCAAGGGGGAAACGAAAATGGCCAACATCATAAGCGAAGACGTTAACTAAAAAGCAAAAAGGATATATAAAGTGAGTTAGGAATAACTGTGCAGTAAAAACATTTTTAGTTCAAGTAATACAATTCATTGATATTTAGGTAATGTATGCGTCTCTCTCTCTCTCTATCTATCTATCTCTCACTATCTCTCTCTTTCTCCCACCTCTCTCTCTATCTATCATTCTCTCTCTCCCCCTCTCTCTCTATTTGTATATATAAATTTTTAGTTCAAGTAATACAATTCATTGATATTTAAGTAATGTATGCGTCTCTCTCTCTCTCTCTCTCTCTCTCTATCTATCTATCTATCTATCTATCTCTCACTATCTCTCTCTCCCACCCCTCTATCTATCTATATCTCTTTCTCTCTCTCTCCCTCTCTCTCTATAATGTATAAATTTTTAGTTCAAGTAATACAATTCATGATATTTAGGTAATGTATGCGTCTCTCTCTCTCTCTCTCTATCTATCTATCTATCTATCTATCTATCTCTCACTATCTCTCTCTCCCACCCCTCTATCTATCTATATCTCTTTCTCTCTCTCTCCCTCTCTCTCTATAATGTATAAATTTTTAGTTCAAGTAATACAATTCATGATATTTAGGTAATGTATGCGTCTCTCTCTCTCTCTCTCTATATATATATATATATATATATATATATATATATATATATATATATATGTCTAACTATCTCTCTCTCTTTCTCCCACCCCTCTATCTATCTATGTATCTATCTATCTATCTCTCCCACCCCTCTCTCTATCTATCTATCTTCCTCTCTCTCCTCCTCTCTCTCTATAGATGTATACATTTTTAGTTTAAGTAATACAATTCATTGATATTTAGGTAATGTATGCGTCTCTCTCTCTCTCTCTCTCTCTATCCATCTATCTATCTACCTCTCACTATCTCTCTCTCTCTAGCTTTCTCTCTCCCCTCTCTCTCTCTTTATCTATCTATCTCTCAATATCTCTCTCTGTCTCTTTCTCCCCCCCTCTCTCTCTCTCTCTATCTATCTATCTTTCTCTCTCTCCCCCTCTCTCTCTATTTGTATATATAAATTTTTAGTTCAAGTAATACAATTCATTGATATTTAGGTAATGTATGCGTCTCTCTCTCTCTCTCTGTCTCTATCTCTATCTCTATCTATCTCTCACTATATCTATCTCTATCTTTCTCTCTCCCCTTTTCTCTCTATCTCTATCTATCTATCTATCTATCTATCTATCTATCTTTCTCTCTTCCCCCCTTTCTCTCTCCCCCCCTCTCTCTCTATTTGTATATATAAATTTTTAGTTCAAGTAATACAATTCATTGATATTTAGGTAATGTATGCGTCTCTCTCTCTCTCTGTCTCTATCTCTATCTCTATCTATCTCTCACTATATCTATCTCTATCTTTCTCTCTCCCCTTTCTCTCTATCTCTATCTATCTATCTATCTTTCTCTCTTCCCCCCTTTCTCTCTCTCTCCCTCTCTCTGTATATACAGGGTGGAACGATACAATTATCACCCTAAAACAGACAACACAATTCCATTTTCGTTTGATAAAAACGTTTTTTCTTTTTTGTTGCATCTACTAGTTGGCCAACTGTGTACAAATCTGCAAAGCGATAGGAAGCTTCTATCAAGTCTGAAAGCGATACAATGTTCAACAAGCGAGATCGGAGATGCGTCGCTGTACAATTCATGCTATCTACCGATCAAAATTATGGCAACAGGACCATTGCCAGCACTCTCAAAATGCATCGCTTAATTGCCACAAATAACAGGGACGTGCCCAGGATAATGAAAACAATTTCCGATCACGGTTATGGTCTTTGGTGTGATTTCAATTCACGGTCACATTATGCCACTTCACATCTTCGAAGTCGGCTTGAAAATCAACACCAAAGTGTACTCGGATGTGCTGAAGTTTGTGATGACACCCTGGTGCAATCGGATGGCCGTTAGCAGATCCTGGGTGTGGCAGCAGGACTCGGCATCAAAGAGACCCAAGCTTGGCTTCAGAAGGAGTGCTACGACTTTGTACTCGTCTCTCACCCTTGTACCCCGACTTGAACCAGCTAAACTATTTCGTTAAGCCGTACGTTGGAAACATCACCAACGAGACCTCCCACAACACCAAAGCCGGACTGATCGCCGCCATCCGCCAAGCTCCCGCCGGCTCTTGTGGATCAAGTATGCTCTCAATTCTGGACCCGTATCGAGGTGGTGATTGAGACTGAAGGCGGCTACATTGAATAGATGTCAGATCTACTACACAATCAAGTTACCCGATTTGATCTTTTCAGCAAAAGTTTTAAAATAAATCTGTATTGTCGTTTTCCTTAGGGCGACACACCTTTATATATATATATATATATATATATATATATATATATATATATATATATATATATATATAAAGAATACTATTTCCATTATTTTCATCATCATATATATATATATATATATATATATATATATATATATATATATATAGTTTTTGTCTCACTAATATATATTAGGATTATTATGATAATCCATAGAGAATTGTCTCTATAACAATAAATACGTAATATCACATTTTAGCGTATCTTTTGACTGGGCAACGCCGGGCGACCAGCTAGTACGCATATAAAAATATGCTTACAGAATTTAATCGCCTACGTTTAATTAATGTTTGTTCAGCTTTTTCCAAAAACGTTGAAGGCCATTTTTTACTTTCGATCACGCAGACATACCTTTAAGCTATTTTGTCCTGAAGAGTTTTTCTTTGAAAAGAAGTAAAATAAAACTAAGTCTTAAAGAAACAAACGAGATAAAACGAAAAGTGCCCGTGAGATTAAAAGTTAAAATATAGATAAAGAGAGGCAGAGATAGCAGACGGAAAGAGAAGGATAGATAGATATATGTGTGTGAGCGAGAGGAGAAGTTGTATTCGTATGCACTACAAAAAATCGGGAGGTGGTAGTACCGGGTGAAACGATGGAATTATCACTTTAGAAAAGACGACATGATTCCATTTCAGTTTGATGAAAACCGGTGTTCTTTTTTGTTTCAGACCATCTATTACTTGGCTAGTTGTGTACAAATCGCAAGAGTGATAGGAACCTTCTATCATGTCTGAAACTGACACAATATTAAACAAGCGAACTCGGAGATGCGCCGCTGTAAAACTCATGCTCTCTATCGATTTAAGTTATGATAGCAAGATCATTGCCAACACCATTATAATGCAAATCCGGACGGTTCTACGTTTAAGGGCACAACTCAACGGATTAGACGATCCATGGTTATTGCCTTTGGTGTGGTTTCAAGTGAGAGCCACATCAAGCCACCTCACATCTTCGAAGTCAGGTTGAAAGTCAACGCCAAAGTGTACCTAGATGTGCTGACGAGTAAATGATCCTCTGGTGCAATCAAGTACCCGCTGGCAGACTCAACAAGTACCAAGCAGGTGTTATATAACAAAAAATGCTACAACTTTATGATTAGGCATGAAGCCATAAAGGAGTGGGGGTGGGGGTTGTCGGGGGGGGGGTCGTCCACTGTTCTATTCCCTAAAACGTTGCAATCACCACAATACCGCATTCACTCTATGAACCTAAGCTATTTAAAATCTACCCAGATGAGATGAAAATGACATATTTACAATATTTACAATGCTAATATATATATATATATATATATATATATATATATATATATATATATATATATATATATATATATATATATGTTAACGTATATATATATTAGGGATTTTTTTTAAAGTGCTGTGCCCGAAGTACTGCAGATATATGCCAAATTCGATTAGTGTATTTACCTAGAGCTATATTAATACAGAGGGTAAAAGATCAATAATAGTGAAATTACAAATCAATTTCAAAAGGAGAAACAAAACAAAATCAGAGTAAGTGTACGATCGTTTCGGAAACGATTGATAAATAAAATATTTTTGGATGCTGAGACAGCATCCAAAAATATGATACTCAATACAGAATTGGCTCTTAAATACGAAATTGTGTATAAAGTAAAATATATAGTTAAGCGTATTTTATGACCGGCAACACTGGGCGGCCACTACTATATACTGGGTACAATATAATACTCAATAGAGAATTGGCTCTATGATAATAAATACGGAACAATATTTAATGGTATTTTACGACCGGGCAACGGCAGTCGCAAAATTGGCTCAATTATAATAAATATAAAATCTGTATGAATGAAAATATTTTTTATTGAATTTTACGACCGGGCAACACCAGGTGGCCACTATATATATATTGAGTACAATATGATAATCAATAGGCTCTATAATAATAAATACGAAATTTAAATGAATTAAAATGTAATATTTAAGTGTATTTTACGATTGGGAACCCCGGGTGACCTACTTCAAATAATATAACCGTTGTTAACTAATCTTTTATTAATCTCAAAAATTCAAATAACGATACCTGGCTTAAATCCTGCCCCCTTCATTTTTAGAAAGGATAGAAGGGAGTTCTGCCGGCGCTTTTGAGTCAATAATGTTCGTTCAAGAATTGGCTTCAATTAATTTGACTCTTGCTTATTAAGAGAGAACGAAAACAATGGGAGAGTACAATCAAATTGAACGAAGAAAATAACTAAAACAAGAAACAAAGGTTAGTTGTCGAATGAATAAAAATTCAGTAAGACGTTGAATCAATGAATAAAAGAAGATAAAAATATATTAAAAAAATGATTTATCAACTTATTTTCCGTTCTTATGTTTTATTTAAAGTTTTAAACTATGTCGCAAAGATGGCGTCGAGTTGAAGAAGAAAAAAAAATGGCGGACGCATTTTTCTTTATTGCGCGTCAAAAGCAGCACGCAGAGCTTTCAGTTTTTAAATTTATATTCATTTTAATTTCATTGTGGATATTTTAGTCTCTTGATTATGGATATTGGACGCCATTTTTATTTTAATTTTGTGTTTTGGTTGTTCATTTTGCGAAGGAAGATTTTTCTGTTTTTTTTTTCCCCCGTTCTTTGCTCTAATAATAAACTTTTTTTCTTCATTTCTATCTCCGCCCCCCCTTTTTTAAAAATTTTTATAGTATTTTTTGTTTCTTTTCTTTTTCTTATTTTTTTTTTTTTTTATTTTCATCTATGTCACTTTCTTGTATTAGTTTGAGTTTTTCTTTTTTCCTTATTTTCTTTTTATTTAATTCTTTTATTTTAATTTCCGTTCTATCTTTCCGTATTTACTTTTCTTTTCTTTCTCTCTTTCTTTCTTTTTGTCTTTATTTCTTGACGTATTTTCTTATTCTTTCCTTTTTTCTTTATTTCCCTTTTCCTTCTGTCTTTTCTTTTTTCTTTATTTAATAACCTCTTTCTTTCTTTCGTTCCTTATTTTCTTTTTCTTTCTTTCTTTCCCTCTTTATTTTTTTCATTTTATTTTTTTTTTTTTACACAGTGATCACCACTTATCAAGGCCCGGAAGCCACTCAGGGATAAGGGTTATTGCAAGTACATTAAGTTAGTGAGGAGATTTGCTGAAGTGTTTACTTAAGGGGGCGGTTCATTATGAATTTGTTAACATTGGACTTGAAGACATCCAAGTTGTAGTCCGGTGGGAAGCAGGCAGACGGAACAGAGTTCCACAGGCGTGCAGTTCTAAGAAAGAAGCTATGTTCATGGAATCCACGTTTTGATTTAGGCACAGATAAAGAGTGGGGGAAATTTTTCACAGTGGATTCGGCTAGACGGGTGTTTTTCGTGAAAGATTGGCGAGGGGGGACCAGAGATTGGAGTTCAGACGAGCATCTGCCATGGAAATAACGATAAAACAAGGATAGGCTCGCAACATCTCTTCTGTGGGAGAGAGGTTGCAGGTTTCTTTTTTTCTTTTTCTTCCTTTCCTTTACTTTCTTTACTTCCTCATCTTTCTTTACTTGTTTTCTTATTCCTTCTTTTTTACCTTCTTTTTTTTCCTTTTATTTCTTTCTTTCCTTATTTTGTCTTTCTTTCTTCTTTCTTTACTTCTCTTGTGTATATTATTTGTTTGAATTTTCCATATTTCTTTTCATATACAGTTTCTTTTTTTCTTTTTCTTTCTTTCCTTTACTTTCTTTACTTCCTCATCTTTCTTTACTTGTTTTCTTATTCCTTCTTTTTTACCTTCTTTTTTTCCTTTTATTTCTTTCTTTCCTTATTTTGTCTTTCTTTCTTCTTTCTTTACTTCTCTTGTGTATATTATTTGTTTGAATTTTCCATATTTCTTTTCGTATACAGTTTCTTTTTTTCTTTTTCTTTCTTTCCTTTACTTTCTTTACTTCCTCATCTTTCTTTACTTGTTTTCTTATTCCTTCTTTTTTACCTTCTTTTTTTCCTTTTATTTCTTTCTTTCCTTATTTTGTCTTTCTTTCTTCTTTCTTTACTTCTCTTGTGTATATTATTTGTTTGAATTTTCCATATTTCTTTTCGTATACAGTTTCTTTTTTTCTTTATTTGATGCATATTATTTGCTTGATCCTTTCTTTAATATCTCGTATCTTTCTTTCTTTTTTTCTTGCCTTTTTTTGTACACGAATATACTGATACAACAGAAGATACCACCAATAAAAACGTTCCTTTTTTTTCTTGTCTAATTGATTTACCTTTTTTTTTGTCTTTCTTCTTCCTAAAATTTTTATTCTTCTCTTCTGCTTTTCTTATTGATTTTCGTCAACTGTTCTTCTTTTCTTTTCTTTTCTTTTTTTTTCTTTTTTCTTCTTTTCTTTTCTTTCTTTTCTTTTCTTTTTTTTTATTTATAAAAATATTTTTACTTTCTTTTTCTTTTTTTACTAGAAGGTGCGCTCCTGGATATGACCTTAAACTATATCCGATAGTGAGGCTCCCGCTTTCCGGCTTTATGGAGTGTGGAGCCATCCTTTAGTTGCCATTGCTCCCAGGTCTACTCTGACCCGGAGTGGTAGTACCTGTTAGGGTCCCAACTATGGGTTAACTAGAAACCGACTTGAAAAAAAAAAAAAAAAAAAAGGTTCTATTGAAAAACATATCTTCAAAATCACTGGATTTGACAATAAATGACTTGAAAAGGGTTGATATGCCGTAAAACAAAAACAACCAAGCAACTAGAAGGTGCTAGTGGTCAACGACAAAGCCTGGTAACCTGGATGTCCCAAGTTCGAATCCAGTTCATTCCACAAAAGTCACTTTCACCTGTGACGTTGGCAACTTTCATGTGGTCCCCCCCCCGTTATCTTTATAAAAATAATTCTGATTAGAAAAATATCGGGGAAACCAATGCCAACAATAAAATCATCGGATTCGTATGATATAATGACGATTTCTTTTCTCTCATCCCCCCACCCCCTTCGTTCTTTCCGTACTTTTCTTGATTAATCCCCATATTATTTACTAGCAGGGAGACCCGGCGTTGCTTGATGATCAACGAATATTTACCACTCCCATATTTTTTATTGTCATCCAAATCGGTAAAATCGCCCATTTTTCAACCAAATCAATTGATTAACTATTCTAGCTTCACATGCCCCCCCCCCCCGCAAGGACGTAGTCGACAATACATTGTAATTTACATTGCACTGTAGAGAACCTACTGTGGATTATATAAAATTACTTCTATATAATCACTTGGATTAAAGTTAAAATCCAAAAATCTGACTTTTGGATTTTAACTTTAATCCAACTCGTTATACAAAAATAATTTTATAAAGACAAAAGTAGGTTTTCTATAATGCTTCAATTCTCTAAACAGAAACATTAATTTCGAACGCGTCCCCGTCATATTAAATAACCTATTGATTTTTTATGCCGAGCCTTTCTATTTGAGCGGTGATAATGGCTTGAATTAAAGTTTAAAATGCAAAAGTTAAGTATCATGGTTAAATTCTGCTCTAAACAGAAATATTCAAGCACAATTCTGTCATATCAAAGAACTTACTGTTGATTTTATATGTCGGGCCTTTCTGCTTGTGTGGTAATAAACTTCTCAAATGCACTTGCAATGTTAGGCTGTATAAAGCGTTAGGTTTAGTCAAAATCGCCTGTTCCTTCTTTCATCGGATTATTTTCGATTATCGATAGTTATAGAAGATATTCCTATACAAAACCTATCAAAGAACACTGCCAGACACATAAAGTAAACTCGTGTCAAAGTTCATAAAAATCGGTCCAGCCGTTTAGGAGTCCGAACTCACACAGACACACACAAAGTTCCTTTTATGTAGTTGTAGAAAGTACATTTGTGTTAAATTTCATAAAACACCTCCAGCCATTTAGGAGTCCAGAGGAAACGAACACGCACAGACACACGCAATGTTCCTTTTATATAGTAGTAGAAAGTACATTTGTGTTAAATTTCATAAAACACCTCCAGCCATTTAGGAGTCCAGAGGAAACGAACATGCACAGACACACGCAATGTTCCTTTTATATATTAGTAGAAAGTACATTTGTGTTAAATTTCATAAAACACCTCCAGCCATTTAGGAGTCCAGAGGAAACGAACACGCACAGAGTCAAAGTTTCTTTTATATAATAGTACAAGTGGATAGATAGATAGATAGATAGATAGACAGAGATAGAGATAGAAAACAATATTTTCTTAGTATTTGTATTTTACATATTTTCAAATTTGTCTTTTCTTTATTTTACTTTAAAAAAATATTCTTTTGAGTTAGCTTTCATTTCCCTTTGTTTATCCTGCGTCTTAATTAAAACAATGGCGTCGAATTAGTGAATATATTAAAGAAAAAATATCTAAATTGATGAACACAAGAAACTGAACTGACAAGATTTTTAGAGACAAAAGAATTAATATAAAGAGATAATGTATTCAAGGTATTGGTGGGATTTGAATGAGTTTGAAACAGGAATACAATAATCTATCTATCTATATATCTATAAAAGTGAAATTGTCTGTGTGTGTGTACATTTCCCTACCGAACTACTCTGTCAATTTTCAGTTTGCACACTCGAGCTTTGACATAAGAGGTATTGACATTTGGGAAAATCTTTTTAATCGGTTTTCGGACAGAAATTTGTCTGTCAAGGGGTCAAAGTTCAACGATTTGACATTTAAAAACTCTACCAAACTCCTCCGCCAATTTTAGGTATAAACACTTGACATTTTAGTTGGAGATTACTTGGACATGGATCAATCTTTTTAATTTGATTTGAGCCCAAAACAATAAATGCTTAGGGGCCAAAAGTTTTAAGAAAATTGACCTCTGCTGGCTCTAACAGATTACTCAGACAATTTTTGGTTTAAGCATTTAAAGTTTTACATAAAGTGTATTCAGACATAGAGCAAGCTTTTTAATTGTTTTTGGGCGAAAGTTTGGCTGCCAATGGGTCAAAGTTGAAAAGATTTAACCTTTGCGGTCACTAGCAAACTATTCAGCCAATTTTGGATCTAAACATTTGAAAATTTACATAAAGGGTATTGAGACAGCAACAAGCTGTTTAATTAGTTTTTGGGCAAAAATTTGGCTACCAAGAGGCCAAAGTTGAAAGAGTTGACCTTTAAAGACTACCGAACTCCTCTGCCAATTTTGGGCCTAAACACTTGAAATTTTAGATGTAGGTTACCTGGACATGAGTCAAACTTTTCAATATATATATATATATATATATATATATATATATATATATATATATATATATATGCACATAAAGTTATGAACAGTACATAGGGCCCGAGCAAAGCCTGGCTGGACTGCTAGTCTTAAATAAGATGCGTCTATTTGTTAAAGCGTGACAGAAAGATAGACGGAATTCTGACCTACAGAGCCTCTTAGGTGGATTCAAAGACACATTTAGAAAAGAAAAAAAACAAAAAACTTTTACGATAGGCTAAGGAAAATGCCCCGAAGAAAGAAAATGGCTGACTGCTGTAAAGACTAATTAATACAAACACGAAATATATTGAATTTTTATTCATTAGTTCATTGGAACGCACGCTTTTTAATTCGTATTATTTCATTTCGGGATTTATATTTTTTAAGAGCAGGTTGAATTTATTTGCATTTGCATTGGACGGCAATCTGTCGAGTTTTTTTTCTGTTGTATTCTCATTTTCTTTTAAACAATTTAGAATGGGCAAAATTGTAAGGCAAATTGTATCAGCAAAAAGAAAAACAAAATGGTGGTTCGCTGTCAAGAAAATGTTCAGAAAACCGTCGAGAATAAAACAAAATAATCTTTCGTATTATTTTCTTTAGACTACTTCTATCTACTGACTATCTTGGGTGTTAGTTTCACAATGTTTCCGTCGATGCAACCTTAACGTGTATCTTGTCGAACTCGGGAATCTTTGTGTCAAACTCGGGAATCTTTGTGTCAAACTCGGGAATCTTTGTGTCAAACTCGGGAATCTTTGTGTCGAACTCGGGAATCTTTCTGTCGAACTCGGGAATCTTTCTGTCGAACTCGGGAATCTTTCTGTCGAACTCGGGAATCTGCACGGAATTTCGAACAGGACATTTCATTTAATCCACGTTGGTAGCATGTTCTCGTTCCGTCAGCCATGACTAGGTAGAAGTAATTCGCAATTGTATTTTGAATGTCGTCTGCACTGAGGATTGAACCTTCAACCTTCAGAAGAGTATAGCGGGTCGTGGCGTAGTGGATAAAATACTTGGTAAAATTCAGTTGTAAGCTATACTCTTCTTAATCCCCAGTGCGGCTGACATACAAAATACAATTGTGAAATACTTAGGACTTCTACTCAGTCATGGCTGACAACATGCTGATAAAGACCTTGTTCGAAATTCCGTTCAGATTCACAAGTTTTACAAGATACACCTGAAGAAGGTCGAAGGTTAGATCGACCGAAACTTTGTGTAAATAACACTGAAGACGAGAATAGTAGTCCGAAGACTTCAAGTAATACGCGTAATCTATCCTTATGTAAAAACATTCAAAGCAAAAACTAAAAACAAAAAAATGTAATGAATAAATGAAAAAAACAAAACAAGTGAAGTATACATGGTCCCCTGTGACTACACAGTGAACGAGGCATAAAAAAATGATTAAGTTCAGCACCCACACCCTATTTAGCACCAAAAGTCCCCAGGGGACGTCAAATCCTGATGAAAATGAACAAACGGTGCAGTTTTAGTCCTTAACATATGTAAATTTGAGTCATTCACTATGCAAAAAAAGAAATGACGATGTCCCACATTTGCCCCCCCCCAATTTAACTCCAAAGGTCCCCAAGGCCTTAACATATTTAAATTTGAATTCAACACCATGCAAAACTGCTAAATATGCATACACAGAAAATTTTGGACAAATATAGTAAAATAGTCCCAAAAATGGAGTGTTTTTATTAGCCTTAAAAGAGCCCCCGGGGCACACCCAAGAGTTATCGCGAAGTATAGACAAATAATAATTATATAGAAATCAATTAGCTACAACATTTCAGAAAGTTTTATAAAAATCCAAGGCATCAATTTTTTTTTTAAAATAAGCACAAAAGTGTCAATTTTAGTCATTTTAACCCGAAAGGCACCCCTATGTGGGCAATCGGAGTTTTCCCGGAAAATCCGTTCTGTTACTTCTTTTTATTCATGTCATGTTTAATGTTTATGCAAAATTTCAAAAAATTTCAAGGCGTAGTTATTGAGAAAAGAGTGGACAGACGAACAAACGAACGGACGAAGGTGAATTTACAGGTCCACCCTCGTTTTGTCGGAGGACCAATAATTAAATAATTGTTACAATTTTTTTTATACATATTAATATTTTATTTTCTATTTGAAACTAACATCTCACTACTGATGCAATTCTCTATCTATATAAAAGCCAAGTACGTCCAAGGATGGAATACTGTTGCCATATCTGGGCAGGAGCTGCTAAAAACAGCCTATCCTGCCTTGACAGAGTACAAAATAGACTTCGTGGCTTAGTGGGGGATGCCCTTTTCTCTACCCTGCAACCTCTCTCCCACAGAAGAGACGTTGCGAGCCTATCCTTGTTTTATCGTTATTTCCATGGCAGGTGCTCGTCTGAACTCCAATCTCTGGTCCCCTCTCGCCAATCTTTCACCAAAAACACCCGTCTAGCTGAATCCACTGTGAAAAATTTCCCCCACTCTATATCTGCGCCTAAATCAAAACGCGGATTCCATGAACAAAGATTCTTTCTTAGAACTGCACGCCTGTGGAACCCTGTTCCGTCTGCCTACTTCCCACCGGACTACAACTTGGATGTGTTCAAGTCCAATGTAAACAAATTCCTAATGAACCGCCGCCTTAAGTAAACACTTCATCAAATCTCCACACTAACGTAATGTACTTGCAATAAGCCTTATACCTGAGTGGCTTCCGGGCCTTGATAAGTGGTGATCACTGTGTAAAAAAAAACAAAAAAAGCATTATTTAATAAGATGACTTATACGTATTTTTAAAATACCTTTAGAAACACTAGTTTTTTTTTATTTTTACTTTTACACCAGAAAGCTTTAGAGTTTGACAAGTCTATATATTTACCTTTGCCACCTTCAAAAGCTAAATCTACAGTATCATTTAATTCTTTTATAAGTTGTTCCTGCAGAATTTTTGTATAATATATAATATAGTATATATAGAATATTAGTACTAAAATCATAAGTCGCTATAGATTTTGCTTTTCTTCTGGAATTTATTTTATCTATTTTTTCTTTCACTAGTTGTGAATAATTTACTACCCAAAATAGATTTATATTATTATAGAATTTTCTTTTCTGGTGGAAATTATTTATTTGATTTATAAGTAATTTAAATATTTTAGATATAGCTTTACTTAAAGGTTTAGTCATAAACGTCTTTAAACCTACAATAAATCTAGCACTAACTGGATTTTTATGCATTTTAGTTATCCAACACATGCATGGAAGTTTTTTGTTTTTTTCGTCTAACTTTAATCCTACTTTTTCACTAATAATACTATTATTCATAATAATGCTATCTAAAATAATATTACTTACTTTATAGGTATCTGAAACGTTACCTGTAATTCCTACTTCTATCAATAAACGTATATTATATTTTTTTTACATATAAAAGCTATATTGTTTGCCGCTTTATCAATCGGAACTATTACAAACTAATCTTGAGGTAATTCAAGTTCCTCCAGTATTTCTGATTTATTTTTAGAAGAGGATTAGTTTTTCTAGGGTGTTTAATTTTTTATACGTTTAACCTTTTCAGTTACGCATTCAAGTATATTATTTTTCCATGCATCAAACGTAGACTGCACTAATTTATATTTCTTTACCATAGACATAATAAAACCTTCTAGCGCTTTAGTTACTTCTTTAACGCATTTAGTGTAATTTAGGCATTTAGGTTCTCTATAATTCGGACCCTTACTAAGTAGTTTTCTTAATTTAGGATTATTTACTATCTTTAAATCTCCTGTAATTACATGTTTTATCTCATTATTACAGAAAGGAGAGGAATTACATTCACATTCTGGAATATTTATAATATTATCATTTATATTTATATGTTCTACCGTTTTTTTATACTGTGATATAGGAGGAGTATAGTTTTTTATTATATAGTGCAGGTAGGTATGACACGTCTGTCACAGTGGGTTTAATATATGGGTTTTAGAATAAATCTATATATCGTTTGTGTATTTTTGAAATGAGGTTCGTTATTCGTGTTATTATTCATCGGACTGCTGCTCTCATTTTTAATGTGATTTTCACACCGTTTCACTCGATGTAACCTCCGACCTTCTTCGGGTGTATCTTGTCGAACTCGGGAATGTTTCTGTCCAACTTGGGAATTTGGACAGAATTTCGAGCAGAACCCTTTATTTACTTTACAAAACTCACAAAAAGAAATAAAAAATAGGTTTAAGGCTCCTAAAATTTGTGCTGGAATTGTTCGCAATGACCCGTGGTGCAGTGATTAGAGTACTGGGAAAAATCAATTGTAAAATGTGATGTTCTCCTGAACGTTGAAGGTTCAATCCTATGTGTGGGCGAGCGAAAAATACATTTGCGAATTACTTAGGACCTCTATCCAGTCATGGCTGACGGGACAAGAACACGCTACCCCCATGAAGTAAATGAAGGGTTCTGCTCGAAATTCTGTCCAAATCCCCGAATTCGACAGAAACATTCCCGAGTTCGACAAGATACACCTGAAGAAGATCGGAGGTTATATCGACCGAAACGTTATGAAAATCACACTAAAGATGAGAACAGTAGTCTGATGAATATTAATACGAAATCTATATATATTACTATATAGTTTTATATCGTCATTTTCTTTTTTAATGATTTCTGAGTGTATTAATATAGATACATACAGACATACATTTTATGCGCGCGCGTGTGTGTGTGTGAGAAGAGAGAGGGGGGATAAACAGTGCGAGTTATTCACAAATAATTACAATTATTATCTTATCTTCAAGTGTTTATATCTTCCTAGTTATTGTTAATGGCGATGTAGACTCATTTCGCCAAATGTTGGCAATTACGGCGTCGGCCATATTTGTTTCTATACACCCATAGGAATTTGACGCCATGGCGCTAATAATGAATCTGATGACACGCTTGAATTGGTACGCATCAAATCTTCCGGAAAGTTTCCCCTCGAACCAATCGTCTAAACAAAATCGATGTATTTGATGCCGACTCATACGACTGTATCGACTGTTTCAATACACGTACAAGGCATTCTTACGAACGCATACACACATACACCGAGATGACAGAAAAGAATAAACACCAAGATAAATATTTCCTTTGATTGATATATGTTTATTTATATTTACAAGTAAGAATAGAGCTGAAAAAGTTAGAGTATCTCATTAAAATAGCATCTAACAAAATTGAAGTATGCCATGAACCCAAGGATCATCAGAATTATTATAATTTCTGCGAGGACGAATCATAGGTCAACATGAAGGTGGTTTTAGTCAAGCAAAATTAGCAGGAAATCTTTTAATACCCATTTCTACAGTTAATAGAGGGATCGTACATTAAAAAAAATTGCAAAGCTGGATCCAATGTAAAGAAATGCATTTATCTTTTTTATATTTTCATATATTTTTATGTTCGCTTAATAAAGTCTATTAAAAAAACAACAACTGTTTTAGACATTCTTTTTAGGAAAAGAAGTCGTTATGTTAATTTATTATTTTTTATTTGTATTATGAAAAAAAGTGTTTTCAAAATTCAAGAGAAAAAAGTCGATTGTCTGCTCTTGTTGATCCCACATTTCCGACAGGTGCAGTTAGTGGCGTTAGGGCTCAAACAAGATGGCGTGAAGCAAATCTTCGCTAAAACGTGTGATAATATTTGATTTTCTTGAATAAAAAAAAAAACTACTTGAACAATTTACGTGGTTTTTGGAATATGACATCTTCATGCAGTGACAAGTATGTACATTATAAAGATTTTTTTTCAGGTTTTTCTTGTAAAAGTTTTTTTTCGGTCCAATTATAGACAAACACCGAAGTGTCTTATATCCGTGTAACCCGGATATAGGAGATCCGTATGAACCGGAGAGGAAGTCTCTTATTTCCGGGTTACACTGTATATGCAAAAAAAAAAAAAAAAAAAAGATTTGAATACTGAAAACATACTTTTATATACAGTATAACTCCTATAATTTGAACATCCGCTTCGTTAAAATTAGAGGATGCTGTTCAAGTTTCATGATAAAAAAATGTGCTGCAGTTAACTTTAATTTTCTAAGAATTCAGAAATAGTAATGAAATTCATTGCTATATGATACTTCAAGTATATATTAAGTTGAGTTTACGATATATTGTAAGTAGGAATTGTTAAATATTATAACCAGGAACAAAAACATTGAAAAAAAATTAAATTTACTCTTACTTGTTAGGTATTTATTACCTAAGTTATCATCTACAGAAATCATACATTTATGTAAAGTACAGTTTTTTTTAGTTATCCATTGAATGAGTCTCATTGCAGTTTCTATTTTCATCGATTGAACTCTCGGACGCTGCCATTGTATTCCGTAAGCGATCACGAAAATCTACAATTTCTTGGTTCTATAGCTTCTTTATGATTATATCACTTCGGAGTAACATTGCTTGCAAAACATAGTTGTCACTAATGTAAGGACTTTTTTCTAGAAATTTTATAACCGTCGCCATAGACTTTTCTGCATCATCCCATGATATTGCTTCATCAGAGTGTCCTTGGTTATTTACATTAGGGCCAAGAGAATGGGAGCTGTCGTTATTTTCATCACCATTACTGGCTTCAGGATATTGATCAGTAGTTTCCTCATCTTGTTGCGCCCACATTTCAACATCATTTGCATTAAGTGATTTAAGAACAGCATAGTTGGTCGGTAACCGTTTGGTTTCAAGAATTTTTTCTAGACCAGGTGTATTCTCTGATTTTAGAGTTGCAAGCCATTGTAATGGGTTGGTTTACACTATTTTAAGTGTAGCAATCTGAAAAAAAATTACAGTTAGTGTAAATTAATTATCAATAGCTTATCTACATTAATTACATAGTACGAATATTAACATTTCTGTGCAATATCTAACTAAACCATGTAAACAGTTTTACTTTAACTCCGCATCAAATATGCTAATACAATTTCAATGAAGAGACAGTTCAAGTTTAGAGAAAGTCGAAATGAGAGGAAGTCCAACTTTAGAGGAAGTTCAAATTAAAGGAGTTTTACTGTATTTTATTTCTACATGATTTCTATATATACTATTTATTTTAAAATGAATCAACATCCAACAGGTTACTTCATTTGCATATAACATTAAACAAAACCTGTTTTAATAATTAGCTTTAAATTTTTAATGGAAGTTAGTGATAGATTTATTTAAAGCATTCTATTTAGAGATATTATATAAAGTTGACTTATTGAATTTATTTTTTAATTTAATTTACATTTTCGCCCGGCAATCGCTTGTTTTATTTTTTACCTGGCAACGCCTGGTATGTACAGTTAGTCCGTAATCCTTCTCAACATATTTCATGTCAAAAAGTGCCCAAAATTTAGGAACACCCCGTATTTCAGAGTTACCCACTTTGCATAAAGCTTACATCCATCCATCCATCCAACGTGGCCGTAGCCGAGATTGAACTCACTACACGAGTTTGCAGTCTAATTTAAATCTTGTCGGTAGCTGAATACTTGATGCTTCGCCAGAGCTATCAAGGGTATCTTTTATCGTGACGCCATCACTAGATGGGTTGCCTACCACGGTTTAAGAAAGTCCCATCTATCCTCGAGAGAAGGATAAATCGCGCCAGTTTCTCAACCTGGTATTTTACCTCGCGGTATGTATAACGCCTCGTCTTCCTCAAATGGTCACCCATCTAGTGATGGCATCACGATAAAAATACCCTTGATAGCCCTGGCGAAGCATCAAGTATTCAGCTACAGACAAGATTTGAATTACACTGCAAACTCGTGTAGTGAGTTCAATCTCGGCTACGGCCGCGCTGGCTGGATGGAAGCTTTGTGCAAATTGGGTAACTTTGATTCAGGCTCAACATTGCTTAACTTCGGGGTATCTGTCGAGAACCGGTATGATGTGATTGTGTCGTAAAATAGGACATAAAGTTTAATTAAACTAGATATAGCCCACATTAGTCTCCAATTCAAAATTCATAATGATCGGTTGATTAGTTTAGGAGTAAATCTACTACATAGAAATATAAAAACATATACACATACCCAACTTTATGCAAATAGAGATTACTATTGTTGCAACTATAATTTCTATACCTTTCCCAACGTTTCCCATCCTGTCGATGAATTTTGAATAATTCTTGCAACTCCTGACAGTTCTGTATCAAGTTTCACTATTTACCCGGCGAAAGTTTTGCTTCGTTTTTAACCTCCGGCCTCCCACGTCAGCAGTCGGTCGCCATTGACATATCGCTTACAGGGAGGGAAAGAAGGAGGGGGGGGAGACCCGATGTTTTTTTCTTCTTCTTCTTTTTTACGGTTTATTTTTAAACTTCCGCCATCTTGGCTTATTTTACCGCGATGTCATCTCATTGGATCTTCTCCGGCGACGCTGTTTTCAACTGTGGCCGAAATCGATAAGAAAACCGTCGTTTCAAATGTACACGAACTTGCTTTCTCGTCTTAAAAAAAAGACACGAAAACGCAATTGAACAGACAAAATATATGCCAAAACACATACAAAAATAGATTCTCACCAACATACCAAATACTCTCTTTCCCTACCTACCTATCTATCTATATCTATCTATCTATCTATCTTCCAATAAATTTATGTTATGTTATTTTGTGAATCAATATTTATATTAAAAACCCTTTCTTTCTATTTATTTAAAAAGAAAATTAACTTTGTTATATATGGTCGTGGAATTGCATTCATCTAAAAAAGATCTAATTTGCATATTCTTTTAAACATTCATTTTAATTAATTCTCTATTAGTTTTTTTCGGTTTTCTTATGGGATGATCATCTTTAGTTAACTATTGCGTGTAATTATATATATTCATGCAGATATTCTACGTGATTTATACTTGCGTAATATTGACGTAAAAAAGCTTATAGTAAACACGAACTTCTCTCTCTCTCTCTCTCTCTCTCTCTGTATATATATATATATATATATATATATATATATATATATATATATATATATATATATATTTGTTTAAAGCATTTTGTCTACCAAACACCTCTGTCGGTTTTTAGTCTACAGAGATAAAACTTAATGTATAGGGTATTCGAATACATGCGAAACTTTATATTTGTATTTTAGCCGGGAAAAATCGGCGTATAAGTGTGCAAATCAAAAAAAAAAAAAAAAAGAAAAAAAGAAAAAAAAGAAGAATTTGTTAGATATTGGTCTAATGACGGCATTACGAATATGCATGCGTAACTTAATAGCTATTGGTTCATGTTTTAATTTTTAGCCCTGCAGCAAACACGTCTTCATAGCTCGGGCATTAACGTAAAAAGAATAAGTAAATCGTGAATAAAAATAAGTAAAAAAATTATTTATATATCTATAATATAAAGCTGAATGTCTGTGTATGTATGTGTGGGTGTGTGTGTGTGTGTGTTTGTGGTCACGAATAGGCTCCTATATGGTTGACTATTTAAAAAAAAACTGATTACATACAATAATAGAAGATGTATCGAGACACAGGAATGTGTATGTTTGATCTGGCAGAACAGTGGTTCATTAAAATTGTGGGGTATGCGTTCGCGCCTGGTCCACAAAGTATGGAAATAAAAAATAAAAAATAAAAAAAACCATTTATAAGTATTTTTGATATAGATTTACATAAGGATACTTTGATAAGTATGTTTTAACTTAAATAGGGATGGTATAATAAAATTGTGGGGTCTGTGTTCGCGCCTGGCCTCCATAGAATAAAAATAGGCTCAAACTTTAATAAAGACTTTTCATATCTATCTGCGTAAGCATACTTTGATAATGTTTCAGTTTGAAGAAATATGGTATAATAAAATTATGGGGTGTTCGTTCGCACCTGACCTCCATAGAATGGAAATATGTCACAAAGTTTAACAAGGTTTTTTAATATAGATCCACAGAATATTGTGATAAGTGTTTCAGTGTACACAGGTATCGTATAATAAATTATGGGGTTTATCTATTTTATTTTTACTTTCATCATATTTTGCTTTGGTTTTGATACCCCCAAATTCGAAGCTATGTCTTTACATCCCTTCCTTTTCATAACCTATCATACTTTCATAAATCAGAGTCCATTTCCTGTACGCTGTTTTTGAACCCAGTCAACGACGGTACTTTTGCTAGTATATATATATATATATATATATATATATATATATATATATATATATGTATATGCATATGTATATATATATATATATATATATATATATATATATATATATATAAGGAGACCCAAGGTTTGTTGTATACTGGAGGCTCTGTATAATAGAGAGGATCGTATCTTACATAGGTATGTATAAACGAGGGGACCAAACCGTGTGCATGTTATATAGTCGTCTGTGTAATGTCCGATGCCCAGATAAAGGAAGGACATAGCTTTTGGGTTGAAACCATCGCTGTATTCTTCCGGGCGCGCTTCTGAAAATGTAATCATTTTCAACTCCGACAACTCAGGGGTTGCACGTCATTCATTTTTCAGGGGTTGCATATTACTGCCTTTCCAGCTGAATACTTCCATAGCTGAACGATTCCCAACCAGCTGTAACATATAGGATTAATTAGTAATAAATAGTGATAATTGCAACTAAAAATAAATAAAAATAGGTTTAAAGGTTCCCAAAATTCTGCAAATATCCGTGGCGCAGTGGTTAGAGTACTTGAAAAAACAATTGTAAAATTAATAGTCTTCTAAAAGTTGATGGTTCAATCATCAGTGAGGGCAACCGAAAAATACAAGTGCGAATTATTAAGGACCTCTATCTAGTCATCTAAGAGCATGCTATCTCCTTGAAGTAAATAAAGGGTTCCGCTCGAAATTTCGTCCGAATTCCCGAGTTCGACAAAATACACATGAAAAAGGTCGGAGGTTACATCGATCGAAACTTGCGCAAATAAAACTTAAGATGAGAACAGTAGTCGAATGAATCCAAATAATGTGAATAACCAATCCTCATCTCAAAAATTCAGAAACGTCATATTTTGTTTATGTACACTGCATTCTTTTCTGTTAAAACATATTTGTTTTTATTTATCTAAATTCCTTCTTTTACTTGTTTAATAGAATATAGTCAAGTTAAATTCCTAAAACGTCATTTAACCACATTTGTGCTTCGGTTGCATTTTCTCTTTAAAACAAATCTATTTTTTTAATCTACACGATAATAATAATAATAATAATAATAATAATAATAATAATAATAATAATAATAATAATAATAACAACAACCACTCAAATTTCAGTGAAGACTAATAGCCGCTACCAACGAGAAATCAATGGCATGCAACTGTTGCGATAATGCAAATTTATTTACAAACACTATTGAAAGAGGTGAAGAATACTGGAAATCTGGGGAGACTTGTTGTCACTCAGCTTCCAGGGAAGCTGTTGTATACAGGCTGTTTTCAAGGAGAGATCTTTGATAACCTGTGTGAAAGCTCCTTGTGAGCTAATAATAATAATAATAATAATAATAATAATAATAATAATAATAATAATAATGAATGTGCTGACCAGACCTTCGCTGGACAAATGCCAAGAGAACTGGTACCTTGGGGGGGGGGCTTATTGCCACTCAAACTCAAGTGGAGACCAATGGCCACTAGTTGCAAGAAATCAATAGTAAGCGGCTGTTGCGATAATGCAAATTCATTTGCCAATGTTATCGAAAGAGGTGGAGAGTACTGGAAATCTAGGGAGACTTGTTGTTACTCAGCTGCCAGGGAACATCGCAGGTTGTTCTCAAGGAAAAATTCTTTATGACATGCGTGAAAGCTCCTTGTGAGCCAATACTACTACTACTACTACTACTACTACTACTACTACTACTACTACTACTACTACTACTGATGATGATAATAATAATGATAACAACAACAATAATAAGAAGAAGAATAAGAAGACGAAGAGAAGGAGAGAATGAAAAAGAAGAAGAAGAAGGAGGAGGAGGAAGAGGAGAAGTAGAAGGAAGGGAGGAGACAGAAAAATCCAGAAGAAACTGTAAAGAAAAAGATGAAGAAGAAGGAACAGATGGAGAACATAACAAAAATGGAGAAGCCGAAACAGCAGGTGACGAAAAAGCAGAACTTATATTCTTCTTCTACTACTACTACTACTACTACTACTACTACTACTACTACTACTACTAATAATAATAATAATAATAATAATCATAATCATAATCATAATCATCATCATGTTCAGATAAATCGACAATACCCCGAGTGTGCTAATGTTGTCGAGATTGATTATGGATCAACAAACGTCTCATCCTCTCCTACTTTAATTGCCATCGAAATCGGTAGAATCATCTGTTTTTTAATCAGATCGATTGATTGTCTTCTCTAATTAATGTACCGAGAGGAAGCTTCACATGCCTCCCCGCAGTGACTTAGTCCACAATATACTGTAGTTTGCATTGTACTTCATAGAACCTACCGTTGATCTTATAAAATTGTTTTGTTTATATAATAGCTTCAATTAATTACTTAATTTATAAAAAAAATATTTTTATATAATGGCTTGAATTAATTGGATTTAAAATGCAAAAGTCAAACATCATTGTTCAATTGTGCTCTAAACAGAAACATGCATTTCAAACGCGCGTTTGTAATATGAAAGAACCTACTGTTGATTATATATTCCGGGCCTTTCAGCTTGTGCGGTAATAATACTTCTCAAATTCACTTATGATGTTCAGGTGTATAATGCGTTGACTTTCGGCAAAATCGCCTATTCAATTTTTCGTCGGATTTTATCGATTTTCGATTATCGATACGACATTCCAATACAAAACCTATCCAAGAACACTGCCAGGCACATAAAGTAAATTTTTGTGAAATTTAAAAAAATCGGCTCAGCTGTTTAGGAGTCCATAAGGAACTCTCTCTCTCTCTCACACACACACACACACACACACACACACACACACACACACACACAAAGTTCCTGTTATATACTGTACATAGAGAGAAACATTTCAACCAGGCCATGCATATATATATATATATATATATATATATATATATATATATATATATATATATATATATAACTATTTTCGGATGTCATAAAATAAATAAGTCAGACGAACTTCTCAAGATATATGTCTGAAAGAATGGAAGAGGAACATTCTCTTTCGACATTAATAATTTATTTACAAATGTCCCTCTTGATGTGGTTATTAATATTTTACCGATTTTCAATAGATATGCCCCGGTCCCCTCCCCTCTTTTCCTGGGGCGGGATTTGTTGGACTTATGGAATTTGCTACCAAATCCGTTTCCTTCAGTTTCAACAGCGTTATGCTTTGCCAGGTTAACAGTATATCGATGGGCTCGCCGCTTGGACCAACTCTAGCCAATATTTTTGTTGGCTTCTTGGAACAGTTGTTGTTGTTTAAAAAGTGCCTAAGACCGGCCTTTTACATGCGTTACGTTGACAACACTTTTTCTTGTTTCGATACGCATGACGAAGCTGTGTCTTTCTTTAAATGATTAAATAATTTACACCCTTCCCTCTCATTTACGATGGGGGCAGAAAAACGATAACTCCCTTCCTTTTTTAGACGTTTTAGTTTCTAAATGCGGGTCTTCCTTTGTGACGTCCATTTATAGAAAATCTACTTTTTACTGGACTTTACATTGGGATTTTTTTTGCACCAACGACCAGGAAACACAGAATTATTAGAAACTTAACCCATCGGGCACTTGCCATTTGCTCTCCTTCTTATATCGATTCTGAAATCGATAATATTAAACGGATTTTCATTATGAATGGATATCCCCCCTCCATTGGTCAACAAAGTTATCAACAAGAAAGTCGAAACCTTTTCTGAACAACCTAAATATGGTCCATCTAGATTTCCGATATACCTCAAGTTACCTTGGATTGGACCTGAAAGCCAACGTATGAGGGATAAAATTTCCTCTCTTGTCACTTCTGATTTGAGTGTTTTATCTCTCCGAATTGAGCCTTTCCTTTTTATCGCAATCACGTCTTGCCTATCTCTCAGTCAAGCAATATTGTTTATAAATTTCAATGTCGGTGTAGTGCCGTCTACATAGGCAAGACGACCCAGCGTCGCCCAGCATGTACCTCGTTTAATCCTTGATCATCAGCCTATTTCCAGGGGTTCCCAGTTAGTAGAATCGGCTATTGGACAGCACTTAGTAGATAAAAAGGACTGCGGTTCTACATTCTCTCCGGAGTGTTTTTCTGTTTTGAACAGAGGACACACTAAATTCCACCTGTCTGTCCTCGAGGTGCTCGCCTTCAGTTTTAGCATCCCCTACTTTGTGCAAGCAGAGAAACCTTCAGTTACAATTGGAACTATTTAGGAGGGGACACATTCCACTTGAAAAATTTGTCTGACTAAAAGCGCTTCGGGTTTTATTACATCTCATGATACTTTTAATCGGCTTATTTATTTTATAATATCCGAATATGGTTAATTTCTTTCTCATCATTTAAAAATTTTGGCATTCTAATATATATATATATATATATATATATATATATATATATATATATATATATATATATATATATATATATATATATGATTTTTTTATTATAATAATTATTAAATACCCAAAGACACTAGTGTTTCATACTTTCAGGAATCTTCAGTGCAGGGTTATATATATATATATATATATATATATATATATATATATATATATATATATATATATATATATATATATATATATGCCATATATATATGCCATATATATGCTATATATATATATATATGTGCCATATATATATGCCATATATATATATATATATATATATATACTTGTTTATTGTTATATAAACATGCTCACATCCCGCTGCTACAAACAGCCACTTGTTTCAATCAAACAACAGATATCAGGTTATTCATTGAACATTTGAATAGTCAAGTCGCTACCTGATGATATCTGTTGCTTGATTGAAACAAGTGGCTGTTTGTAGCAGCGGGATGTGAGCATGTTTATATAACAATACACAAGTATTATCAGCTCTTTTTAATGAGCACTATCTAACAATCTCGTTGAATTCACTAGTCCATTACTTTTGAATATAAAAAAAAAACCCGAGTATATATATATATATATATATATATATATATATATATATATATATATATATATATATATATATATACCGCCCTTATTTGTTATAGATGTATCTATTTATGTGCATAAAGTACACCTATGGGCACTCTTGTTTCTGGCTTTTATCCCTCATCAGCATAGGTTAGGATCGTACTCATGACATCAATATTTGCATTCTCATAATGTACCGATGTACCAGAGTTGATCACCACTTTAATGCGCGGTTTTGTTTATCCCTTATAAATTTAAGATTCGTTGTTAGCGTTTTTTTTTTGTATGCATATATACGGCATAATCACCTTGACAAACCGGTTCCGGTTAGATCACCGAAGTTAAGCAAGTATGAACTTGGTCAGTACACAATCAATATGTTTTCTTTTTATCATAGGCGATGTCTCTTTTTCTAAATTAGATGAAACTTGATTTGCAAATCGGTCATTGTCATTTGCCCACTTCGTCTTTAATCGCGTCACACTTTTTTCTTCATAGCACTAAAGTAAAAAAAAAAAATGGAGGACAGTTTCAGGCCTCCCTGCGGGAATGTCCTACTTAAAAGCAATAAAAGTGTCAGCGTCGCTAACTAATGATACACCACCTCTCAATTCGGTGTTTTTTTGGTACGCGTGAACCCCTTTACCGAGTTGTCGTTTCAAAGAGACCTGTGACTGATTGATTCGACTATCTGACCCGGCCTAGTGTTAGACTAGTGTAATGAGATTGCCCCGGCGTGATCGAAAAAGGTCGGAAAGTAAATAAGAATTATAACCTGTATCAAAATGTAAGTAAGAAGTGTATAGAGAGGTCACGTTTGGAATACGACTGTGATTGTTATGAGATTTCAAGTTTGATATGAAAATCTCTCTTATATATATATATATATATATATTTGTAGTCATCGACATACAGTCCTGTTTCGTTGTATCACAACTCATCAGTGCCGCTAGACTAGCACCACTCCCAAGCCAAGGATTGAACCTAGAACCGTCGTGTTGACAGTCGGCAGTTCTCTCACTCGACCACGGAAGCGATGCCAGCAAATAACCTGTCCAATTTAAATAAACATCCATTCACCACTTATATACACACACACAAACACACACACACACATATGTGAATATATATATATACATATATATATATATATATATATACATATATATATATAGGTGTAACGAACAATGAAAATACACTACTTGTAGCTATCAATCAAACCTTTGTCGTCTGCATTTTGTGAAGATCATATATATATATATATATATATATATATATATATAAAGAGAGAGAGAGAGAGAGAGAGAGAGAGAGAGAACCAGAGAGAGAGAGAGAGAGAGAGAGGGAGAGAGGGGAGAGAGAGGGAGCAGACTCCAAAAATCATTTAAAGATTCTGGTGTCTGTCTCTTTTGCAGTTCGAAAACCTTTTTTATGCCGGTAAAAGGAGACAACACAAACATTATTTCTCTTTGATGAACTTTGACCCCATTTCCATCGTGTATTTTTGGTCCCCTCGTTATGCCAATTTTTAGTCGTTTTTAAACGCTGTATATACAAATTAAAATCTTCCTTTAAATCGTTTTTATTTTAAAATTCTTGGCACATCTGAATTCCCTTGAGTGCTCTCTAATTTCGTCAATATTATTATTTTCCCTTGCTACCGATTTTCTCCTGAAGAGATGATAGTCGAAAGAGCTCTCGAGAAATTTCCCCATATTTTATTCAAATCTCTCCCCCCTCTCTCTCTCTCTTTCTCTCTCTCTCTCTCTCTCTCTCTCTCTCTCTCTCTCTCTATATATATATATATATATATATATATATATATATATGTATGAATAAAAAATCAATACGAAAAGTATATAAGTGTTTATATCTTTTCTTTATATATTTCCTGTGTGTTGACGTGTAGGAATACAAAAAGTCTTTTGAAAACAAACAAGAATGTTTCCTTCAAAAGCACATATTTTCGACCGATCCTTCGATCTTCCTCAGTATATATATATATATATATATATATATATATATATATATATATATATATATATATACACTAGCAGGCTGCCCGATGTTTATCGGTCGTAAAATACGCTTAAATATAATATTTTGATTAAAAACATTAAGAAATTTACATACGGGGTTTTAACCTACAGACCACGCAATGCAAAAAAAAAAAAAAAAAAAAACAAAAAAGACAAAAACAAAATAAAAACACGTAAATTTTCAAATCTTACAAAATTCTTTGCAGTTTATGAAAAAAAAATTAAGAAATTTACGTGCGGAGTTTGAACCTACAGATCACGTTATGCAAGAAAAAAAACAACAAAAAACAAACATATGAAAAACAACAACAACAACAACAACAAATACGCTATCAACTTACCGACAGTAGGATTTTCACAGCTTGTTGTTCTATAATTGTTGCTAAGCAACGACACGGAAAAACTAGCTTTACCGATGATAGATAAATTTAAATAACAGTTTCGATTATCAATTATCAGTAATTATCGGGTGTTCTGAGACAAAACTAAACTAAGATCATTAGCAGACTTATACATTAAAGTTTGTGAATTTTTAATAAAATGTGTTCAGCCGTTTCGGAGTCTATAAGGAACGAACTTACACACAGACAAAGTTGAATTTATATAATTAAAAGTGAAATACAATAAATCTACTGGTGTGCAAATCCAGTGATTATTGGTCTTACAGAATATTATTGGATGTAATATTTTATATAATACTATCCCAGCTAAATAAAATTGCTCAATATACTAGATAGAGCAAATAAATCATAATTTAGGAATTTAAAATTTGTGATATGAAAAAGTTAAATTTCAAATGCAAGACAAAGAGTACAGTATAGCAAAATATATGTTCTTAACCCATGAGTTTTCGATGTTTATACATCTCCTCGGAGGACAAATATTAGCAAATATAAAAGGTTTGCACATAATTTGCTAAAGGTAATAAACAGAAAATTTCATATTTTTAAAGTTTTTAATCATTTTAGCTACATAGAATAAGGGAAACTGAATGTTGATGCAGCAATCGCAATGAATCAACAAATCTCGGGTTGTCTTTTCAGCAACTTTTATTACCAATGTTTTCTCAAAGGAAAGCAACAGCTGGTCACAGTCTAACGCATTCTGATCCGCTCTACTGAGAGCCATCACCGTTCGATTCGATTCGCTCTCTCTCACTACCGATCTTTGACTGAGTCTGTTCTCTCTTGCTTCCGATCTCTGACTGATCGGATCATTGTATCTTTACCCAAAACTCTACCTAAAGTCCACGTAACTCTTAAATGACATCTACGTAAAACTACGTCAGACTCTACCTAAAGTCCACGTAACTCTTAAATGACATCTACGTAAAACTACGTCAGACTCTACCTAAAGTCCACGTAACTCTTAAATGACATCCACGTAAAACTACGTCAGACTCTACCTAAAGTCCACGTAACTCTTAAATGACATCTACGTAAAACTACGTCAGACTCTACCTAAAGTCCACGTAACTCTTAAATGACATCTACGTAAAACTACGTCAGACTCTACCTAAAGTCCACGTAACTCTTAAATGACATCTATGTAAAACTACGTCAGACTCTACCTACAGTCCACGTAACTCTTAAATGACAGCTACGTAAAACTACGTCAGACTCTACCTAAAGTCCACGTAACTCTTAAATGACATCTACGTAAAACTACGTCAGACTCTACCTAAAGTCCACGTAACTCTTAAATGACATCCACGTAAAACTACGTCAGACTCTAGAGGTCGATCTATTTTATTTTCTCCATTCTTTAATTTATTAAACATCTTATCATAAATAATTTTCTCTGTATTTATTTTGCTAGGATAATATTCTGTTCTTACAAATACTACAACGATCATAAAAATCGTCGACTAGGAATACCTTCGGCGTTACCCTGCTATTTCTAATAGTTAAATACAACACTGTTTTCTGAGCGATGCATGAACAAAGAAAAAAAACAAAACAAATTATAACTATATATTAATACGATAGCGTTTGTGTTATTTATTTTGTGTGTCACGCTTACATCTGAGTGACTGTCGTTAATTGTTATGGACTTCCATTTCTTGTTACAAATAATTTTATCAAGAATTCTTCATAAGTTTTGGTATCGATTTCTATTATAGCTGATCGCACTCCAGTAATCTATCTTTTTTTATAAATAATTTTATCACGAACTTTCATGAGTGTTGGTTTCCGTATCGATTATAGCTGAAAGAACTCAAGTTATATATATATATATATATATATATATATATATATATATATATATATATATATATATATACATATATATATATAAATATATATATATATATATATATATATATATATATGTTTATTTTTCATAAGTTTTGGTTTCGGTTTAGATTCAAGCTGCTGCACACAAGTCATATGGATATATTTCTTTTATTTTTGAAATCGTAACTTTATAATATATAAAAATCGATAGAACATTAACTCTGTAACAATATATACGAAATCTGCAAAAATTAAATATTAAATATTAAAACATCATATTTACAATAGGGCTATGCCGGGCTATGCCGGGCGTCCCTGCTAGTTTAGATTAATAATTTTTTAAGTAGTAACAAAAGAGCTACAATAATATCAGAGCGTCTCCGTTTACGTTGTAAATCTACGGAATGTTAACATCAATATATTACATATGAATGAGTCCCCTGTGGAATCTCCACAGGTCCCCCTAGTAAATTACGGTTTTTACATTTTTACAAATCCCTGCTGATCGTATTTGATCAGGCTATGATTATTTTTCCTCAAATCACTTACAAATAAAACCATCGAAAAAGCAATAATAAATACATTCCCCCGCCAAAAAAACAAAAAAAAAACAAAAACAAAAAAAAACAAAAAAACAGTGTGATCTTTTAGGATACCCGGTGAAGATCTATTATCTATTTAGATCTATTTATGAGGAATGGTGAGATCTGAATCCAGCCCCCGAACTATTACCCGACACTGTACACCTTTTTTCCATTGGTTCAATCAAGTGAACTCCATCTGATCATCTTTGTCCTGTTTATCCCCCCCTGGTCGGTTTATCGGTAGAGCTGCTTGCGTGCCCTACACAAAGAGTCAAACATACCCCTAGCCCCTAACGATGGATATTCCCTATCGATCGACTCGAAATATAATCTTCAAAATTAATTCCATACTATTTGTAAGTTGAGGTTTTTGTTCCATTCATTTGGCATTATCGTCCGTGAGGATCTTTGTAATATTTGCGTCGGCGAAGTCTAAGCTCCAAAACCCCGTCGAGCGCGATAAGCCATTAGGGACGCGCTAGTTATTCTATTAGATTAAGACAATCTTTGAATGGCGTCCAGGACTGTTCAGATATCGCTGTTTAAGAAGGTCAGCCAAGTGGTGTTACCGACTGACCACAGGCGGCGGTTATCCGCTCAACATAAACAAAAAGAAGAAAAAGATAAAAGAAAAAAAAAATTAAATCATCTCTCTCATGCTCTTCATCTCTTTCTCTATCCTCTTTTCTTTTTCTTTATCGATTTCTGTTTCTATTAGTGATGGGACGATTCCAATATTTTCCCCGATGTCAATACAATTACCGATTCCGTACTAAATTCCCGATTCCGATACAATTACCAATTCATATTCCGATTCTTTATAAGTCTCTAAATATTTAACTATTGAGTTGCATTTTTTCCCGATTACCATAAAAAACAAGTGAAGCATGCATGGTCCCCCATAAGTGCACAGTGAACGAGGCATAAAAAAATGACTAAGTTCAGCATTTTTACCCCCCCCCCATTTAGCCCCTAAAGTCCCCAGGGGACGTCAAATCCTGGTGAAAATGAACAAACGGTGCAGTTTTAGGCCTTAACATATGTAAATTTGAGTTCTGCACCATGCAAAAAAAGAAATGACTAAGTCCATCATTGCACCCTCCCCCCATTTAGCCCCAAAAGTCCCCAAAGCCTAAACATATTTAAATTTGAGTTCAGCACCATTAACTGTTAAATAGACATATTTTGGACAAATATGGTAAAATAGTAAAAAAAAAATGGAGTGTTTTTATTAGCTGAAAGAGCCCCTAGGGCACACCCAAGAGTTATCGCGAAATATAGACGAACAAAATTATATAGTAATCAGTTAGTTACAACTTTTCAGAAAGTTTTATAAAAATCCAAGGCATGATTTTCTTTCGCACTATGTGTCGTCGTCGTCGTCGTCGTCGTCGTCGTCGTCTTCTTCTTCTTCTTCTTCTTCTTCTTCTTCTTCTTCTTCTTCTTCTTCTTCTTCTTCTTCTTCTTGTGCTGTTACATGTTTATGCCGTATATGAAATCATGGTTAGTTTTCTTCGGTCCATTTCTTGTTTTCGGAGTCCTTTGTTACTATTAACACCCATTGCCCCGCATATGCAATCTTATATCCGTATCCTTTGCCTTCCCGTGCTCTCTTTCCGTCAGTTTAGTTCTCCAAGATGTGCCGTTCGATGCCCTGTTTTTCACGCTATAGATGTCCAACAAAGCGGCACTACCTTTCCTTGATGGTCCGCATCAGCAAGCGATCGACCTTCATTCTTCTTTGAACTTCAGCATTTTACACACTCTCTGTCCAAGAAATGCTGAGCATACGTCGATAGAACCACATCATCGCTTTTTTTTGTTTACACAGTGGTCACCACTTATCAAGGCCCGGAAGCCACTCAGGGATACGGGTTATTGCAAGTACATTACGTTAGTGTGGAGATTTGGTGAAGTGTTTACTTAAGGGAGCGGTTCATTAGGAATTTGTTAACGTTGGACTTGACCACATCCAAGTTGTAGTCAGGTGGGAAGCAGGCAGACGGAACAGAGTTTGTTGATTGTTCAAGACCCGCATCCGTACGTCAGAACTGACCAGATGTAACACTTCAGCAGCTTTTTCTCGATTCCAAGACTATGTGTCTATCTCTCTTTAACTTTCTATATCTCACTCAATCTCAAGCTCTTTACTTTTTAATGCCCCCTGCCCCCTCTCTCTCTCTCTTTGACATACTGGTGCCCTCAAAAACGCAAACTTAAACAATGTTGAGCCTAGCCAGTACTGAACGGGAGACAATATTAGAAGACCATCTACTGTTTTAAATGTTATAATCCTTTTCTTTTTCAAATTAAAATATTTAGTGACGTCATCACAAGAGGATGTGAGAATACGAATGTCTTCAATATTTCGTGAAAATATGTAGGAGTAGAAGGCACTAAATGCCTTCACTTTAATTTTTTTTTATTACGAAATTAAAAAGTTTAATTTTAATTCATTTTCAGTTAACGCATAACTTGAGGTGATTAGCTCTCGAAAGAAGCGCCTATGATGCCCCCTTTTCAAACAAAACTTCCGCATACACGTCGATAAGTATCTTTCTTTCATATTTAAAGGATAACGCCAATCCAGTATATCAAGTGTCTTCAATAAGTTTTCAGACGTTTTTTGTACGTGCATTAAAAATTGTCGTAGACTCTTGAAAATTCAGTATGTTATTGCTCTACATCTTATGAGATGACTGACTAATTTTTATGATTTCAGGTTCAAATGAACAGCTACAGCAGGGATTGGAATGCATGTTACTAAAGGCTGATTGTCAAGCTGGTGAATTTCAAAAATGTAATCTGGGCGACACTCAAAATACAATTGCGAATTACTTAGAACTTCTACCCAGGCATGGATGACGGAACGAGAATATGCTACCTCGAGTATTTTTAAACATAGATAAAATTATAACAGCTGATAAAAGACGGTTTAAAAGTCGTAGTATCTGAAGCTTATTTATACGAATTTCTTTATTTCGATCGATCGATGCCTCCGTTCAGTCTCGAAAGACAAAGGATACCCTCTGTAGGGGCAGTTGCACGTGTAATTGTGAGGCAAGGGTCGCGCAATCCCTAACCACACCTCTCCTGAATCGACACTGTTTGGGTCCAGCGGCAAGGAGAAGACCAGGTCGACTGGAAACAATGCTGAGATAAGCAGAGAGCACATACAGCACCTGGAAGTCTCAAATCGTCACCCATTTAGTACTGACCAGGCTCAACGTTGCTTAACTTTGGTGATCCAGCGTGAACCGGTGTGTCAACGCGATTATATTTTCTTTATTTATGTCGTTAAATGGCCGCATCTTCTTGTTCGTTTTTTTTTAATCAATTAGATATTTCTGTTCGCGAGCAAATTTTCATCGCGATCACTTTGTCACGGTGTCGCAGCCATCTTGTCTCTCTGTCTGCAATCTTGTTGCTTGATCTTTTCGAACATGACTCACAACTTGATTCTGCCATGCGAATACAAAGATGACAATGCGCAAAAAAACCACCAAAAAACAAACAAATATATATTAGTCTCCTCCCCCCCCCCCCAGTCAGTATTTAAGCAAAGTTGAATGAGGCTTTAGGATTAAAAGACTTGATTAATCTTCCGCAATGAATAGCCTATCGCTTTTTTTTAGGATGTCGTTTACTGTTAATCATCTTACAACGTTCGGTCGCCATTTTGGTATCCTGCCAATGGCGCTACGTTAATCACCGTTATTTATAATGATCGAGTTCCCTTTAAAAGGGCAATTTAACGATATAATGTCTTTTTCAATACATCAGTCCTCGCAACTCTAAGAAAGGCGCGGCTTGTCGATCGATGGGTTAGTTATGCGTCAGCTTGAAATAGCATCACCCCTTCCTCGGAGCTTGCTTTATTGCTTGCTGCCTAGAGGGGCACCTCAGGCGACCGACAGTGAACAAACTCATCTCCTGAGTGTGAAATTAGTGCCCGAGAAAACAGCCTCCTCACGTTATAAATTAGTACCCAAGGCAAATAAGTAAAAATTATGTTAACTAATATTAATTTGGGATAGAGTCACATTAGTCCATGTCAAGATAACCTTGCGGCAAATGGTACAATACCAGCCGTAGATGACGTGGGTGAAACGGCGAGGGGAGGGATCAACTCAAAATACAATTGCGAGTTACTTAGGACTTCTACCCAGTTATAGCTGACGGAATGAGAGCATACTACCCATAAATAATTTCTTAACACAGAGAAAACTATATTTTATAACAGCTGGTAAAAGACGGTTAAAAAGCTGATTTGTACGAATAATTATCGTTATTCATTGCTTGTTGCCTGTAAGGGCGCCTCAGGCGACCGACAGTGAACAAATTCGCCTTCTGAGACGATTGATCTCATACTTTATAACAGCTGATGAAAGGCGGTAGATAAGAATTAAAAAAAAAATGAAACCGTCAAGCAACGAATGAATTTGCACACGCGCAAAAATAATGAAACCTGTTCATTTCAACTTGCCGATATATCGCTATTACTTTTGAGCATGCGCAAATTCATTCATATGGTATGGGGAGGAGACCCTGGCAACAGCGGTATGTGTTTTGACCCCCCCACTCACCACAAAATTTCTTCCTCCACCTCCTCATAAACTGTCCAAAAAAAAAAAAAAAAGATCTGACGAAATACTGCTCTCACACACTGTTATCTAAAAGTAGAAGTGATGAAATGATCTTTGTTCATTTGAGGGTGGAGGCTTAAAACGGTCATTAATATTCTAACTTGCTTGTTACGCATATGTGACTATATATATATATATATATATATATATATATATATATATATATATATATTGTGTCAGGTCATGTCATATGCTACTGGTACCATGTAACACTACCTGCCTTATGGTTGGGTCACCGACGACTAAACTGGTTCCCCCACCAGACTTGTTTGGTGAGGTGGGCGGCTTGTCTCCCTGAAGGATTAAAAACAAAACCTTTCAAAGGGTGAATGAACCTTTTTTCGGGGTCAAAGGCCAACTAGCACCGTGTATATTTGTATGTATGTATGTATGTATGTATGTATGTATGTGTTGGAGTGGAGAGGGCTCCTGCAAGCTGTGGTGAAGGCAACCTTTCTAGGAGAAGCAAATCTCTGATTAAAAAAAAACATAAAGCTGGAGACCAGTTTAATTTGTTGCTAGTTATCTTGCTCTTGCTTGTTGCTGGATCTCAACATTTTGAACCGTGAGAGAGATTTAGCGGTCGTACAAAGCTAAGACTCTGTAACATCATCTTTGTATAGATACTCCCTCAGGCATTTGGGGTCAACTTGAAGGTTCCGAGGGAGTGGCACTCATCTGGCAATCATCATATATATATATATGGTTCCGAGGGAGTGGCACTCATCTGGCAATCATCATATATATATATATATATATATATATATATATATATATATATATATATATATATATATTAGTAATTTAAATTCTATGACGTGAAATGATTAAGTTTCAAATCTAGAATTAAATGCAAGACAAATAATACGTTTCAATAAGTATATCTACTTAACCTATAGGTTTTCGATGTTTACCCATCTCCTCAGAAGAGAAAATATTAGCAAATATTATAAATGGTTTATACCTAATTTGTTAAATACAATAAACATAGAAAGTCATTATTAAAAGTTTTAAAAGTTTTTAAATATCATAGAGTAAGGGAAATGATATATTTGTTCAAAGTGAAATATATATACACACACACACACACACACACACACACACACACACACACACACACACACACACACATATATATATATATATATATAAAGTAAAATAGTCTGCGTTCTCTCTTCCTTATCAAACTATGTTTTTATTCAAGGTTTTCTCACTCTATGCTTGGTTTGCTCAGTAGGTTGTTATGTCCGAGCATGTGAGCTGTTTCTTTAAGTTTTCTCACTTTCCAGTGGGTCTCTCTGTTTATTATTTTTACTTCCTCCCATCAAAACAAAGAATCAGCAACTATGTCACAAAGCCTAGCTGGAGTCCGAACACGGTACCCTCGTAATAATAATAAAGGGTTTAGTTCGAGACTCCTAACAAACGGTTCCCCAGTTTGATACAAAACACCCGACGAAGGCCGGAGGGCAAAACCGCCGAAACGTTGTGACAATAACAACCAAGATGAGGAAGTCAGTCCGACAATCTCAATCAATGAAAACACCTCATCTCAAAAATACAGACAATTACTAGGGGTATTGAGATTTGGAAAAATCTTTTTAATCGGTTTTAGGCCAGAAATTTGGCTGTCAAGGGGTCAAAGTTTTACGATTTGACCTTTGAAAACTCTACCAAACTCCTCCGTCAATTTTTGGTCTAAACACCTGAAACCTTAGATGGACATGAATCAAACTATATATATATATATATATATATATATATATATATATATATATATATATATAGAGAGAGAGAGAGAGAGAGAGAGAGAGAGAAAGAGAGAGAGAGTTAATACCAGATGGGTGACCATTTGGAAATTCTAGTCGCTCTCCGCTTATCTCGGCATTTGTTTCCAGTCGCCATGTACAGACACTTGACTGGCTACTGGTATTTAACAATGCCGACTCAGGTGTGGTTGGATATTCCTGCCACAAAAATTTCACGCACAGGCACCACTTCCTGGGTATCTATAGTTTGTCAAAGACTGAAGGAGTCTTTTAATTTAATATATATATATATTTTCGGATTTTTGGATTTTACCGTTATTGGATATTTTACCCTTTACCAGACTATCCATTCGCGTTAAATCACCTTTTTCTTCACCATATTCCCTCTCCTCCACTATTTATTACCAAGTAAGATCTACGACTTACTTGCAGTTTCATCAAATACATTTACAAGCAAAATTCGATCCTGCATTTTGCTAATTCCTACCCTCTGATGAGAAGGAAAGTATTTCTTCGAAACTCCGCGGATTAAGGACTATCATCTCATTTTGTGCTTCGTTTTTTAAATTTAAATATGTTTTTAACTCTTATTCAAAGTGTTTTTTTAACATGTTTTATTAACTACTTGTTCTGAAGATCTTGGAGACTATTCACGTTCGCTTGAAGAAGCCTTTTCTCTGAAAGTGAAGGGAATGTCTCTAAAGTTTGAACGTGATCAGTCTCTTGGTGATATTATACGTATCGGTATTTTATACACGTAGTATATCCTGTTTTATTTTTTTCTAATAAACTCGTCTCCCATTTTATTTTAAACATATCGTCTCTCATTTCACTCAATTTTATTAATAAAAAAAGAAAACCCCTCGATCCAGCTTTTGAAATATGAGGGCGAAACCGGTCTGCTGGCCACCTCCATTAATTCTTTTTTATTTTCACTTCCTATTTTTAAGCGTGAACATAAAATCGTGTCTTCCTGTCATAATTGCGATTATATATATATATATATATATATATATATATATATATATATATATATATATGTATGTATGTATATATATATATTTCTGTAGAAATATATTTTCTTATAATAAATACCAATCCTAATTTAAGAAGCTCAATAAAATTACAGAGCAATATAATGAATAAATGACAAAAAACTATATTCCAAAATTCATACTGTTGACCATCTTATAATTTATTCCTTTAATTCAATTGACATTTACAATTCCTGGCAGTATCTGTTTCGTATCGCAAAATCAATGACTTAATTATTATATTAATCAGTGGATCTATTATGCCCTTAACTCATCAGAAAAAATAGCAACAATCAATCCGTCAAAAGGAATTGAAGTGTGATTTCACATCATTAAAATCCGAAAATTCAAAATGGCATAATGGAAACATATTAAAGATATTTGCAGCTTCTCTTCCAATTTTCGGATTTTAATCATATCAAATCACACTTTATTTCCTTTTGACGGATTGATTGTTTCTATTTCTTCTGATGAGTTAAGGGCATAATAGATTCATTGATTGATATAATAATTAAGTCATTGATTTCGCGCTACGAAACAGACACTGTCAAGAATTGTATAAGTCAACTGAATTAAAGGAATAAATTATAAGATGGTCAACATCATGAATTTTGGAATATAGTTTTTTGTCATTTATTCATTATATATATATATATATGTATATATATATGTATATATATATATATATATATATATATAGTAAGTTATAAAATATATATGTCAATTAAGCTACACAGAATATTCCGCATATATATGGCAATTAAGCTACGCGGAATATTCTGTGTAGCTTGATTGCCATATGTATTTTATAACTTACTACCTAGTTTGCTTACGTATTGAGCACTGTTGAAGTAAATACTTAAAGTTTACGCATAAATTTATACTTTTGTATATTAATTTATGTGATTAAATGAAGTAGTCATATATATATATATATATATATATATATATATATATATATATATGCGTATGGACATCAACTAGATAGATAGGTTCACAAAGTAAAGTACAAGGAGCATCTCGTCTTTCAAACTGATTCTCTTTATTTAATTATCATTTTTTTTTTTTGAATGTCGTTTTTATTTTGTAACCCGGTTATCTTTCCCGGTACTCTTTCCTCGGTTCGCGAAATACCGATGAACGATAATTTTGTAAAAGTGCTGTCCGTTCACATTAAGTCGATTTGATTTAGATCCGATTCGGTCGTGAAGGGCGCCGTCCCTACTCTTTGACCCCCTCTCCCTCTCCCTTTTCCCTTCATTCTTCACTGCGACCCACCCATGGAAGAGGGCCCACCGTATAAGGCTCTTGTGTGATATCAATGTCAGAGCGGATATCATGACATGATTTGTTACGAGAAGGACAGAATGTAGACGTTTTTCCTTTTAAGGCAACTAACTTTTCATTAACTTGTAAACACACATATATTTTGTCGATACTCCCTATATAAACACACACACACACACACACACACACACACACACACACACACACACACACACACATATATATATGAAAATAAAAAATAATTGAGGAGGCCAGCTGACCGGTTTCGCCCTCATATTTCAAAAGCTGGATCGAAGGATTTTCTGACATATATATATATATATATATATATATATATATATATATATATATATATATATATATATATATATATATATATACACGGCACAATCACGTTGATACACCGGTTCTCGCCAGATCACCGATGTTAAGAACGTTGAACCTGGCCAGTACCAGATGAGTGACCATTTGAGAAGGTTAGGCGCTGTATGTACCGCGCTGAGTCGTAGAAATTTCCATGTTGGTATCTAGAAGTGCATAAATTCACTGGGAGTGACATGCATCTAGAAGAAGGAGAATCTGATGTAAAAACCTGCGGTCTACTGTATACTCCGATGGAGGTAAGCAGTCATACGAAATAGTGTGGATGGTTCTACCCATAGTCTTCGCCACTATAAACAAATCATCTCTGTGCATTTCCGACAACTTAGTTGTTGTAGCGAAACCTCATACGTCGAAATCGACGGGAAAGTCCATTTTTTTTTAATATGTACAGTAAAACTACTTTAATTTGAACTTCCTCTAAAGTTGGACTTCCTCTCATTTCGACTTCCTCTCATTTCGACTTCTTCTAAACCTTCTGGACTTTCTCTAAACTTGAACTTTTTCTCTTCCCTGCAACCTCTATCTCACAGAAGAAATGTTGCGAGTTTGTTTCCACTTTATCGTTATTTCATGGCAAGTGCTTGACTGAGCTTCAGTCTATGCTCCCCCCCCCTCGCCAAACTTTCACAAGAAACACTCGTCTAGCTCAAAACACTATCAATAATTCCTCTCACATTGTGCCTACACCTAAATATAGATTCCATGATCAAAGCTTCGTTCTTAGAAGTGCACGCCTATGGATTTGTCTTCCGTTTTCATGCTTTCCAGCTGACTACAATATGGTTGTCTTCAAGTCTAACGTAAACAAGTTCTTGATGAGCCGTTTCACTTAAGCTAACATATTTACCGAATTTCCATTACTAACGATTACTATATTGTCCAATTGACTACTGTACACTCTTAACACTTATCCTAGAGTGGTCTCTGGGCCTTGATAAGTGGTGTTGCCTATGTAAAAAACAAAAGAAACACATTTCTAACTGAAGGCTCATATAATGAGTAACGAACAGAGCATTCTTTTTCGCTTTTGAAGTCTAGAATGTGATTTAACCTCTCGCTACAAAGGCACTCTTGCCACCGCCATTTCAACAACAGACTTAGCTCAGAATTTATTCACAAATAAAAATTAATAATAATTTTTATTCCTTCAACCCGATCATCGTCCGGGAACAAAAAATTACTTTTAACCAAAAGAAACGTCACATCAACCCTACAGGTCTGATGTGGCCTCTCTTTAGTGTTACAGGCGTTGCCAACACGGAGTATTAAACCTTGACTCATTCAGAAGAGTGTAACTTTACAACTGAATTTTATCAAGTACTCAATCCACTACGCCACGAGTCCTAGCGGACGAAAGATTCTTGAATTCGACAGAAACATTCCCCAGTTCAACAAGATATACTTTAAAAGTAGGAGGTTACATCGACCGAAACGTTGTTAAAATGACCCTCAAGATGAGAACAGTAGTCCAAAGAATCCAAATAATACAAATTATTACGTACTTGTCTTGAGTTATTGTATTGTAGCGTGATGCCGAAGGCGATCAGGTCATAGAGGGGCCGGTTTAAAACCTGAAAAAGTCCTTAAGACAAAAGGAAATAAAAGCGAAATAATTGAACGTGGGCGGGTTTCAAGCTAAGAAAACGGCTCGGTTGACAAAGAAGAATGAAAAGATCTGAGTGTTCTGCGTACTGCTCGGAATGGGCAAGGAATGTTGAATATCATCGGTTTCATTCCTCACGTCAAATTCTGAAGAATTCCATTAGTAAAACATTGTAATAAAAAGATTGAACAAACCTCCCCGAGCCTCAAGCAGACGTAGATATTTGTGTTAATACAGACTAGCTTTTTTTGTTGTTGCGATGTTAAGAGAGATGCCACACAGTGGATAAGATGTCAGCTTCTAATGGCGACTTCTCGACAAATTTCCTTCATACATTTCTTCAAAACGAAATTTTTTTTTTTTTTTACTATATTGCTAACTAGCAAGGGTACTCAGTGTTGCCCAGAGCTAAAGTGTAACATATTTATATTAAAACTTCAATCTCTCTACTTTTTTTTTAATATCCTTTCCTATTTCTCTCTCTTTCGTTTTCCCCTCCTCCCCAATACCCCCTTCCTCCCCCGTCCTTACACTGTAGCTGCCCACGGATAAGTCTTTTTTATATAATGGATTTTTAAGAATTTATTGGCATTCTTTCCAAATTAGTACAAAATAACGCAGAAATATCGACACTCTCTGAAGAAAACTGATCCAGTTGACCCCCCCCCACACCAAAAAATTAAATGAATTTTTTAACTTTTAGATATATTCATCCGGGGCAATATTGATCAAGAAATTACCAACTCTGTGGTTGTTTGTTTTATAGTTTAATATTTTAGCTGGACATGCAAACATACATACGTTTTACCTGCCTATCATATATATATATATATATATATATATATATATATATATATATATATATATATATATATATATATATTAGATAATGTTTGTAGATGTGCTATCTACCGCCTGCATACCAGCAGTAACTATCTTAGTTGTATAGGACGCGTGACTTGTCACATAGTAGAATGTAGAACTGGATAAAATATAAAAAAAAATTAAAATCGAGGCATAGCCAAAAGATTGCGCCGTGGCCCATATGGTTAGTCGTCAGTATTGCATACTTCATGCGTGCGAAGACCTGGGTTCGCGCCTATGAGATGCAATACATCGAAACCTAGTTTGCGTCTGGCGTTGTCCGTTGTCGATGCAATTGCTCGATCCCATCTAATTCTGGGTTCTAGCTTTATCATGAGAAAGTGTATGTGAACGGGTATTTATATAAATCTATCTATAATTTCCTCTTAATGTCTAATATATATATTTACAGAAAAATATTTTGTACAGAATAATGAGATGTAATATATCCACTGGTATGCAAATCCTATGAATTTCGGTCTTATAAATTATTATTATATGTAATCTACAATATAAATCTCACCAGTCTGTTTAAATGTATGTATGTTTATATGTCTACCTAAAATTTTTTACAGAAACAACAGATTTTCACAAGATCGGTATCATTTTGAAGCTCGCTCCTTCGGACGACATATATCGAAAAATTGGCTAATAATATTTATTCTCTTCACCCTTGACTGGACACTTTTCTACAGGGAGGGGTCGCTTTTATCGCCAATATTTACGAAAGTCATCTCCCGCTTTTCGATTGACTAGCCTTAATTTAAACCTTCGTCACTTCCGGTCGGAGATGGGTGCAACAGCAAATACGTTACTTTTTTTTCCTCCTTCGAGATACAGGTTCGAGCCTGCCTGTCTGCCTACTACCACGTGTTTTTTTTTTGCTTAATACACACCTCCAAACACCCGGGCTACGCCGGCCATCCAGGCTAGTTCTACCACAATAAAGACAATCTTTAGCTCCTTACTACCAGGAATTTCCGTTTCAAGATTGAACATCCATTTTGGACGAAAAGTACAATATCCTTTTTCTGCCTCGATATCCAGTTCCCTTATTCTATGTATCAAAAATGTTCTAAAAACTTTTTAAAAACTTAAATTTTCTGTTCATTGCTTTTAGCAAATAAGGTGCAAACCAATAAAAACATTTGCTAATATTTTTCCTCTGAGGAGAAGAATAAGCATCGAAAACTCATGGGTTAAGGAAATAGATGTATTCGATTCTATTCTTTGTTTTCAAACAATAAAAAAATTCTGTATTTGAAGATTAACTTTTTAAAATCATAAAATTTAAATACATAAATTTATATATATATATATATATATATATATATATATATATATATATATATATATATATTACGGTTGAGACGATTAATCGGAATCGAAATCGGTAAAATTTGAGCCTGTTTTCCGATGCTATTTTTATAGTTAAATGCTTAGAGATTTATAAAGAATCGAAATCGGAATCGTGAATTGTATCTGAATCGAGAATTTAGTACGTTATCGGTAATTGTATCGGAATCGGGAAAAATATTGAAATCGTCCCATCACTAATATATATATATATATATATATATATATATATATATATATATATATATATTATATATACGGGCGATATTTCTAAGGTAAAACTAATTGTTTGATGTTCTAGGTAGGAGACGCTAATACCGAATATTTCATTATCGCTAAAAATAACATAAAGACGATAAAAACATTGCAAATAATATCAGCAGTAGGGTAATGGTACACGCATTTGACTCTTAAAAGATATGGCTCGAGGCTGAGGTTCGAGTTCTAATGCACTCAAACGGCGCTTATGAGCCGTACAGCAGCGAAGCACTTGTACTGTTTAAAAAAAAAAGTCAGAGTGTCCCCCCCCCAAAAAAAAAGCTGACGGTTTTAAAATTTGATTAACTTCCTTAATATTTAAGTTATCTTACCAATTTTTATATGTGGGTAGATGAGCCTCTTCGTAATGTTATCATAGTCTACTTATTCTAATTTTATTTACACAAATTAATCAAGGGTATGTTTTTCACAAGGTCTAATTTTAGTTATGAAAAATGATGTTACTTAAACATCCACCATTTTCATTTTTGCACTCTTGTGCTTTCTGCAGGGCATTGTCCAGCACATCACATAATGTTTCAGGGCTTATGGCCCGAATTTCCTCCTCTATATTGTGT
>NC_136521.1:55057253-55097253 GCF_053919585.1 Euprymna scolopes | reverse complement strand
GGAAAACAATGTTTTTATTGTGATAGACATTAAGCCACGGACAATAATTTTGACATATAGTATTTTTTAAAACATATAGTATTTTTTTAAATTGTCAATCACATTACTATATATATATATATATATATATATATATATATATATATATATATGCTAGGGCAAGTCGATTTTTCACTTTACTTAAAATATTACAAAAATGCACTTACAAAATTCATAAAAAACGCCCACTACTTGCCCTGTAAGGGTAGCTGCACGTGTAATTGTGAAGCAAGGCTTGCGCAATCATCAACCTTACCTCTCCTCAAATCGGCGCCGCTAAAACCTAGTGGCAAGTATAAATGCTAGACGACTGGAAACAATGCGGAGATAAGCGGAGAGCACATACAGCACCTAGAAATTCCCAAATGGTCACCCATTTTAGTATTGACCAGGCTCAAAGTAGCTTAACTTCGATGATCTAACGGGAACCGGCGTGTCAACGTAAATTATGCCGTACTTTCCTTTAAAATACTTGTAAAACAGACACATAGATGCAACATTGTGGTGATGGGGCAGAGGTCGGCGCTTAGTTGATAGTGAGGGATCTTTTGGATTGGAGACATTTTTAAGCCTTTCTAAGAGGGAGAGACTATTGTGGCAAAAATATCCCTTGCATGGCTGAATGGTGGTCTAGAAGGCTCTTTCTGACTGTTAAAGAGATGACGTATAGTTTTAATTACGTTAAATGTTACTATCCACTTTTTCTGTTTTTTTTTGAAATTCAATTTTCAATCTAAACAAGACACAGTGGCACTTTGAAGTAGGGAGGTGCTACTATTGGGGACATAAGTTTCAGGGATATTATGAAGGGAGATAAGCAGCAAGATGTCTGTTTATATTACACATGAACTTCTGCATGTCAGTACAGTTGGGAAAGCAGAATCCAGGAAGAGAGTTCCAAAGTCTAGCAGTTCTGAAACTACCGGAGTAGAAGGCATTCTTACACCTAGAGATCTCCACTGTGCAGGGGTGCGATTTAGCTGATTGTCGGAACTGTCGGGGATATTTACATCAAGGAGGGGTATAAGGGCTTGTAGTTCGTCAATGGACAGGAGGTCATTTTCTAAAAATGCTGCGATTGGTCTAGATACGTGTATTTCCTTCGTGTCAATTATAGAGCGTTGTATCATCAACAAATATACCCATCTCACACAGATTATAAATATTTGTTTTCATACCTACAAACACTGGATGTTTTATGCTTTCGCAATCATCAGTGCAGGAAGTGACGATTACTACTAGTCAGGTGATTCTAACTCAGCTACAAAGCCTCCTGATGTTATTTTCAGGCCAACCTCAACCGGCATAACAATTAAGGAAATTTAACAACTATAAATGCCAAATACAGGTATAACGTTAAGACAGTGAACAATGTTCAAACAACCAAAAAGTGCTCAACTTTAAGAACTTACTTGTTAAAGGGGCTAGTAATAACACTTATCTTTAAACCTACAGACACTAGTGTTTCATGCTTTCGAAATCATCTAAACATACACACACGCACACACACACACCATCACACACGCGCGCGCACACACACACATATACATATATATAATTATTTACTATAATAATAATTAAATACTTACAGACACTAGTGTTTCATCCTTTCGGGAATCATCAGTTCAGGGTGTCACGATTAACACCGGTCGATATCCATTCGACCACCGCTAACTCCGAGAAATTTAAACATTTATTTTTAAATATTTTTAACGTCTGTCATAGTGATCTAATCATTATATGATGATCTGCGCATGTGAGCTAAAACTGACCGACTTTATTTCAACTTTAAATGCTTAACGATAAGAAACGAGTTTCATAAAGGGGCTGACATAATTATTTGCTATAATAATTATTAATTACCTAATCAAGAATCGGAAAACCCGGAACTTTTAGGGGTATCGGAATCGGTATTGTCATCAGAAAAAAAAATTGCGCCTCTTTTCCGATGCCAAAACCGATTCCTTGTCTTTCTTTGATTTTGTTTAAAGCGAAATCTTCCACTGCTAATAGTTGTAGTAATAAGATTATAGATATTTATTGGTTTTAAACTAAAATCGATGGATTACCTCCCCCGAGATTTGAGAAAATAGATGCACATTTAACATATGTTTTTACGATACTTAGAACCCCCCTCCAACTAACTTCACTTAAATAGATAGAGATTTATAAGAATCAGAATCGGAATCGGTAATTGTATTGGAATCCGTAATTGTATCGGAATCCGGAAAAATATTTGACACTCGTCCCATTACTAATGTCTGTGCATTTTATATATATATATATATATATATATATATATATATATATATATATATATATATATATATATATATATATATATCAGGCTCCTTCAGTCTTTGACAGACTATGGATACTCGCGTAGGGGTGCCTGCGCGTGAAATTTTTGTGGCGGGAGGTGCGCAATCTCCAACCACACCTCTCCTGAGTCGGCATTGTTAAATACCAGTGGCAAGTGAAATGTATGTACAGGACAATTGGAAACAAATGCCGAGATAACCAGAGAGCACATACAGAGCCTAGAATTCCCAAATGGTCACCCATTTGGTACTAACCAGGCTCAACGTTGCTTAACTTCGGTGATCTGACAAGAACCGGTGTGTTAACGCGAATATATATATATATATATATATATATATATATATATATATATATATATATATATATATATTTAACAATATATATATATATATATATATATATATATATATATATATATATATATATATATATATATATATATATATATATATATATATATATATATATATATATATCGAAACTAAAACGCTTAGCTTATGATTTACTTTTTCCTTTGCCGTGAACGCCTGAGCTATTAAGAAATGTTTACTGTAAGGCTAAAAATTACAACACATACCAATAGCTATTACGTTACGCATGCACATTCGTAATGCAGTCGTTTGACCTTCACTTAGCAAATTCCGTTTTTTTTTTTTTTTTAAATCTACACTCTTCGGCACCGATTTTCCTCGGCATAAACCTAAATATAAAGTTTCGTATGGGTTCGAATACCCTATAACATGGAGTTTCATATCTGTAGACCAAAACTCACAGAGGAGTTTGCTAGGCAAATTTTTTTAAGCAAGTATAATTATGCATACATAAATATATATAGAAGAGGTTTGTGTTTACAATACCATTTAAAGCAAATATTACGCAAGTATAAATCATGTAGAATATCTGCACGTGATAGTTAACGAAAGATGATTATCTCATAAGAAAACTAAAACAGGCTAATGAGCAATTAAAATGAATATTTAAAAAAAATATGTAAATTAGCTAGATCTTTTGCAGATGAATACTCATATATAACAAAATCGTATTTTTTTAATAAATAGAAAAAAGGGGTTCTATATGAATATTAACAGACAAAAACCTAAATTTATATATATACAAGCAGTTTAGCTCAGCTTTGCTCGGGCCCTATGTAGTGTTCATAACTTTATGTGCATATATATATATATATATATATATATATATATATATATATATATATATATATATATACTTGTTTATTGTTATACAAACATGCTCACATCCCGCTGCTACAAACAGCCACTTGTTTCAATCAAACAACAGATATCATCATTCATTGATTCATTGAACATTTGAATAGTCAAGTCGTTGCCTGATGATATCCGTTGTTTGATTGAAACAAGTGGCTGTTTGTAGCAGCGGGATGTGAGCATGTTTATATAACAATAAACAAGTATTATCAGCTCTTTTTATTGAGCACTATCTAACAACCTCGTTGAATTCACTAGTCCATTACTTTTGAATAAAAAAACCCCGAGTATATATATATATATATATATATATATATATATATATATATATATATATATATATATATATATATATATATATATATATATATTTAAAAGTTTGACTCGTGTCTAGGTAACCTAAATTTAAAATTTCAATATGTACTGTTCATAACTTTATGTGCATATATATATATATATATATATATATATATATATATATATATATATATATATATATATACATTTAAAAGTTTGAGTCGTATCTATATAACCTACATCTAAAATTTCAAGTGTTTAGACCCAAAATTGGCAGAGGAGTTCGGTAAAGTCTACAAAGGTCAACTCTTTCAACTTTGACCTCTTGGCAGCAAAATTTTCGTCTAAAAACTAGTTAAAGAGGTTGCTGTATGTCTGAATACGCTTTATGTACAATTTCGAATGTTTAGACCCCAAATGGCTGAATAGTTTGCTAGAAAACCGCAAAGATATAATCTTTTGTACTTTGACACCCTTGGCACCCTAATTGTCGACCAGAAACCTATTAAAAAGCTTGCCCTATGTCTGAATACACTTTATGTAAAATTTCAAATGTTTAGACCAAAGATTGACTCAGTAATTTTGTACAGACCGCAGAGGTCAATTTTTTAAACTTTGGTCCTTTAACATTTATTGTTTTGGGCTCAAATCAAATTAAAAAGTTTGATCCATGTCCAAGTAATCTACATCTAAAATTTCAAGTGTTTATACCCATAATTGGAGAAGGAGTACTTCTTATGTCAAATCCCGAGTCTGTAGACTGAAAATTGATTGAGTAGTTTGATAGAAAAATGTACCCCCCCCACACACATATACATATATATATATATATATATATATATATATATATATATATATATATATATATATATATATATATGATTCAAGCAGAACCATAATGACAGTCTTCCAACTGTTTATTTTCATCTCGGAATCTCAATATAAATTATCATCAAATATATCTTCTCGTTCAGTTTTGTTTACCCCTATCTTATTTGATAATCTACATAAGTTTGACATTTTCTATTATGTTGGATGCAAATCTACACCTAAAAATAAATCCTCTCTAAGACCCCCCCCCAAATAAAAAACCCCGCAAATCTCTTTCAGCCATTTTTTTTTTATATTTAAAAAACAAAATGGATGACATTTTGTTGTCTGTTATCATCAAGCCGAGATTAATGATAGATCTATTTTTGCAAACGAGATAAATTTTTTCAATGTATTTTCTTTTGTACTCCGATTTGTTAACAAATATCCATTTGTGCCTCGATCAATCGAATGAATAATCCAATTGATTTATGATACGATCACAATAGATATCGCTAGATAAAAACAGTCCAGACAAAAATAGGAATCTTGTTCGTTTATCTGTTATAGAAATGAATATCTAACCGTTAACAGGGTTTACATTTGGGATTACTGTGATAATTATATGTCAACCTGCATTATTTGACCCCTAAAACTGGTAACCTACACACTACTCTCAAAGCTAACTTCTTCAAAATCCGACATACGGCTGTAAACGCATTTTACTCCAACATTTGACACACTCCAATCAGAAACACTGTTGTTAAAGCTCGCCACTACAAAATCAGACACATTGCTATCAAAGCACCATACTCCAAAATCTAACACAATACTGTGGAAGCTTGTCACTTTAAAATTCAACACATTGCGGTCAAACTCGCTACGATGCATTGCTGTCAAATCTCACCACCCCCAAATTCGACACATTGCTGTTAAAGCATACCACTCCCAAATCCAACACAGTGCTCTTAAATTTCGCTACTGCAAATTCGACACACTCCTGTCAAAACTCGCCATTCCAAAATCCGACACACTGCGGTGAAAGAACAATACTCAAAAATTCGACGCACACCTGTGAAATCTCGCCACTTCCAAATTCGATACAATGCTATCAAAGTGCACTACTCCAAAATTCAACACACTGCAGTTAAAACGGGTTACACCAAAATCAAACATACCGCTGTCAAAGCGCGCTACTCAAAAATTCGACGCACTGCGATCAAAGCTCGGCATTTCAATGTCGTCAAAACACATTAATCCACACTTTTTACATTCTGTATTCTAATCTCGCTACACCAAAAACTCGAAAGAATACTCTTACAGCACTTTCTTAAAAATATTCTACACGTTGCTGTCAAAACCCGACACTCCAAAATTCGACATACTGCTGCTAAACCCACCTACTACAAAATACAATACACTATTGCCATGTGTATAATATCGCATTGTCCGCAGAGACGAGAGTGCACACCAAAGCACCATCTGAAATGTTAATTAGGTGTCGGCTCTTCACGCCCCTGAGATTTGGCCTTGGAATAGGCACTGAAGATTGATGTGGAGCTCGTTAAGTCTCACGATAACAGAGCAGACCAACTTACCCTCGCCAAATTTAAACGAAAAACACTCGTCTAGCCAGAAAACACTATCAATAATTTCCCGCCTAAACCTAAACATAGATCGGATGACCAAAGCTTCTTTCTTAGAATTGTACACCTGTGGAACTCTCTTCCGTTTGCCTTCTTTCCAGCTGAGTACAATATGGTCATCTTCAAGTCCAGTGTAAACAAGTTTTTGATTTATATTGAGATTCCGAGATGAAAATAAACAGTTGGAAGAGTGTCATTATGGTTCTGCTTGAATCATCTAAATATATATATATATATATATATATATATATATATATATATATATATATATATATATATAGTAAGTTATAAAATATATATGGTGATTAAGCTACACTGAATATTCCGTGTTTAATCCACTCTAGGATTCCTTAGGCTTAATCTCCATATATATTTTATAACTTACTAACTAGCTCTACCTACGTATTGAGCACTGTTGAAGTAAATACTTAAAGTTTACGCATAAATTTATACCTTCGTATATTTATGTGAGTAAATGAAGTAGTTATATATGTATATATATATATATATATATATATATATATATACAAACACACACACACACACACATATATATAAGTGAAATTGTCTGTGTGTGTGTGTCTGTGTGTGCACATTTTCCTACCAAACTACTCAATCAATTTTCAATCTACAGACTCGAGATTTGACATAAGGAGTACTCCTTCTCCAATTATGGGTAGAAACACTTGGAATTTTAGATGTAGGTTACTTAGACATGGATCAAACATTTTAATTTGATTTGAGCCCAAAACAATAAATGTTAAAGGGCCAAAGTTTAAAAAAATTACCTCTGCAGTCTGTACAAAATTACTCAGCCAATTTTTGGTCTAAACATTTGAAATTTTACATAAAATAAAGTATATTCAGAGTAATCGAATTTATTGAATGTCCACTGCTAACGATTACTATATTGTCCTATTACTGTACACTCTTTAACCGTGATCCTCGAGTTGCCTGACCTTGATAAGTGGTGATTCTTATGTAAAAAAAAGCAGGTAAAAAAAAATAGAAACCGTTTAAAAAAAAACACTTTTAAGCGTTTTCTAATATTCTAGCTTTTTCCTCGTCTGACGCAGCATTCTTCTTGTTTTTCTTTCCTTTTCTTTTTCATTTTAATATTTCCTTTGCTCTCTTTTTTCTTTTTTCTTTTTATTGACTTCTATTCCTTCTACCATCCCCCCCACCACATTGTCGTATTTTCCGACATTTTCTCTCACTTTCCTCTTCCTTCTACTCCCACATTTTTTTTCACCAGATTTTTTTTAAATGTCTTTCTTTTTAGTAATTTTCTCTTTCGCTTTCTCTTTAATAATAAACAAAACATACAAACAGATCTTTTACTAGTAATTTTTTTTTTGTTTTAATAACATCTTCGAGCCAAGGTCACAGTGTAGTATCTGTCCTGATGCTACACTTCACCTTTTCTGTCCTCGGTCAGTGGAGAAGAAATCTTTCGTGACTGAACCAATTTTAATTTTTGTTCCTATCCAGAGTAACCCTCTTTTGGGGAGCTGGATTTTTCTCACATTAAAACCCGACCTTGTGTCTAACTCTGCCCTGTTGGGGAGGTAAACGAATAGGAACATCATGGTACGGAAAGGCAAAAAAAAAAAAAAAAAAAAATTCCGAAAAAGACATATCACGTCGAAATATTCATTTTAAACAAATAAATGTGTGTTTATTTATAAAATCTTTGCGCTGTAATTTAGCTTTTAAACGTATAAAATACATATTTTATTTTAAAATTTAAACAACCCTTAAATCACAGAGAACACAACCTAAATCATTTATTAAAAAAGTATTTTTTAACTTTTTTTTTACTTCTTTGTTTTCATTATTTTTTTTTCGCTTCTACACTATTGGGACGAAATTTCGGAAATCGTAATACCGAATTTCACATAAAAACAAAGATATCTACGTATTCTTCATAATTTTAAGATGATTATATCCAAAAATTACGAAAATCGATAAGACAGAAAATTATTTATTAAAAAAAAATAAAAAGTAGAAACGATCGTAAGACACAGGAGAGTTTAAAAGGAGGCAATTTTCCGTTTCGATTTAAACAAAATGGCAGCAATGTTTCGCCTACTACCACAATTAATTTTTTTTTTAATAATTCAGTAATATTCAGATAACTGCGATTGCATAATTTTGGAAGCTACCATTGAATTGACAAAAAAATCAGTTAAAACCATTGTTTTTTTTTAAATCTGAAAACTCTATTTATCGACTACAAAATCACGTCGCAATAGTGTAGAAGCGCTATTATTTTTCTTTCTTTCTTTTTCACCCCTCTTACTTATTTCTTACTTATCCCTTTCCCTTCTTCGTATCCTTCTCTTTCTTTTTCTTATAGTTCTTTTTTTTCTTTTCCTCATTTTCCAAAGTATTTGATTTTTTTCTTTCAATTCTCCTTTCTATTCAATTTCTTCTTTAAAAAACAAACAAAAAAAAACCTTTTTCTATTTCTTCTCCTTTTTTGCTGATAAATAATATTTTCTTTCCTTTATTTTTATTTTTCGTTTTTCTTCATTTCTGCTTCTTTTTCCCCTTTTCTTCTTTTTCTGCTTCTTTTTGTCTTCTTTTCTTCTTCGTTTCTTATATGAAATATATATTTCTATGTTAGATCTTTCTTCTTCTATCTTTCTTCTTCTTCTTCTTCTTCTTCTTCTTCTTCTTCTTCTTCTTTTTATTCTTCTTTTTCTTCCGAATCTCCTTTTTCTTCCGAATCTCCTTTTTCTTATTCTTTATTTCCTCCTTCTTTTCCAATTATTTTTCTGGTCCCAATTCTTCATTTATTCTCTTTCTCCCCTATCCCGCCTCTCCTTTCGCCCCCTTTTTTCTCTACCCCTTTCAGTTAATGTCCCCCACCCCATTTTTTTTTTCTAATCCTTTTACACATCCATCGTTCAAAATAATTATCGTCTGTCGTCTCATCAAATCCACAGTGAAGTCAAGGGAATCGAAAACACGGAATGTACCCAGAACGCTCAGCCGGAATGACGACTTGAATAGAAAAAAAAAAAAAGCGGAAAGAATCCCAAACCAGACAGACCGTAAGATCTGCAATGTCATCTGATTTTCTTTTATTTTTTAAATTTCGTTTCATGATGTCGTTCCGCATTTTCATTCTTTTCTCCTTATAATTTTTTTTTTGTGTTCTCCTTGTGTCGCGCAAACATCTTCAGTTTGTCCGGGCAGGTTTATTTTATGCTGTGTGTTTTTATTTTATCTTATTTTATCTGCATAAGAAAAAAAACAGCAGCCATTGAAAAAAAAAAAATAAATAAATAAATAAAAAATAGAGACATTAAGGAGCTATCCGCGCATGCGTGAACTAGGTGATCTGTTTTGGGTGTTATTAACACGTCAGTTTGTCGCTCTGTCGCTGTGAATCACTTTATTAAAACCACTTTATAAAAATCACACTTTCAAAAGTTTTGTTTTAATTCGAATGTTGCTCGTATTTAAAAGATTACTGTATAAAGTCTATGCGTTTTTATTTATCGTAAAACTAGCAGGGGTAAGGGCACCCGGCTTTTGCCCGGGCGTAAAATACGCTTATGATTGGCCCAGATTTCATATATATTATTATAGAGTCGTGATTTAAAAAAAAAACAAAAACACAAAAAAAAAAAAAAATTGGGGTGCTATCAGTTAGCACCCCAAACCGAATCATTAAAAACTGGTGAAGTTACCATCTAGATCTCCCTCCTTTTTTTTTTTTTTTTTTTTTTTTAGCTCGTGAAGAGTTTCGTCATGGATCAGAACAGACTTGACAATCGTTCGGATATTCTTCCCAATCCTCTTTTGATAAGTGATATAACCTAGCACACTTCAAAAAAAAAAAAAAAAAAAAAAAAAAATGTTTACAATTTAATTTCAGTTTCAAACTTGAAAGTATCAAAACAATCGCTATTTGACAATCACGTTGACCCTTATCCTCGAGTGGTCTTCGGGTTTTGATAAGCGGTGACAAATTGGTATATATATATAAAAAAAACTTGATTGATTCCACTGTTATTCAGGGGGCAAGTGATATTTTGATTGATAACTGAATGCACTGAAACTCCTGAACCAAAACAAGTGGTGATTTGAACGAATATAACTCGATCATTTTTGACGGGTAATATACTCCCATTTAATTAAAAAAAAGGATGGGAGGGGGGAACAAAAAATACTAAAAGCTGTGAGTAGTCACCCATGAACGATTACTCGTCAATTTCTCGTTGTATATATATATATATATATACATGCATATATATATATATACATATATACATACATACATATATATATACATATATGCATATATGTATATATGTACATATATTTAAATATATACATATATATATACATATATATATATGTATATATGTATGTATATATATATATATATATATATATATATATATATATAGAGAGAGAGAGAGAGAGAGAGAGAAGGAAAGAGAGAGAGTATATTTGTTTTTTAAGGTATTCTTTGTTTGTTCTGACAGTTTTTCATGCATGAGTTAATTATTCGACACGTTTCTGGGAGTTGGTGGGCAGTATAAATACTTTTGAATCGTCGTAAAGGGTTCGAGTCAGGTTGAAGTCATTCTTAAGACAGAATGTGCGATTCAGCGAAATGAATGTAGAGAGAAAAACAATCTGCGTGACTAGGGGTTATAATATTATTTTAAAGTCAAACGTGACGGACCAACATATCGAGTTACAGATGCGCACAAACAATTTGTTAAATTTCGAATACAGAAAGAAGAAAAAACAAACAACAAATATTTTAAAAGGATCCAGAATCTTTTTTTTTTTTTACTTTACGGTGGCATATCAAGGTAGATAACTCATCGAAACTTATTTATGAAAAGTTTTTTCAATATTCCTTCTACGTTTTTTTTTTTTTTTTTTTTTGTAGAGTTATTTCAAGGACGATTTTTTTTTTCCAACAATTGAGTTTCATTTACAAAAACAACAAAATTTCTTTTAGATTTGTTTTTAAATGGATTTTTTTTATTGTTTGGTTAAAGGAAAACAATTTTCCATTTGAAAAATTTCTGCCAAGATCACTGGAAAAATGGATCATTCTGCTGCTCCAGTGGGTATCTCACTGCTGATGCGATTCTCTATCTATATAAGAGTCAAACACGTCTTACCTTAATAGTGTTCAAAACCGGCTTCAAAAACGAATAGGAGATGCCCTTTCCGCTTTCCTGTTACCTCTTTTCCACAGAAGAGACATTGCGAGCCTGTCTCTACTCTAAAGTTATTTTCATAGCAAGTGCTCGCCTGAGCTCCAATCTATGCCGCCGTTGCCAAATTTTCACACAAAAAAAAACGCCGACTAGCTACAATCACTATCAACAATTTTCTCCACTCTCTATCCATGCTTAAATCTAAACGCAGATTTCATGAACAAAGTTTCTTTCCTAGAACTGCCCGCATGTGGAACACTGTTTCATTGACTTGCTTTCCGACCGATTACAATATGGTAACCTTCAAGTCTAATGTAAACAAGTTCCTGTTGAGCCATCCCCATAAATAATCTAAATTCTACCCAATCTACACCATTAACGATTGGTAAACTATTACCTTGCATTCATTAACCCTTATCCTCGAATGACCTTTGGACCTTGATAAATATAACCCCCCCTCCAAAAAAAAACAACAAAAAATTGCATTATTATTATTTATTGCATAAAATAAAAATATCATGTTATTATCTGACTGTTTGAATTTGTTTTAAAGAATTATTAGGTTGGTGCAAAAATAATGTCGTTTTTTGACGACATTATTTTTGCACCAACCTAATATAAAAAATATATTACTTTATGAACTATTAATTGATTTCTTTCTTATATTTTTTTAAATAGAATATTTTCATAAAACCGTCTCTGCTTTCTCTCGGATTTCGCTTCGCCTATTTTTCTGATTCACAAAAAAAAAAAAAATAAATAAAAATAAAATAAAAAATAAATAAAAAATTGTTAAATCAACTTACAAAACCTAGAATAGTTGCGGTAGATATTCATTTCCTATTCGTTTCTGTACAAGCAAAAAAAAAAAAAACAAAAACAAAAAAAAAACGTCAATATATTTAATCTCAACTGAAATAAATATATTGCCCACAATACATTTGTTAGTGGTTTTTATATATATATTTTTTATTCTTTGATTGTCGTAACATTTAAAAAGAGCAAACAAACAGTAAATGAAGAGAAACACATAGTCTTGCCGCACAGGCGCGCACTAGCTATATAACGTAGTCTTAGTCTGTCATAAAATGACGACCCACGTGACGAGTTAACATTTAAAGTCGTGGCGTGGACGTGACGTCACGGATTGAAATGCGTATATGTATAGGCATGAAAATCAGAAGCTAAGGGGAGGAAAAGAATAGGAAAAAGGGGGAAAATGCGTTGTGATTGGGAAGTTACGCTGGACAAGTACGCAAATTGAAATTACCTTTCAAAAACTCCACTCCACGCCATCTGCGTCTGGCGCCGTGTTTTGAGAACCAGCTGTGTCTGGTGCCGGGTATTGAGAGTTAGCTGTATCTGGTGCTGTGTATCGAGAGCCAGCTGTGTCTGATGCCATATATTGAGAATCAGCTGTGTCTGGTGCCGTGTATTGAGAGCCAGCTATGGCTGGTACCATGTATTGAGAGTCAGCTATGGCTTGTGTCGTGTATTGAGAGCTAGCTGTGGCTGGAGTCGTGTATTAAAATACATCTCTCTCTTCTATCGTGCTTTAGAACCAGCTTTGCCTAATGCAGTGTATTGAGAGCAAACTATGGCTGGTGTCGTGCATTGTATGGTGGTCAATTAGAGGGAATAACAACGTTACAACTGCACTTGTGAGGATTTGCTAGTAAGCGACCAAGCAGCACTAAAACAATAAAAGTCTTTTTTACATACGTGCAAGGTCGCTGGTCTTTCATTCATTTTATCGTTTCCAGATGTGTGGCTGTTTGTTTCCTTTTTTTTTTACACAGTGGTCACCACTTATCAAGGCCCGGAAGCCACTCAGGGATAAGGGTTATTGCAAGTACATTACGTTAGTTCCTAGTGATTTTTAGTTTTTTAATGACTCAAGATGAATAAAAATCATGCATGGAAACACAATGGAAACACTTGTTGCGGTTTCAAACGTATTGTTGGAGAGAGAATTTAGTTCACGGGTGGAGTAACAAAAAATCAGTTCCTTACAATTGATTTCTTCTTAATTATTTAATTACTTTACCTTAAAGATGGTCGAACGGAAAAACCTCGAGGAAAGATTCTCTTAATTTTTTTTACATTGTCGACACGTCCAACGTGGCCGCTTCATTGTTCCAAACTGCCTCGAAACTGTTCCCTCTCTCGACCCGTGACCATATTTCTAATTCATGCAATCAACACTTGCTTTTAGCGTTTTATCTTGGTACTTGACTCTTGCCCCCCACACTTCACTCACGCTTGTTGCACTTGGTCTATATCCGTTTCGCGTTAGGTTGTCATGACATGTACTTAATGTGATCCTTTCGAAACTCATACTAGTTAATATAATCAACACTTTCTGCCGTAGAGTTTCAATATATAACAACAACCACAAGATATGTCATTATTGCAATATTTTTGGTATAATAAAGAAAGTAGATATTGACTTGCTGCGCACCCCAACAAGATGTGACACACTGTACGAAAGTGGAGATAACGCTAAAGAAGGAGCACTCTGGCCTAGCAAAAATTGTCTGAGCATCCCAATCGCCATTCCCGGTAGGGGCGTTTCAAGTAACAAGCAATCAGCCTGCCCCACCCGAAAGCCAGGTGGCAAGGACTGGGTAGGTGGACCTCCAAGGTAATACGCAGACATAATTAAGAGGATAGATATTTACATGCTGCCCACTTCAACAAGATGTGACACAAGGTCAGAAAGTGGGAATGTCCCGCCAGCACTCCTGAACTCTAACTTAGAAAAAGTTGCCTTCACCCATCAGCATTGCCCGATAGGGTCGCCTCAGGCAAGAAGCGATAAACTTGCCCTAATCGAATGCTGGGAGAAAATACCTGGGAGGATAAACCTCATAGGCATAATTAAGAGGGGATGAATACAAAAAAAAAATAGAAGGTTCTATTTGGAGATAGGGATGATAAAATTTACCAATCGGATGAAACAAGGCTCTGCTGTTGACCAATCAGAAGCCGGAACCACTATAAACCATATTGGGTGTTTTAGAATTTCGGCAGATGCTTTTTCGTCTTCACACCGGAAGGAACTTTACTCTTTGTCCCAGAAATACTTTGGTGTGGCTATCAGAACTACTTCGGATTGGCCATCTACCGGAAACTCTATTATTCGTATTCGTCTGCAAGCTTTTACAATTCAAAGATTCTCTGGATTGAAACTGCCATTTTGTTTGAAACAACATTTCTTTTAAAACTAATATGGCTTACAACTACAAAGTCATAACCTTTTAAGAGATAGTTTTAGTTTGGACTGTACTACCTCCGTATAAATGACGGTAAAAAGATTCATTTGTGTTCTCACTAATGTAATATATAAACGGCTATACGTCTGTCTGTCTGTTAATCTGTTTGTCGGTCTCCATATTTTCAAACTCTATCTCTACCGAAACTAAAAGTCGCAGACCGGCGCTGGGGGCCTCAAATAGTTGCCTTTTTTACGGTTGTTCTTTTATTTTTTAAGGGGTCAGCAAAATAGGGTCAAAATTAAAAAATAAAAATCGTTAAAAATTTTGTATTAGGTTGAACGTAAAAAAAATATTTTTGCACCAAACTAATACATTTATATTAGTTTATTTTTAATCTTTAATTTTAAACCAGTTTACATGCGTGTAATGTTGGTACAGTGGTAACGTCACCAGCTTTGAATGCTACGGTTTCGATTCTAGCGGATGGCACCTAAATACTTTTTTTTTTTAAATTTTGAAATCACGACTTTGTAATAATATATACGAAATCGGAACGAATTAAAATATATTTAAGTGTATTTTACGCCCGGGCAAAGCCCCGCTCCCTGCTAGTCTAAATAATTAAACGAGAATGTTTCTTCGCGTTTATTACTCTTGGATACTCGTTTATAACCTTCACAACGGCTTAATGCGATTTAAATGAAGTCTTAATATTTTGAAAAACAATATATATATATATATATATATATATATATATATATATATATATATATATATATATATTATATAAAGGCGGAAAAAGAAAGTCCGCACTTGTAATTTATTTAGTTGTAGTTATTTTTGTAAATTGACGTGAACACTAGAATATTTCAATTAAAAGTCAAATATGAACAGGGAAAATTATAGAGGAATAAAAGGCGAATCAAATGAGGTACAGGTTGTTTAAACAGTTACATTAAATTTACAATTTTGGAAAAAAATACAAGTGCGGACTTTCTTTTTGTCCGCACTGTATGTATATATATATATATATATATATATATATATATATATAGCATAGAGGATATACATCTATTTTAATGCCTAATTCGCATACACATTGTAAACAGTTCATAATAAATTAATGCTTAACGTTATTCATTTGTAATTTTGATATCTTATTTTGCTATATACATGCAACATTTGACTATAATGAAAGTAATTAATTAAAGTGATGTAACAAAGAAACACCAATTAAATACTTTTCTATTTTCCTCTTTTCTCTCTTTCTCTTCCTTCCTCGTAGCTTTTTATTCCTTTTATCTCGTTCGACGACGCCAGATTTTGTTTTCGTTGTCTCTGAATTTAATGAATATTTTAAATCAAACTATCTGACCACAACTTGCTCTTTTTCAAGTCCAATGTAAATAAATCCACTATCGAACTGTTAATTTAAAAATTATTTCTCACACATCGTTTCCAGTCCTCTCGGTTGTTTTCCAGCAACATCTTTTAATGTCGACCGGATTGAATATATTACTTACTGGTTTTGAGTCTGAATTTTTACTTTTTTTATTTTCCAAGTTTCGGTAGAAACGGAATCAAATATATATATATGTATTGAAATCGCAAATTTATAACATATAAAAATCGATTGACCATTATCTCTATAATATTCTCACCGAAATCTACAAGAATTAAAATATCATATTTAAGTGTACTTTACGACCGGGATTTACCGGGCGTCCATGCTAGCTTAGATAAATACTTTTGCAGTTTTAAAAAGCTACAATAATATCAGAACATCTCCATTTACACTGAACATCTACAGAATGGCAACATCAATATATTACATATAAATGAGTTCTCTGTGGAATTTCCACAGATCCCGCTAATCTATATATTAATAGAATATGTGTGTATTATTTTGTGTGTCACGATTCCATCTTTTTCTCCGAGTTACCGTTGTTTAATTATTATGACTTTCCATTTCTTGTGAGAAATGACTTTACCACAAAGTCTTCATAAATTTAGGTTTCGTTTTCGATTATAACTGACGGCACTGAAGTCATCTATTTTTTATAAATAATTTAATATCTTAAGTTTTGGTTTCGGTTTCGATTATAGCTGAAGGTGCCCCCTATCTTAGGTTCAGCATTTGGGAAGTGATATACAAATTACCATTAGCGTATGAAGCCATTCTCTTTGTGTAAACAAATTGAGCTTAGGTATTTGGACAATGTCAAAAATTGTTAATTCACTACCCGCATAGTAGCAGTCGTATAGCGCAACGGTTAGATGCTCCAACAGTCGGTTGAGAGATCGGATTTCGCTCCTGGTTGAGGTAGTTGCTTGTCTAGCCGCATTGATGAGCTCTGAAACAACGAAACAGTACTGTATGTGGATGACTATATATATATATATATATATATATATATATATATATATATATATATATATATTGTTGTGTCTGCACAAATAATTAACAAGAACACGGAAAGTAAATGTATAACAATAATATATTAGGAAGAAAAGTTATATACATATTTAGATGTCTTCAGATATACTTCAGTTGGAGATATTCCGGCAGGTTGCGTGTTGCATGTCTTACCGGAGGCAACATAGGCGTCTTGTCTATTTGGCGGTCGTTGCAGAACTCTCTCGGTATTGGTGATTGACACCTTTATATATCTCACTCACCCACCTATGTTAATTTAATGGGCGTCTCCACAACATATATCTATAATATAAAGCTGCGCGCGCGTGTGTGTGATCACGAATAGGTTCCTATATGGTTGACTAAATAATAATGAATAAAATTATGGGGTGTTCGTTCGCACCTGATCTCCATAGAATGGAAATATGTCACAAAGTTTAACAAGGTTTTTTAATATAGATCCACATAATATTGTGATAAGTGTTTCAGTGTGAACATGTATGGTATAACAAATTATGGGGTTTATCTATTTTATTTTTACTTTCATCATATTTTGCTTTGGTTTTGATATCCCCAAATTCAACCTAAATTTACAACCCTTCCTTTTCATAACCTATCATACTTTCATAAATCAGAGTCCATTTTCTGTAGGCTGTTTTTGAATCCAGTCAACGACGGGTACTTTTGCTAGTATATATATAAATGCATGCATGTATATATATATATATATATATATATATATATATATATATATATATATATATATATAACTTGATTATCTTTAATTGAAACCGAAACCAAAACTTATGAAGAATACTTGATAAAATATACAAGCACACGGCATAATCGCGTTGACACACCGGTTCTCGTAAAATTACCGAAGTTAAGCAACGTTGAGCCGGATTAGTACCAGATGGGTGATCATTTGGAAATAATATAATATATATATATATATATATATATATATATATATATATATATATATATATATAAGCAATTAAATCAAAAGGATGTAGTGTTTACCTGATATATGCAATGGTAAACTTCAATCTAATATAAATATCAGTATTTATATATAGATAATTTAATTCCAACCGAATAAAAAAGCTCAATACGTAATAGAGAGTTAAGCTTATTATAAGAGAAAGAACATTCAAACAAAGTTGCCAAGAAAACTAAGCGAAATAAATTTTGCCAAGGAAAGTTAGTTAAATAAATTTTGATTTTAACAATGAAAATTTATTGTTCGACTGAATACTCCAAAAAACAATTTACAAAGTCCTTATTCCATGGAGTTTCAAATAATGCTATTCTTGCTATTCTTCTCATCAGAGGACAGAAAAAAATCAGCAAATTATATTTGCAGCAATGCTAGAATTTGCTGGTTATGGTATCAACTGAAACCGCAATTTATTATAGTCATAAATTGCCAAGAAAAACAAGTGAAAAAATGTTGAATATATAAAAAAAAAACAAAAAAACAAACCGCGCACAATATTTCAGCTTCCATGAAGATTCTCTCAAGGTAATCCGAAAGGCGAAAATAGTGCTTTAGAGAGAATGAAGTCCAAAATTAAATCCAGTGTGATGTTAATAGTTCGGTTAGAAAGTTTTCAAAGCACCTGAAATTTCGGATAGTGCAATAGTCTAATGAAAGGTTTATCTCCAGTAAAATGAGACCGAGAAATAAAAAGGAGAGAAAAACAGCATGTCATCTTTCATCGCTGGCTTAACTAGTATAAGGACGTTGTAAATTGTCTTTTGGAGTATGCAGTCGAACAATAAATTTAGATTGTAAATTTTAACTTAAAGTTTTAATTTTCTTTCTCTTGTATATATATATATATATATATATATATATATATATATATATATATATATATATGAAGATATAATTTATAATATATAAGAATCGATAGAAAATTGACTCTATATAATATATACGAAATCTGCATAAATTATAATATCATATCTAAGCGTATTTTACGCCCGGGCTACGCCGGGCGTCCGAGCTACCTTAAATAAATACTTTTGCAGTTTTAACAAAAGAGCTACAATAATATCAGGACGTCTCAATTTACACTTAACATCAATAGAATGCCGACATCAATATATTCTTCTCCAGAACTGTTAGACTTTGGAACTCCCTTCCGGGATTCTACTTTCCCAACTGTACTGACATGCAGATGTTGAAATGTAATGTGAACAGACATCTTGCTACTCATCTCCCTTCATAATACCCCTGCAACTTGTGTCCCCGATAGTAGCCCCCTACTTTCACTTGGGGTGAAGATTGAATTAAAAAAAATGAAAGAGTCCGCTGTGGAATTTTACACAGGTCTTGCTAAGATTATTTTCTTCCTCATAATATGTAAACTACCATTAATTATTTCTTATATAAATTAAGAATTTGTCGAAGAGCAGGCAGTCTCGAGATTAAATTTGATACCTAGGTAATTGGTACTCGCCTGCCTTCTGGCTCTTTTCAAGCTAAAATTCCTTGCAACAGTGTACTGATCTTCCAAACACGTGATCAACACTTGCATCAAACGATTTTGTTTCCTAAGCAGACTATTGATGTTTATCGCCTGGCTAGCTGAACACACCTAGTATATTTCCGTTCGTCGCCAGGCCGCCCTGAAATGCATTCAGTGAACGCTTTCAGAATTTATTCTAGTTGAACTAATCTCTACCTACGGCGTAGGACCATAATATATAACAATATGCCTTGGCAAGGGACGAGTTCAGTTTTAGCTTGCCCAAGTTAGATAAATACTCCAGAAGTACAGATGACACACAAGATAGAGATAAGAATAATACATGTACTATATTACACAATAACACAGTAAAGTCTTTGCAGCCAATGTGCTGTTACGCCAACTGAAGCCGCTCAACATTGTTCGACGACTTTTATAAGTTTTCAGGTATCCTGAAACGGAATATCGCAGAGGAATTTGCGGAGACAAATAGTTTTCGAGATATACATACCTGTATTTCGAAATGTAAATTACTGGCGGCCATGTTTGGACGGACGACATATGAAAATGACAAACCGTTATTTTTTTAAGCGTGATTCCAAAAGCCGTTCTTAACATGAGGAGGCTGTGGCGTATTTATTCTGAAAGCCGTTCTTAACTTGAGGAGGTTGGGGGGTCTATTTTGAACACTGTTCTTAGCATGGGGGGGCGATTATTCTGAAAGTTTTTTTTTATTTTCAACCTCCATCGTTAAGAATGGATTCCGGAATAAACAGATTGGACAACCAGTGCACATTGACCAAATTTTCTGGAATTTAAATTCTTGAAAGTATTTTTTGGGCGGAATTAGCGAGAAATGACGCAGAATAAACGTTTACATTTCGAAGACTTAATTCCACAGTTCGTCTGCGCATGCTCACTGAACCATTTCAGTAAAAAAACAAAGATGGCGGCCAATTGAAACAACTAGAAATTACATTGCATAATAAGGTATTTATATCTCGAAAACTATTTGTTTGCGCTAATTTTCCCTGCGATATTTAAATTTGAGTTTAGCACCATGCAAAACTGCTAAATAGACATACACAGAAAATTGTGGACAAATATAGTAAAATAGTCCCCAAAATAAAGGGCCTTAGCAGAGCCCCTGGGGCACACCCAAAAGTTATCGCGAAGTATAGACAAACCAAATTATATAAAAATCAGTTAGTTACAACTTTTCAGAAAATTTGATAAACATCCAAGGAATCAATTTTTTTTTTTTTAAGCACAAAAGTGTCAATTTTAGCCATTTTAACCCGAAATCACCCCTAGGGAGGTAACCGGAGTTTTCCTGTTACTTTTTTACTCACATAATGGTTTTGCAAAATTTGAAAAAATTCCGAGACGTAGTTATTGAGAAAAGTACGGCTAGACGGACGAACGGACAAGGGTGAATTTACAGGCTTACCCTCCTTATGTTGGTGAACCAAAAATGTTTATAGAAAATTACATTGTTGGAAATAAATCTAAAAAATTAGTCCGGATTAGTTATCTCCCTTAATATCAAAAGTTGCCACCTTAAAAAACAAAACAAAAACAAACAAAAAAAACAACCAAGGTTGATGAATAATAAATAATGCCCAAGCTGTGCTTTTATTAGCTATTTTGGTGCTAATGCACTTAGTGATCCGCGCTATTTTTTTAAATCGTATTTCCACGTTTAATTAAAGTTTTATGATATGGTTTTTTTTTATTCAATTGTAAGGTTAAAGTACAGAATAGGTACAAAACACCCTCCCCATGTTAAGAATGGCTTTTAAAATAATAACGTTATTATTTCAGCACGGATCACTCTCTGCATGAGTACCGTTATTTTGAATGTTATCACATAGATGTAAACGGCAGACAGACGGAGCCACGTTCTGGAGGCATAACAGAAAAGGAACGCATTTTTGAAGGCGAAGGAAGGACCCCATAATTAGCTCCCCCGTGACGTCAGCACAGATGACTATAGCGATCCACAGTCGTCAGTAGTCGAAACAAAAGAAAGGAGCCCATTTTTTTTTTTTTTTTTTTTTTTTAGCTTTGGCCGGCTGAACCCGATTCATCATTCCACAAAAATAATCACCATCTCCACTCTCCGACATTATCTGACAGTAAAGAGAGATTATAAACTAGTTGATGCACCCGATTTAGTCGGGTAATTGATCGTTTGTACTAGCTCAGGGTCGGGTAACCTTTTTGAGTTAATCGAGCCGCGCGGGAGTAGGCTCACCGACAGACAGTCTAAATTACTAAAATAATTTCAAAGTTATTTCATGTTGAAGTCAATAAGATCATTTTCAAGGGAGATAACCCTGGTGTGTTCGAGTCATAGGGACGTCGTTGGGACAGTTGTTACGTTCTGGCATCTGTAATATAAATCTCACCTGTCTGTTTAAATGTATGTATGTATGTATGTATGTATGTATGCCTAAAACTTTCGACAAAAGTGACGAATTTTCACGAGATCCATATCGCTTTGAAGCTCGACCCTTCGGACGACAAATATCGAAAAACTGGCCAAAAACATTAATTCCTTCACCTTCAACAGGGTACTTATCTATTGGGAGGGACTCGCTCTTTTCGCCGATATTTTCGAAAGTCATTCCCTCTTTTCGATTGTCTAGCCTTAATTTAAACCTACGTCCTTTCCGGTTTTACGATGGACGCAACAGCAAAGACGTCACGCTTTTTTTCTTTCACGTTATTATCCTCCTTCGCGATACGGGTTCGAGCCTGCCTGCCCACTACTACTATTTTTTTTTTTTTTGCTCAACACATACCTCCAAACATCCGGGCAACGCCGGGCACCCAGGCTAGTAGACAATAAAACGGCCGTTTAACTTTCAAGGAATGCATATGCCGTTCGCTACATCGGCTGGTGGATCTTCTCTTCGACGATGGATTTTCTCGTGAATGTTATTAATGGCACGATCGTTGTGCCGAAATTGAATATTATATGGAATAAGCGAAGAAGATATCTAGTTGTATAAAAATAGAATCTTATTTATTTTAACAATCACGAAGGGGTATTTTATAGAAACTTGAGACCCAGTTCTAGACAAAGTCGAGATTGTATTTTTTTTGCGACTGTCTGCATAGTGCATAGGTCTCCAAGTTCGTCGTCAATTTCGATCGGATCACACTACGTTTTTTTTTTTTCGTCTACAGTGGACCGAGTCAATCCTTCAACTGGATTATCTCTTTCTTTTGTGATGAAAAACGAAATAGAGAGAGAGAGAGAGAGAGAGAGAGAGAGAGAGGAGAGGGAGAGAGGGATATATATATATATTTATATATATATGTATATATATATATGTGTGTGTGTGTGTGTGCGTGTGTGTGTGCGTGTGTGTGCGTGCGCATGTGTGTGCGTGTTTGTGTATTTTTGTTTTTGTTGGCGATACTTTTTGAATGAATTCAATTATTTATACGAAAGTGCATTTTTACCTGAATGCGAGCTGAGAATAATTTTCCCTTTGACCAATTTAGTTCCCCCTAAATGGGGAGCGGCATATATATTATTTTTAATATATATATATATATATATATAGAGAGAGAGAGAGAGAGGGGGTAGAAATAGAAAGAGGGAGAGGGAAAGATAGTAGGGGTTGGGAGGGTCTAATAAACTTCTTCATTAGCATTTTTGTTTGGTTCGTTAGTTATTTGCTTCCCCACTGAGCAAATTAGGCCGTTTTTTTTAATGTGAAGAGAAAGGAAAGGGGAAGGGGAAGGAGGATCAGCTCCCCCGAGAGGGGTTGGGGAGCTGGATAGTGACAACCAGTATGAAGGGTTTCCCTTACACTGACTGATCGTATATGTGGGGTTGCCTCCACATATACATTTGATTGTAGTATCTACTGGAACAGATACTACACTTTGATTTTTGCCTCCTGGGCCAAGAAGGCAAGGGGTTTATTTATTTATTTTTCTTTTCATGTGTTTATAGAATGTCGTCCTGCTCCCCATTGAAGACCCCACGATATTTTTGTAACCCTTTTGTTAAAACTGTAAAAATATTCATCTAAGTAATCTAGTTAATGTAGTGTCAGAATATATCTGGTTATTACGGTTTATCTCCAATATCCTTATAGGAGTCTGTGACATATTTCCATTGTATGGACGCCCGTCACGAATAGAAACCTCACGATATCATTATATCATCTTTAAATAAAACAGATACTGCCCTTGGATCCTAGCCAAAAGACCAAAAAGGTATATTTTAGTTTGACGTACGCGACATAATTTTTTTTAAATTAATTTTTTTTTACTTTGCGTCCGGTGATCGTGTCGCGTTGGTACAGTGGTAACGTCACCAGCTTTGAATGCTAAAATTTCGATTTCGATTCTAACTGATTGCACTCAAATACTTTTTTTTTTTACTTTTGAAATCACAACTCTGTAATATACGAAATCTAAACAAATTAAAATATCATATTTAAGCGTATTTTACGCCCGGGCAAAGCCGGACGCCTTCCCCATCCCGCTAATAATAATAATAATAATAGAGAATTATTTGAGAGTAGCTTGTGTGAAAACTCCTAGTGAGTAATAGCTGCAAAGCGGGCTCCTTCAGTCCTGGACAGATTATGGATACCCACGAAGCGTTGCTTGCGCGTGAAATTTTTGTGACAGGAGGGTCGCAATCGCCAACCACACCTCTCCTGAGACGACATTGTTAAATACCAGTGGCAAGTGAAGTACAGGACGAGATAAGCGGAGAGCACATACAGCGCCTACAATTCCCAAATGGTCACCCATCTGATACTAGCCAGGCTCATTGTTGCTTAACTTCGGTGATCTGACGAGAGCCGTTGTGTCAGCCGTATATAGTGAATAATAATAATAATAATAATAATAATAATAATAATAATAATAATAAAAATAAAAATAATAATAATAATAATAATAAAAATAATAATAATAATAATAATAATAATAATAGTAATAATAAAAAGATGCAGAAACACTACATGCAACCAAGAAAACTGAAACAGAAAAACTTGAAATTAACTGCCCCGCCCCCACCCCCCACCCCCCAAACAAAAATGTTGGCACCGACTGGCACCACACGAAATAGTCAAGAAGTGTCCAGGAGGATGGAAAGACCGAAGAGAGAAAACACTAACCGGACCTCTACTGAATGACTACGAAAAAGGACTGCGACCTTGGGAAGGATTCTTGCCTCCTAAATTCCAGCGATGACCAATGGTCACTGCCAGCGAGAAATCAATGGGGAACGTTCTGTTGCGATAACGCAAATTCATTTGCAAAGGCTATTAAAAGATGGAGAATGTACTGAAAAGCTGGGGTGACTTTCTTGTCACCCAGACTCCGGGGAACACTACCAGTTGCTGTCAGTGAGCAGTCTCTGTTGATGATCACTGTGACAACACCTAATGAGTCATAATATTTTCTGAAATATTGATATGCTTCTGGGCACGTACAAAAGCCAGGTGAGTCCCTCTTCATTGCCCCCCCCCAACCTCGCATACTCTATTCATTATTTGCAACGACCCGAATACGAACAATAAAACGTAAAAAAAGCAAAAAAACAAAAAATAAATAATTAAGGGTACGCTCGAGCGCGATGATTGCTGATATGAAATGTGATATATGTATTTCGGCTTTCTATGATTATCAGCGCCATTACATGCGTAGATAAACATCTACATTGTAAGTGTAGTAAACTCGGGCGAACTAATAAACTTTCTATAAATTACTAGCAGGGAGGCAGGCCCGACGTTGTCCGGGGTTGAATGATGATCAACGAATGTTTCACACTCTCATATTTTTATTCTCATCGAAATCGGTGAAATCGATCATTTTTCAATCAAATTGATTGATTACCTGCTCTAGTTGAGGACCCATCGCAGTGCACCTGGAAGAAACTCCACATGCCTCCCCGCACTAACTTAGTACACAACACATTGTAGTCTGTATTTATGTAGTCTGAAAATCACACTCCAGATGAGAACAGCAGTCCGATGAATAATAATACAAGTAACCAATCCTCATCTAAAAAATTCAGAAACGTCATATTGTAGTCTACATTGCACTGTAGAGAACCTACCGTTGATTTGATAAAAATTTGTTTCATATATAACGACTTGTATCATACTTCAGTTGTGCTCTTAACAGAAACATGCATTTCGAACGCGCCCCTGTTATATCCAAGAACCTATTGTTGATTTTATATCTCGGACCTTTCTGCTTGTGCGATAATAAACACTTGGATTTAAGTTTAAAATGAAAAAAAAAAGTCAAGCATCATAAACAGACACATTCTTTTGCAACGCGCCCCTGTCATATCAATGAACGCACAGTTGTTTTATATTCCGGGCGTAAAGAGATAGCTTCGAAGCAAAATATGATGAAAGTAAAAATAAAATAGATAAACCCCATAATTTATTATACCATACCTGTTCACACTGAAACACTTATTACAATATTCTGTGCGCGAACGCAGACCCCACAATTTTAATGAACCACCGTTCTGCCAGATCAAACATACCCATTCCTATGTCTCGATACATCTTCTATCATTATATGTGATCAGTTTTCTATAATATTCAACCATATAGGAGCCTATTCCTGACCAGACACACACACACACACACACACACACACACACACACACACACACACACACACACACACACACACACACACACACGCACACACCCACAGACGTTCAGCTTTATATTATATATATATATATATATTCATATATATATATTATATATATAAAATATTTGTGTATTTATATATAATATATACATGTATATAATATATGCACACACACACACACACACACACACACACACACACACACACACACACATATATATATATGTATGTGTGTGCATGTGTATGTGTGTGTGTGTGTTTGTGCGTGTGTGACGTTACTGCATTAACTATTTCTAATTCGTTTGGATGATAGATGGAAAGCAAAAGGTTTTGACCGAACTCAAAGGTTATACCAGTCCAATAGCAAGGGCGAACTCCTATCTGAACGCGAACCAAGCTAATTTATCAAACATATGAACAAATACCAAGTCTATTAAGAACTAATTTGAACCGAACGGCAAAGCGGAGGGTGAGAGTGCAACAAATTGACCCCTTGAAAGGGAGAGCAGGCATAGGAGTTTTTAAAATGGAGTACAGATTATCTCTCAGAATGAAACTGCGTTTTTTTTTTGAACAGGATGAAAACTGGGAAATAATAACTTCTGATTTATTTTGATTTAGAAATATAGCTGGTTTTAGATTGGCCCAGTTTTTTTTTCCTAACGGCGTCATCACTTATCAAGTCCGAGAGGCCACTCAAGGATAAGGGTCAATGTGTTTGAGCTTGTCAGTAAGACAACAACGGGCTGATCGGTTGTTTTGAAAATTTGGTAGAATTTGATTATTTAAGGGGACTATTGAACAAATAACTTGTTTACATTAGACTTGAAAACGACCACGTTGTAGTCAGCTAAAAAAATATATCTACCTTATCTCGCGAGCAGTGCAAGGAAAGAGACTTTGTTTACAGAATTTGCCTTTAGATTTGGGCACAGACAATGGGGAATATTGTTCGCAGTGGTTGTAGCTAGGCGAGTGTTTGTTGTGAATGTTTTGCAGAAGGCCCTATAGATGGAAACTCAGTCGAGCATCTGCTATGAAAATATCGATAGAGCAGAAATAGCCTCGCAACGTCTCTTCTGTGATGAAGAAATTTAAAGGGAGGAGAAAAGGCCATCACGTACTAGGGTTCGAATGTGGTTTTAAATTCTGTCAAGGCAGAAGAGGGTGCTTTAAGCTGTGAAAATAGTATTCCAAACTAGAATAATAAATAAATAAAACAAAGGATAGCCTCGCGAACAGTTGTACACATTTTTTTTTCCCAGAAGAAGAGATACTACTCTCGAAAATTAGGGACATCAACACCCACCATCTTGTACGGCACATTATGTTGGAAAATAAACGTAATATAATTGAATATTATTGAAAGTTTCTTCTCATATTATCATAATCGTGCAGCCAGGATAGTTCTTTTATATACGGTGTTTCATACGAACCGCATTGATGTAGCCTTCAAACACAACTTCTTTCACAATAATAAAATTAGATATATTTAAAACAAAAAACCTAGTAGTAGTAAACAATGCTGTCTAAAACCGTTAGAAAAAATAATGGCATCTAAAACTTTAAATTCCCCATGGGAGAAGGTAACTTATACAATAATAAAAACAAACAATAGTTATGTTGGTTACACAACCACGACTTTATCTCGTTGACTTACTATGCATAATGTCGACTCTAGCGCAATCTTCCACCATCTTCCAAGAGAACACAGCTGTCCACCTTCGGATCTACAAACAAATCTAAGCCCCAAAACACAAAGAAAATACACCATAGAGCAAACGTTCAAAAGCTGAAAATACTAGATGCCATATATATGAAAATGCTGAAGTCTGAAGCGGTAAAATGATACAGCCATTTTTCTAGCAACTTTCATAACAGATTTAATGTAAGTCTCCCATTTATGGTCAGAAGTGAAAGTCAGTTCCAGAAACTTCGTTTTGCTAACACTGTTCTAAATAGTTTTTTTTTTCTCTCGTCTTGTTTCTATTTTAGGGAATATGGAGTGGAAAATTATAGCTAAAAAATTGAGACGAGTCGAACGGGCCTGAAGATAATTATGAAATAGTCGAACTCACTGATGTAGAAGCAGTAGAAGTCGAAAATATCAATCAATTCATGAACGAGGATAAGACAAAATTCTTACCTCTAAGGAACTAAGTATAAAAATGTTAAAATTAGAAACGGAAAAAGTAAACACACTTCTCTTATACGTCGAAACGGACCTAAGCAACCCAATCCGTGCACATATTTGTTGATTAAATATACAGTGTAACCCGGATATAAGAGACCCGAATATAAGAAAACGGATATAAGAGAGATTTTCTCTGAGCCCAAATTAGAGCCTGTGTTAATGTACAGTGTAACCCGGATGTAAGTACCCCAGATATAAGAGAGCTGTATGGACCGAAGAAGAAGTCTGTTATATCCGGGTTACACTGTATTTCTTATTCCGCGGAATTTCCATAGATCATACTAGTTATTATCATTATTTACATCTCACTAGAAGTTCTCACAAAGGTCATCACCAATGATTACTTTGGAGTTTGAGTGACAACAAGTCTTCCCAGATTTCCACCTTTTTCAATAATCTCAGCAAATGAATTTGCGTTATTTCAACAGCCGCTTGCCATTGTCCTCTTGCTGGCAATTACCATTGGTCTTTGCTGCATTGGGATGACAATAAGCCCCCCCCCCGATGAAGGTCCCAGCACTCTTTGCACGCATCCAGTGGAGGTTTGGGAGATATTTTCCCTCCTTGGTCCATTCATGCTTTTTGATCGTTCAAGACTATTTTGTGTGATACCAGCCTGGGCTGATGCTTTTTTTTTTTAAAGGGGGATTTAATTTTCTTACAGTTTCTGTTTTATTGGGCTCGTAGTGTTTCTTCTACCTTTTTGTGTTAATTCAGTTGCAGTTCCCATGTGTATTGTTAGTGTTAGCAGTTTATGTGAATTGGTTTCCGCATTTGAGGATTTTCCTTTCAGTTGTTTTCATCATCACCATCCGCTGTATAGTCCCAGTCTTCCAATTGTTAATATTTGTAGTTTGTGAGTTAGATTCCGCATTCGAGCATTTTTCTTAAGATTTTAGCTGTTTTCACTAATACCGTTTGCTGTATAGTACCGATCTTCCACTTGATTCCATCTTCATGCTCCATATGTTAATTCTCTGGCAAGTTCTATTTCCTTTGTTTATCCGGCTATTTGGTCTTCATCTTGTGAACTGCGAAACGGCAAAACCTCTAATCCAGCGGTTTCTCTTCTTATTGATTATCATGATGTCCGGTCTCCTGGCTTGGATCAGTTTATCTTTTCATACTCAACAGTCTTTTTTTTTTTACTTGAGAGTCACCACTTATCAAGGCCTGGAGGCTACTCGAGGATAGGAGTTAATGAATGCAAGGTGGTAGTGTAGTAGTCTTTAATCGTGTAAATTAGGTAGAGTCTGATTATTTATGAAGACGGCTCAAAAAGAGCTTGCTTACATTGAATTTGAAGGCTACCATGTTGTATTCAACCGAGAAGCAGCCCATCGAAACAGTGTTGCATAGGCGGGCAGTTCCGAGAAAGAAACTTTGTTCATGGAATCTGCGTTTTCCGTCTTAATTTCTATTTACGTAAAGTCGGTCATTAATATCTTTTCTGTGGAGTTTATTTTGCCTTCTTAGTGACACTGGCCAAGTGTTTACTCATATACAATATATTTTCGTTTCTAATATTTCCCCTGTTTTTCTCATGTATTCATTTTCTAATATTCTGTTTAGTTACTGCAGATCAAACAGTCTGCTTTCCGAACTCATACATATTTATAATTATCATGTTCGCCAAGTGTTCTCGTCTCCTATTGGTTGGGTACTTCTATGCCCTCCATTGTCTTCACTTTCAGATTCCATTGAATGTCTACCCTGAATATTCAGGTTGCCTTCATTAGCTTGTTCAGTTCTTTTTTTTTTGCATACAGCTTCAAGTCGTCCATATATATGAGGTGGTGTATTCTTTCTTTTGCACCTGTAAACTTGAGCATGTTGTTGAGTGGCATCATGGCTAAGATAAATAGTAGTAGGATAAAAGCCCCTTAGAATGTGCATTTCTATATATTTATATCGCCACTCATTTTGAATAGGTGTTCCTTCATGATTTAGGCGAAGGTTCCTTAATTCCTAACAGCATTCTCTACTTCTGAACCGGCACTGCTTTATGAGTCTATAGTGAAGCAGAGGTTACCTAATCCCTAAACACCCCCCTTCTGAACTGGAACTTCTGATTATGCTACGGCAAAGCAAGTGTTGCTTAATCTCAAATCGCATCTCCTGTTTTGTTTTCATGTCTCCGGGCAACGCACGGTAGCTTCTAGCTAGTTATAAAGTTTACTATTTCTTCGAATAATCTGTAACTCCTTAGGCATTCAATTTTTCTATACCTGGGGGATTTTATCGTAGGCTTTCTTGTAGTTGATTCATGCTATGTCTATGTTCTTTTTTTCTGCTTTTTACTTCTTTCCAGAATGTTTTAATCTATACATAACAGGCCATTCCTCTCTCCTTTGTTTTTCTTTCCGGTATCGTTTCAGTACCTCGGGAAGTAGCCCATGAATGAAGATAATCAAGAGAATGGAAGGTATGTTCTCTCAGTTACGCTATTAATATTTTCTACATGGTAAGTGTTTAACCCTAGGAAACGGGTAATAAAGAATGCCTCGAAGAATTAGTTTAGGTAGAAAAGAATATATTGTAAAAGAAGGTGACTACAAAGAAATGTTGTCTGACTATTAGTTAAACAGTATGTAGTCTTGCATTGGATCGCGATACTTCCTCACGAAAGTATATAACTCGGGGGTTTTATAATGCTTAGAAGAGTCCATTACGAGTGAATAGGTAAGTCCCCTTTCGAGTCTTTACTCCGCAAAAGGTACCAGGTACTGTGCCTTCTTGTTTGTTTTCTTTTTCCTTTCATCATCTGTTTTCGAATAATTATAATTATTTTCATACGTACAGATACTAGTGTTTCATGTTTTTACAGTCATCAGTGCAGGAAGTAACAATTCTTACTGGTCAGGAGATTCGAACCTTTGACACCATTTAAGAAAACGTTACATCCGGACCAGTAACAATTGCCACGACATTTAAGGTAAATTTAACACCTGTAAAGGCCAAAGACGGGCTTTTCCGTTTGTCTTTTCTTTTATCTCTCTTTTTGTATATCTGCTGTTATAGGAGTGTTTGCCTTGATTGAATGCCAGTATTTCATGTAAAACCGTGATGTTTTTAAAAACCAGTTAGCATGTACTCCATCATGACCTTGTGCTTTCTAATGCAGTGTTTCTTCGGTTTCTGGCTATTATTACATTTTCTGTCGCTCTTCTTTCATGTTTTTCAGGTATTTACCATTGTTTTGTGATCTTGTCGTTTTCCCTATATCTTGCTCCAAATGTGTTTATTTTTCTGTCTGGTTGTTCTGTTATTGTTTATTTTCATCTTTCACGTTTTGAGCAAACTGACTTTCATTATTTAAATAATAAAATAATAGAAAGGATAGCTAACTGGTTTCAAACCTTGCCCAAACAGACCTAAATTGAGGTGAAATGAACAGAAAAAAATAATGCTATTAGAATTGCAAAAGAAGGAAGGGAATAAAATATAAAATAGAAACAAGTTTAAGTCCGAGATTTTCTCTTTACTTACAAAGATTTAATATAAATATGAAATCTAGATAAAAAATATAGAATGCATTTCTACTGACACTGTAATTTATACTATCTCTTAATTTCAATGTCTTCGCTCAGCTCCTAAACATTCAACTCACTGTCCTTCTAAATTCATCCTTCTAAACGCAACTATTCCCCTCATATAAAAATTAATGCCGTTGTATTTTAAACCACATGACGATTAAAGAGCATTCAATATCACATAGTACCGTAACCAGATCGACACTTAATCTCTAATGCTTCATACACGGCCAGAAAAAGTAAGTATTTATACATGACCAGACATAACCAGTCCTTTCATATAAGTCTGGAGACAACTAGTTATTCACATACAGCTAGGCACAGTCAGCTTTCATATCCGGCCAGATAGAATTAACCTTTGATACACGGCCAGACATAACTAGTTTTCCATACACGGCCAGACAGCTAGATCTTCATACACAGACACAACTAGACTTTCATACACGGATGGACACAACTAGCCTTTCATAGACGGCCGGTCATAACTAGTCCTCCACACAATCAGATACAATGGTTATACAACTACATATACATGGTTACACAACTAGCCCTTCATAAACGGGTAGACACATCTAGCCTTTTATACAGTGCCAAACATAAGTAATTTTTCATACACGGCAAGACACAACCCACCCTTCATACACGATCAAACATAACTATTCTTTCATACAGGGCAAGACACAACTAATCCTTTATACATGGCCACACCCAAATAGCCCTTCACACACGGTAGACACAACCAACCATCCATACACAACCAGTTATAAGTAGCCCTTCTTACACGACCAGGCATAACTAGTCCTACACATAACCAGGCACAACTAATACTTTATACATGACCACACACAAATAACCCTCCACACATGGTAGACACAACCAGCCCTTCATAAACGACCAGTCATAACTAACCCTTCATACTTGGCCAGAGACAAGCAGGCCTTCATAAACAGAGACAACTAGCACTTCATACACTACCAGACGCAACCTGTTCTTCATAGATCCTGGATATGACCTTAAACTATATCCGATGGTGAGGCCCCAGCTTGCGGGTTTCGGGGAGTGTGGAGCCACCCTTTAATTTCCATTGCTCCCAGGTCCACTCTGACCCGGACTGGTAGTACCTGTTAGGATCCCAACTATGGGTTAAATAGAAACGGACTTAAAAAAAACAAACAAATATACTCTATTACAAAAATTGTTCTTCAGAATCTTTGGGTTCAACATTAAATAACCTGCAAAGGGTTGATATGCCGTAAAAAATAACAACCAACCAACCAACTAACTGTTCTTCATACACAATCAGACACAACTAGCTCTTCATACACGTAAGGAAAATAAGGAGAAGGAAGGAAATTCCAAAGGCTAGAAGTTCGAGGAAAGAAACTATTAGATTAGAAACCTTTCGAGGACCTCTACAGTGAATAGGTAGACCTTTATGCATGTTGGGCTAGTTTGGGTTATCTACACCAAGGAGATACCAGTGCAGCAAGTTCGTCAGAGCATATCTCATTATATTACTTGTAAAACAAGCGCAGGGAAGCCAGATTGTTGCGATAGGACAGTAAAGAGAGATGTTCTACAATTTAGCTTCATGCATAAAACGGATGATTAACTTTGTTGTTTTTACGTAAATCCTATAATATGAAAAATATAAAATGAACATAAAAAGAAAATTCATACGAGAAGTTAAATAATGAATACGACTATTGCAACGTTACCAAACTGCTATTCTAATTTTTCTAAAGTCTGAAACGTATAAGAATATATTTCTAATAGAAAATCCGGAAGTTTTGAAAATATAAAGTGTACTTGAAGAGAGCGGTCAGTATTTAGGTTGACATAATATTGTTGCAAAGAAAAAGGAAAAAATACACAAAACCTCAGCTCATTGCAGTAGCGTTGTCCGTCGGTACTTTCCGTAAACTCGTTTACACGTCTGTCCCATCTGCTCGAGTGGACTGTTTTTATAAAAGACAGAGACCTACAAATTTGCATATTTGCATATGTGCGCGAGAGCACACGAGATCCTTCAAGACTGCATTGTTATATAAGGCCGCAGGCGCCATCTTGGACCCTTTTCAGCATCATGACGCTGCGTCGGCAAAGCGCACACCGATGCCGTTTAAGAGGTAAGCCTGCGTTCCCAGAATTTTCGCCACACGTAATAGACGGTAAGGAAAGCGGTAACTTAATGTTTAAAAACCGTGTTAGATTGAAATAATTAACCTATTAAGGACAGTTCCAGTAGACGAGAGTAGATGTTAGCGTGAGAGTGAACATACCTCCGTCGCTCCTGTTAGGAGAAACAGCTGAACAAGGGCAAATGTAAGAAAATTTCACAGGAAATGAAACGAAAACACAGTTTATGAAAACACAAATCAAAGATTAGTTTAAAAAATGGCAAAGCATTAGCTTGCGCTGGTTCCTATTTACATGCCCCCCCCACACGGGGCAGAGTTAGACACCAGGGTCGTTTTTTAACATGGAGAAAAGGAACAAAAATCAAAAATTATCTCAGTCGTGAAGGACCTCTTATCCACTGACAGAGAACAAGAAATTGAAGTGCAGCATTTGAAGAACAGATACTACACTGTTATCTCGGCCAAAAACCCAGATATTTGGGTAAAATGCAAAGTAAAATATAATGGTCAATGGAATAGGCGGAAAAAACTATAATGGTCAATAAAATAAAGGCTGTATATTTTACTTTATTATGAAGACAGAAATAGTAGTTACATGTGTACGTGTTTTTGTGAGCGTACACGTGAGTGTATGCGTGTGGGACGGAGATTAACGAAGCCATATTGGCATTAGTCTTAGCAGTTAATATCATGTTTCTATTTCAGACTTTTCTGATATAATTCCTCGACAATCTCGGCTGGAATCCGTTGTCAGTGTCTTATTTGACAATCGACAATGAACATTTGCAACGACCGATCTAATCGACAATGCAAATTACAGCGTTTGTCTCGTATAAAATATTCCAAGATGGCGTCTCACGTCTGTCTGATTTCTTGTTTTCTTTTCTTCTCGTATTTTTTTTTTTTTTTTGGACAAGAGAATTCGTCTTTCGTCTTTCGACTTTTATCTGGTTAGTTCTTAAGAATTCCACCTGGATTCCTTCACTTGATAACTTAGAAAACGATTCATTTTCTCATGAAAAAGCAGTTTATTATTCAGTCACTAGGAGTTTTCGCGCTATTCTTTAGAAATGATCGGCCAATTAAACACTAGTTGATATTCCCCAAAGCCCAAGAACATTTTATTTTTGAAAAATTGGGTTGAACTCTTGACTTATTCCAAACTCGTTTTCTTTACCTAGGTCAATCTAATCTAATCTTTATAAATCTCACTATGTTTGTCTGTCTGTATACATTTTCATTGGAAATGATCGATAAAGTTTATATTATGTGATATTCCCCAAAGCACATATTCCAACAAGTCGCCTCAGACTTTAAGTATAAGTTATTAGCAGTAATCGATTTCTGGCAAAAACCAAACTATGGATCCTTATGAAAACACAAATCGAAGATTAGTTTAAATGGCTGGCGAAACGTTAGCATACACAGATTTTGGTCTGAGTAAAATACAAAATATAACTATAATGCCAGATTAAATAGAGAAAATGGAAACTATAATGGCTAATTAAATAGAAAATGAAAACTATAATAGCTAATACAATAGGGACAATGGAAACTTTAATGATCAATGAAATATTTAATATTCCCCAAAGTCCGAGCACACTTAAAAAAAAAGTAGGTGGAACTCATGACTTGCTCCATAATTGTCTCCTTTAGACAGTTTAATTTAATCTAATTTAATATTTATAAAACTCGCTATGTCTGTCTGTCTATATTTTCACGCTATTTCTTATAAGCAAGCGATAAATTTACTAACTATGTGATATTCGCCAAAGCCCAAGTGACAACATGTAGCCAGGACTTTCTGTATAAGTTATTAGCAGTAATCGATCTAAAAAAATGTCAATGGATTTTTATGAATACATAAATCAAAGATTAGTTGAAACGGCTGGTGAAACATTAGCGGACACAGTTTTTGGTTTGAGTAGAATGCAAAATGATACTACAATGGTCAAACTGAAAACTATAATGGTCAGCGAACTAGGGGAAATGAAAACTATAATTGTCAATAAATTAAGGGAAATGAAAACTATAATGGGCATTGAACTAGAGAAAATGAAGACTATAATGGTCAATGATATTGGGGTCATGCAAATAACAAAAACAATAGGTTCTTTTCGGAGTCAGAGTAACAGCAAAAACCGCATTGATTTTTGTTTATGAGTGAAGTGTAGAACCTGATCATCAAGGAAGCACCATTGCATTAAGTTCGTGTTAATTATTATCATGTCCGTTCTTCTTGCTTGGATGTTTATCTGTTTGGACGTCCATGTTACAAAGGGTTTTGTGATTTTAATTCTCCGTAACTGTCTCCGATTTGTGCTTGTGCTATTTGTCCGCAAGTTCGAGATTAGTGAAACACAAATCCTTCAAGGCTGGAGAATTTTTTTTATCGCTCGCGCCTCTCCATAGGGCTACTTTTTAAGGAACTGGATTTTCTCTACAGTAAACACCGACCTCGTGGGGAGGCATGTAAATAAGGACAACAATTACCCCCACCCCACCTCCGTTGCTGTTAATCACTCAATGTTAACATTGATTTCTCGTTGTAGCGTCCATTCATTCTGTTGAACATTTTAATGACAATAAACCCCCTTATGATTTCCAGTGTCTTCGAGTTGGGTTCTGGCTGAATAACGCTCTTCTTTCTACGACTTTCCATCCTCCTGACATTTTGCGATAATATTATTTTTGAGTGGGTTGGTCGAGGAGAAACTGTGTCAGATTTTAGAGGATGAGTTTCCTTGCTGCCACTACTGCTTAGAGACTGGGTAGAAAGTATCAGTCAAGAATCCGTTCCTTGAAAAGCAGCCCGACACGTGATGGGGGATTTACGTGGCCCAGCACCAGTCGGACTTAGGTACGCCGCCTGAGTATTAGCTAAGAGGACCACCCTCCTAGGACTTGCCACACAACTTTCGGGTAGGGCAAGTCTATCGCTTGTTGCCTGAGACGCCCATACAGGAGAATGATGATGAGAATGCCCAGGCAATTTTTGCTATGCCAGAGTGCCTCTCCTTTAGGGGTGCTGGCTGAAAATCCCCACTTTCTAACCTTGTGTCACATCTTGCTGAGGTGGGCAGCAAGTTAATAACTACCCTATCAATTTTACTTGACTCAGGTTCGTTTAATGGTTGTTTCAAATTCTGTTAATCCACCGCCATTCTAGTTTAAGTTACTCGCAGGTCGTCTATATCACCATATTTCCGTTGGTTTCCGCGTTCTAAGAATTTCCGCAACATTTTAGCTGTTTCCATCAATGCCTTGACTTAAGTAGCGTCAGTCGTAGCTATGAATCCGATTTCACAGTTGACAGTCAGACAGAGAATTAAACAACTAGAAGGCGAAATGATGCGGTTTTTTTTGGAACTTTCATGTTTATTTACAAGTGTTCAATGACAAGCAGAGCTTTATTATAGCATGTTCATTTATTTATGCACACATACTTAGTTACATATGTGTACAGGAGGTGCCTTCAATAAGTTTCCAGACTTTTTTCGTATGGACACTTTTATTGAAAGTACACACATGAAACTCTAGAACCCTTCGAAGTAATCCCCTCCGGCTGCAATGCACTTGTTGTACCGTTCGAAGAACTTTTGGAATGCTCCATGGAAGTTCTCTTGTGTGAGCGTGTCAATGACAATCTCCTCAGTTGTTTCATAACAACAGCGTCTAAGATTTTCCTTAAGGAATAACCAAAAATCACAGGGAAGGAGGTCTTGACTAATAGGCAAGCAATGAACAGTCTTGATGCCTATCTTGGTCAAATAGTCTGTGACAAGGATGGAGTTGTGGACATGTGCATTTGCGTACATCTTTGGCATCTTCAGTTCCTCGCTAATAATTTTGTGTACAGTTCCCACAACGACATCTCACTGTGCACTTGCTGTCTCTATAGACACACGACGGTCCTTATCAATGAAATTCTTTATTTGGCCAATCAACTCTGGTGTTCTGACTTCCTTATTCCTCCAACACCTCTCATCATCCTTCACAGTCTCCCTGCCTTCTTTGAATCTCTTATGCTACTTAACAATTAATTAATGCAAGATCAATCTAAATCATTCCATACGATTCTGTGGCATTTTTTTCCAAGTTTAAACTAATTTTATTGTATATCGTTTATCTAACGTGTCCCACGCCCAGACTGCATTTTTGAAATTAACTATTTGTGACAATCAGGCTTTAGTAGGGTATATTCCAATTCCTGCTGTAGCTGTTCATAGCTTCCGCAGATTTATATCTGATCTACCTATGCATTCCATGTTTAAAAAGGATGTGTCCTCTATAGTATCAGACCTGACCGAATGGTTAATTGTAGACATAGATCAATTCATACCATCCAAAAAATTCCAACAAAAACCTAACAGCCAGCCAGTAAAAGACCAATGACCACTGCCAACAAGAAATCAATGGAAAGCAGCTGTTGCGATAACGCAAATTTATTTGCAAATGGTATCAAAAGAGGTGGAAAGTACTGGAAAATCTGGGGAGACTTGTTGTCACTCAGCTTCCAGGGAACACCACAGGCTGTATTCCATGAGATCGTTGATAACCTGTGTGAAAGCTCCTTGTGAGCCAATAATAACATGGAGTATAAGTGTAAATAAATAAATAAATAAATAAATAAATAAAAAACAAAACAATAAAGAAAATAAGGAAAATATAATTAAACAAAAACATAATAATCTATAAATATAAAAGCGAAAATGTATGTATGTATATTTGTTCGCTTTTTCTGTATGTCTACAAAAGGCATTTTTCAGAGAAGTGGTCGCTCGCTTCACAACTTTTAAAAACTTTTTATATCACATATAAATCGTAATATCTCCCAGTTAACAACGAAGCTCGCCTGTCTATTTAATTTGCTCGATTTCGGGAAGATAAATATTCAACATTTGTCGCTTGCCGCACGTGGGTTAGTCTTTTTCCTATAACATCTTGGGGGGGGGGAAGCATTCAGCAGTAAATGAATACTATCCCACAGTCAAACTTGACCTCCTTAACTCATTAAAACGGGCACCTGCCAAAATCCAAGTAATTAAATAAATTCAAACGTGTTTCCGTTAGCATCGTCGAACGTTTTTTTTCACACTTTAATTTAAAACTTTGCCTCAATGGTTCGGGTTCGATCCTCATACTTACTTTTTTTATCCCCACACACCTCAACCACCCGGGCAACGCCAGGTACCCTTCGCTAGTACTTTAATAAATCAGAGTCCATTTTCTGTAGGCTGTTTTTGAACCCAGTCAACGACGGGTACTTTTGCTAGTCTATATATATATAAAAGTGAACATGTGTGTGTGTATGTATGTATGTACGTATTTCGCTTTTTGTGTATGCCTGCAAAAAGCTTTTTTCCGGCGGGTTCTCGAGGCCGTCACTCATTCTTAAAATCATTTATATCACGTCTAAATGATAATATCTACGACTTAACAACGGGGATCGCGTGTGTATTTAATTTGCCTGACTTTTACCAGCTCGCAGCGTCTTCGAAAAGCGAATGATGGAGCGGGGAAAACAGTAACTGGCTTGCCGCGCAAAACTAGGCCAAACATCACACCAGTTCCTCACACCTGTATATTTTACTTTATAAACCTTATTTTAACACGCTTATCAATTCCTCTTCCCTCGTGGCCGATGTGGTTGTGTGTCTGGCTTTTTGTTTCCACCTTCGAGTAAAAGCTTCGGGATTCAATCTTATCTTCCGACCAAAACTTCTTTTTTCTTTTATACCTTCAAATACCCGGCAACGTTTTTTTTTAAAACACACACACCTTCAAACACCCGGGATACGCCGAGTATCTCCGCTAGTATTAATAATATAA
>NC_136521.1:55037253-55052253 GCF_053919585.1 Euprymna scolopes | reverse complement strand
GAGTGTATGTGTGTGTGTGTGTGTGTGTGTGTGTGAGAGAGAGAGAGAGAGAGAGAGAGAGAGAGAGAAACACAACACGAAAGAGACTACAGCCGGGGTCAGCGGCCCCGACAAGCCCAATAAAAGAGTAATAAAAATTGAACATGCCAATGAATAATAGACACTTTCACGCCTCCACCCCTTGGAAACACTTCAAATGAACTACGAAAATTGCCATTTTTACATCTCCAACACATTTGAAAATAATTTCTGATGAGGACGCTTCACAGAACTTCTGACACGCGCGTAAAAACGATTTCAATGATTTATAAACATTATTACAATGCTCCAAACATAATTCTCAATGAAAAACCAAGACACGGAATAATAAAATAATGTTAAAAAATACACATTGTTGGTGACTAACCCCTTATTTAAATATATATATATATATATATATATATATATATATATATATATATATATATATATATATATATTGGGAATATATATTTATGGGACAATATGTTTATTAAATTATATTTCACCTTCTATTTACACTAATCCTCTAATTAAAGAGCATATAACAAATAAATAACAAAAGCTTATATTCCAAATATCAAAATGTTGAGCTTCTTATTATTTATTCCTTTAAATAAGTTGTCATGCAAAATTATTGACAGCACCTGTTTCGTAGCGCAAAATCATTTATTAATTATTATCTCAATCAATGACTTTATTTCGCTCTTAACTCGTCAGAAGAAAAAGCACTTATCAATTTTTAAAGAAAATAAAAGCACACGGACATGATTAGAAAATCCGAAAATTAAGAAGTTGCAATTTTTTTTCATTGTATTACGCCATCTCCGAAGTTTTGGATGTTGTAAACTTTCCCATGTGTCTTTATTTTTCTTTTAAAATTTAGAAGTGTTTTATCTTCTGATGAGTTAAGGGCGAAATAAATTCACTGATTTATATAATTTTATTTTGTTTTACATTTTCACCCCAAACAAGGCACATTGCCACTTTGATGTAGGAGGCTACTATCAGGGACATAATCTACAGGGGTTCTCCGCGGAGAGTTACGCAGGAAGATGTCAGTTCACGTTATACCCGAACTTCTGCATGTCAGTACACTTGGAGAAGCAAGAACCCGGAAGGGAATTCCAAAGGCTAGCGGTTCTGGGGAAGAAACTATTGGAGTAGAAAGCTCTCTTACATTGAGGGATATCTACAGTGAAGGGATGGGATAATAATTAAATGAATGATTTTGCGCTACGAAACAAGTGCTGTCAAGAATTGTATCTGTCGTCTTACTTAACAAAATAAACGGTAAAATGGACAACATCTGAAATTTTGATTATAAACTTTTGTCATTTGTTGTTATATATATATATATATATATATATATATATATATATATATATATATATATATATATATATATATATATATATATAGATGGGTGCGTGTGTGTGTGCATGTGTGTTTGTGTGTGAGTGAGGTGGGTGCCTTTAAATGAAAATAAATGCATTTTTAATTATAATCTTGTCTACTTAAAATATCATCATTTCTATTTGGCATTTTTATTTTCTATTCCGTTTTAATCCCATATAAGACATCTTTGAAACAGTTTTTTTTTGAAGAACATGAATTTGTCTCTGAGAAGATGCTTAGTGGTATTCAATAAAACACGCGTAAAAACTACTTCATAAATAATGATTAAAAACTGATAGGTGTGAATTAAATACTTCTTTTAGTTTTAGAATGATGATTAACGATATATAATATAATATAATATAATATAATATATATATATATATATATATATATATATATATATATTCCGAATGTAAGAGATTATATGCAATTATTTCCACAGCACAAAGAACGCCGCAGCCCACAAGAGCCATGCCAGCCAATGAACCGAAAATCTAAGACTCGAGTTTCGCCCTCATTTGGGCTCATCAGTCAAACATATCCGCACTCGGGATTTAAAACCCGAGCCTCCTGCATGCGAGCAAGCACTCTACCAACTTTGGGCTGTGGAAATATATATATATATATATATATATATATATATATATATATATATATATATATATATATATATATATATATATATATATAACACATTTACATGGTTGCGACACGTTTCGGACAAATGGTCAGCTAAAATCATAAATACTCCTCAGGCGATTAAAGAAATGGTTACTTTCGACAGAAAAACTAGTCCTCAAATAAACTGTTTCTTTGTTTTTTATTTGATGAATACTGGTTTCTTCTGTGGAAAGTAACCATTTATTAAATCGCCCGACGAAGGCTTCTGGTATTAATCGATCATTTGTTCGAAACATTAGCATGTCCAGTGTCGCGACAATCTAAATTTGTTCATATTAATAAAAAAATATATCTTGGTCTTTTATTGAGCACTCTTAATAACCGCGTTAAATTCATTAGTTATCGCTCTTGAATATATTTAACCTGTTAAAACCTCAGCCGTTTTGGAACCTATAAGGAAGAGACTCACACACAAAGTGTTTATATAATGGTAGATAAATACATACATACATTGGGAGGGTCGATGTTTTGACAAGCTTCCATGTCTAACCTTTACCCGGGATCTGAGATGGAACATGTACATCAAATCTGTTGCCAAGGCTGCTGGAAAAATAGTGGGATAGTTCTACTGCTCCAGTAGATATCTCATTGCTGACGCAATTTTTACTTGTATAAAAGCCAAGCACATTCAAAGATGGAGTACTGTTGCCACATCTGGGCAGGAGCTCCTAGAAGCAGCTTATTCCGCTTTGACAGAGTTAAAAATAGACTTTGTAGCCTAATGGGGGATGCCGTTTTCTCTTCCCTGCAACCTCTTTCCCACAGAAGAGACATTGCAAGCCTGTCTCTGCTTTATCGTTATTTTCATAGGAAGTGCCTATCTGAGTTCCAATTAATGGTCCCCGCGTCCTGTTTTTCATGAAAAACACTCGTCTAGCTGAAACCACTATTAATAATTTCCATCACTCTTTATCTGTGCCTAAACCTAAACGTAGATTCAATGAAAAAAGCTTCTTTCTTAGAATTGCACGCCTGTGAAACTCTGTTCCGTTTTTCTGCTTTCCAACTGACTACAATATGGCCATCTTCAATTTCAACGTAAACAAGTTCTTGATGAGCCATCTCCAATTTCCAATACTAACGATTACCACAACAGTTTCCAATTAACTACTGTACACTCATTAGCCCTTATTGGATAAAACAGGGGAGGGTAGAGCGGTGGCCCTCGATATATCTAAGGCCTTTGACAGGGTATGGCACGATGGTCTTCTAAGGAAAATTAGATCATATGGAATCACTGGAAGAATTCATAATGTAATTAAATCCTTCTTAAGTAATAGAAAAATCAAAGTTGTCCTCGACGGTCGTACATCCAAACAATATGACATAAATGCGGGAGTACCTCAGGGGTCTATCCTTGGACCTCTATTATTCCTGATATTCATAAACGACCTCCCTGATAAAATTGTTTCGGAGATGGGTATATTTGCCGATGACACCACTCTCTATAACAGATATGAGGGGAAAATAAATGAACACATATCCAAGGAAATGGCAGAAACACTAGAGGATGACCTCCAATCCGTAGTGGAATGGGGACAAAAATGGTTGGTCACATTCAATGCTGCTAAGACTAAGCTTGTTTCCTTCAATAACTACAAGAAACCTTCTCTACCACCAATAGCAATGGCCAAGAACACATTACCTGAAAGTATTTCTTTTAAACTCCTCAGCCTAACGTTTACAGGGAATATGAACTGGAATAGATACATTGAGAGCATTGCCAAGGCTGCTGCAAGGAAGGTTGGCTCCCTCTACCGTGCTAGAAAACTACTTACGCCTGACAGTATCCTATACCTCTATAAGGCAACCATTCGCCCATGTATGGAGTATTGTTGTCACATCTGGGCTGGAGCATCTGCTGCTTGTCTCTCGCTCCTTGACAGGGTTCAAAAGAGAGTCGCCAACCTGATAGGTCCTGAACTGTCATCTAGGCTTCAGCCTCTGTCTCATCGACGAAATGTTGCATCCCTCTGCCTGTTCTACAAATACTTTAATGGTGAATGCTCTGACGAACTGCAAACACTTGTACCTCCCCGACGTAACTACCCCCGACAAACCCGACAAGCTACTAAGTCTCATCCCTTTACAGATCCCTAGGTGCAAGAAAGCCTTTTACTCCAATAGTTTCTTCCCCAGAACTGCGGGTCTTTGGAACTCCCTTCCGGGATTCTGCTTTCCCAACTGCAATGATATGCAGAAGTTCAAGTGTAATGTTAACAAACATCTTTCTACTCATCTCCCTTCATAATAACCCCGCTAATTAAGTCCTTGATAATAGCCCTGATAAAATTGGTGACTCCTTTGTAAACAATATATATATATATATATATATATATATATATATGTGTGTGTGTGTGTGTGTGTGTGTGTGTGTGTGTGTGTGTGTGTGATATTAATTTTGGGGCGATTAATCGGAATCAGATTCGCGAATCAGAAAAATCTGAACATTTTTAGATATCAGAATCAGTATCGGAATCAGTATCGGAATCAGAAAATCGTGCTCTTTATTTCTGATGCCAAACACGATTCTTTTAATGGTTTGTTTTGTTTTGTTTGATACTTGATTTTTTTTTTTTTTATTGCTGGTGCTTATGATAAAATTGATAAATATTTTATTTTATTTTAAACTACTCTTATGACTATGATACGGCATTATCACGTTGACACACCGGTTCCCGCTGGATCATCGAAATCGAAGTTAAGCAACATTGAACCTGGGCAGTACTAAATGGGGGACCATTTGGGACTTCCAGATGCTGTATGTGTTCTCCTTGCCACTGGACTCAAACAATGCTGGTTCAGGAGAGATGTGGTTGAGGATTACGCAATCCTTGCCTTTTAATTACACGTGCACCTGCTCCTACAAGTATATCCTTGGTCTTTCGAGATTGATCGGAGGCATTGATTATGACTAAAATCTATAGATCTCCCCCTACAAGGGTATAATTTTTCGTTTGCGAAAATACAAGCACATATTACATGTTTTTTTCTCTGGTAGCCGGGGATAAAATATATAAAGTAACAGTATAAATAAATATTAAGAGTTTCGAAAGAATCGGAATAGGTAATTGTATTGGAATCGGGAAAATAATGAGGTTTTCCGATCAGTAATATATATGTAGTAGTTGACGTTTACATATCGACGTACAAAATCAAACTGCATAAACGCGTTTGTACGCATATCGTCTGCGCATACACTATCTTAAATAAAAATAATTATATTTTGAACCAATCAAAAACTTTTCTGAATGTATTAGAAGCGATATTTCTGGGAGTTACCTAAATCCCTTAAAAGCTAGCCTTTTTTTTTTTTTTTAAATAAACCAATAGAACCCAGTTAACACGCGTCTACGGACTGGTGTTGCTGGGCGCTCCACTGTGGGCTCTCCTCTTTGCAACATTTCTCTCCACTCACGCACAAAATAATTAACGAACACAGACAAAGGCAACTCAGCACATTATCGTCTGTCAATCTATATAAACTTTATTCATTGAAATATATCCAATCCATCTCGCTGGCGAGATATTGTTCTTATAATACCACCTGTTATAAACGTATAAATTGTATGTGTTGTTATTTAGCCAGGGGATATGATATCGACGTATAAACTGAGTCATGTTGTATCAGAGAGTTATCACACGGGTATATATTACAGTTCATATTTACATAAAGGTATCATTTTTTATAAGAAGAATAACTTATGCTTCATAACTTTTCTTTCTTGAAGAGTTCTTCTCTCTTCACCGCTGAGCTCCGTGATGAAACATGAAATTACCAACACCATAACCAATTTAGAGCTCTATTCCTCTTACTTTGTGAAACCACAGAACAACACTTTATATTTTTAAAATATAAATTTATTTCAGCTGTCTGAAATGGTCTTTACAGGAGTCTGCATTTCGTGTCTACATGCTTGTTCTTCACAGCCTCGCTTCCTGGCTTGAAGTATGTCTGTTCACTTCCGTGACAAAACTAAAACTCTTCGACTGACTAAACTTCCTGACCTCTTGACCTCAGTTTCGTTACATCTTCATTCAAAAAGCACACGTATCCCAGCGTGCGACCTTTCCACGTATGCCTGCCTATGGTCATTTAGTTTATTTAACCTAGCAAATTTATGCAAACACCCTCAGCTAAAACCCATTGCTAAACTTTATTCTATAAACAATAAAAATTTCTTAATGTAAACTGTTTATCAATATCATTAGATAGATAAATAGATGATCGATAGATCGATAACTAATTTAACGTTTAACCATATTACTATCTAACAATACAATAACACAAGAACATTGACTCTTAAAAAAAAAACTTTAAATTTATAATTTACTAGACAACCCGTGACCCGTTGAGTCAGTATGTTATATTAGCTATGGAATTAATGTATGAGCGTGACACTTGTGACGTAAAGAAAATAGTTTTTTTGACATAACAGAAACATTTCTATGAAAGTATATTAAAATGAAAAAAATAATATAGATAGATGTCTATGAGTCGTTCTGTTTATAACTGTTTATTTTTGAAAAAAAAAACAAACAAAATTAAAGCCATTGAATTATAAGTGGTTTCCCATACTTATAGGTAAATGTGTCACTGAACAAGTACCATAGTACTTAAAGTTAAATTCAAATTTTGCTATATCTTTTTTATATGAAATTGTTAGTTAAAAGTACAGAACAGTTAAAAACACTTTCCCCATGTAAAGAATAGCTTTTTAAAATGAAAATAAAATGTAACTTTTTTCATTTATTTAAAACAAACATTCATGACCCATTGGGTCAAATATTAATTTATATGTTAACAATAAGGTCAATAAAACTAGTTAAGACAATGCGGAAATGAACGATGTAAAAGAGCAGAAAGTATTAACTATTATTTATTTGGATAATTAAAACGCGAAAAAAAACAAAAAAACAATTGAGACGCTGAAAACGTACACAGTAAAACAATACGTGTGCAAAAGTAGCGATTTGTGTTTATTTTGTTTACGCTGTTATGGGTTTATGTGTTATATAGGGGGTCTTCTTAAAAGAGAGAGTTTCTTAGAGTCTTATTAGATGTGATGCTGTACTTTAGAGAGTTTTTGTCTTATTACAGAGAGGGATGTTGAAATGTCTCAGAGAGAGATAGATGTTGTAAGAGAGAGACTTAGAGAGATTGTTCATTATAGGAGTGATTCTTATATATTAAATGTTCATTCCTTAATTGTGTTGAATGGAAGAAGAAGAAAGCTCTTTGAGTGAGGACATAGTGTTCAGACAGTTCGGACATGATGATGTTGAGACGTGTATGTAAAGACATATAACACAAATATATAATACAATCCCACTTTACCTTTTTGTAAGAATCATAAGACACAAGACGAGCTTTACAAAAAACACTTGATGGTTTATTTCGTCACACGGCCGTGTTTTCATCACTAAGAATTCAAAGTTTCACATTTTTTTCTTGAAGTGACGTCTCGCTCCCTATACGACTGACTCTCTCCCAGTTTTCTCACTGATTGACTAACTCTAAAGTTTTTTCTCTATTCCTAGAACTTTCTATTTTCCGTGACGTCATACACATGTTAAAACATGTGCCTTCTTTCACGTGCTCTGGACATACGTGTCCAAAACTTTTCCTATTTCTCAGTAACCTATTTTTCCAATATGTTAAAAACATTATCTTATAAGCTGCATTCTTTCAATTTAAAATTTCATAACAAACTTGAGAGTTCACATTCTTTCCTTGAAATATTTATCTATATTCTAAACAAATGTTTGTTTTACATTTTTAAATTCTCACACGTAATCTATTTCTAAACTAAATTACGAGGTTCGAATTTCGTCTATGCTATTTCATTTTCATTTTAATTAAACTCTCTATTTTTATACTTACATGAAAAGGGGACAGCCCTTATCATGTAACATATGTTTATGTACGCATGCGCAACCGGAAGTTGTAAACCGGATGTTTGGTTACAACACCCGTTACAAGGTCATTTGAGTTTTATAATTATATAGATAAAAATGAATAGAGAAGTTTTGAATATGTTTTTTCTGGCTCCTGAAACTCACGACTTTTAATTAATCGACCCAGACTTCTAATGTCTCAGCTGATGAAACCCCCTTGTTTTTACAAGAACTCGAAAACTATTTACGAACATTCCATGTTTTTCCCGTTGCTGTAGACTTTCCATTTTAAACATATATAAATTACAATAGAAAAATGCGAGCATGAAAATAATATGGTTAAGCTTAAGCATAAAAAATAAAGGACTAGTTGTTAAAACTGGAAAAGAAAAAGAACAAGATATTCTATTAAAAAATATAAATTTATATCTTAAAATATTGCAGCATTAAGAATTGATTATATAATGTTAAATTGAATTTAAAATATTCTAGTCCTTTATTTTTCCATGTTAAAGCTTAACCATATTACTTTTAATGCTCTCATTTTTCTATTGTAATCCATGATTTTTCCAGGCTTCCAGTAAATTCACTTGTTCTTTGCTTAATTTCAGTTTTATTTATTTTTTGTTCCCATAAACATAACAAACACATATGTAATAACAATGTACGGCACTCGTCTGCTTTCAATAAAATCCTCCCAACGATCTCTCTTTCATTCTTTCATTTTCTCTGTTTCACTTGTTACTTCTCTTTTCGCGAGAGCGCTGAAGCGAGGTGGTTGCTATGGAAACCAGTCATAAAGAACGTCGCTCACCTCCCTACGAATCTTTACAATTTTGAACACTAGTAAATTCCTCGTTACTTTTGTTTTACTTAACGAAAATTCAATTCCCACTACTTATGTTTACTACGCTATAATCGCACTGACTAATGTATACCCATTAACCCTTATCCTCGAGTGGCCTCCGGACCTTAATAAGTGGTGATTCCTGTATATATATATATATATATATATATATATATATATATATATATATATATATATATATATATATAAATTGAGAATATAGATAGATATGTTGAAACCAGTTAAGAAGATAAGGCGTGTACACGATCTACCACAATATAGAAGATGAGTATACTGGCTGACGCCTGAACGTCGGCACATGTATAAGAATAGTCCATGTTCGCCCACTTCAAGCACTTAACCCGAAAACCTTCTCTCGTATCTGTACCTCAAGCGGCCATGTCTGGAATGACAGCTCTACAAAGAGAGATAACCCCGCTGACAATAACCAGTACTTCGTTGGAAATGTTATCTTATTTTTTTTATTTATTAAAAGCGTCCTCATGTTCCTATTATAGACTTGGTCTGTCCGCCGGTCTCTCAAACTTAAATTTAAATTTTTAGTCTATCATCTTAATTCATTTTACTAGTATCTATGTAATATTTTTCAGTAATGTTCTCCTTGATTCGTCAATATTAATTTTGAAATATTGTACTCATCTGTAAGAATTAAATTTGAAATTGTATTATTTTAAATTTGTTTCAAATGTTCAGATTTCTATTTTAGTGTTACAAAAAAAATGATTTTCTGTAATGTATATATCATTCAAACACGACAGTATTTGAATATATAGTTAAGTGACAGTTTTTTTAATCAATTTTCACCCCAAACAAGGGACAGTGCCACTTTGAAGTAGGGGGCTACTGTCGAGGACATAAGTTGCACGGGTATTATGAAGGGAGATGAGTAGCAAGATTTTTATTCACATTACACTTGAACCTCTGCATGTCAGTACAGTTGAGAAAGCAGAATCCCGGAAGAAAGTCCCAAAAGTGTATCAGTTCTTGGGAAGAAACTATTGGAGTAGAAGGCTTTCTTACACCTAGGGATCTCTACTGTGAAGGGGTGGGACAGTTGCTTATCAGGTTTGTCGGGGGTAGTCACGTGGAGGAGGTAAAAGTGCTTGCAGTTCGTCAGAGCATTCACCATTAAAGTACTTCTAGAACAAGCAGAGGGATGCAACATTTCGTCGATGCGACAGAGGCTGAAGCCTAGATAACAATTCAGGACCTATCAGGTTGGCGACTCTCTTTTGAACCCTTCCCAGTAAGAGTAAGAGACAAGCAGCAGATGCACGAGCCCAAATGTGACAACAGCACTCCATACATGGGAGAATGGTGGCCGTATAGAGGTACAGGATACTTTCAGGCGTCAGTAGTTTTCTAACACGTTAGAGAGAGCCCACCTTATTTGCAGCAGCTTTTGCAATGCTCTTAATATATCTATTCCAGTTCATGTTCCCTGTAAACCTTAGGCCGAGGAGTTTAAAGGAAGTACTTTCGGGTGATTTGTTATTGGCCATTGCTATTGATGGTAGAGGAGGTTTCTTATCATTATTAAAGAAAACGAGTTTAGTCTTGGCAGCATTGAATGTGATTATCCATTTTTGTCCCCATTCCATTACAGATTGGAGGTCATCCTCTAGTGTTTCTGTCATTTCCTTAGATAGGTGTTCATTTGTTTTCCCCTCGTACCTGTTAAAGAGAGTGGTGTCACCAGCAAATATACCCATCTTCAAAACAATTTTATCAGGGGCGTCATTTATGAATAGCAGGAATAATAAAGGTCCAGGGGATAGACCCCTGACGTACTCCACCATTTATATCATATTATTTAGATGTACGACCGTCGAGGACAACTTTGATTTTTCTCTTACTTAAGAAGGATTTAATTACATTATGTATTCTTTCAGTGATGCCATATGATCTTATTTTCCTCAGAAGACCATTGTACCATACCCTGTCAAAAGTCTTAGATATATCGAGGGCTACCGCACTATCCTCCCTGTTTTGTCCAGTAAATGGTATATATGTTCAAAGATCACAGTTAATATATCTGGTGTGGAACGGGCTGGTCTAAATCCATATTGTTGTCGGTCAGGAGTTTAGCAGCTGTAACGTGTTGCACTAGGGATTGGTTAATTAAGGACTTACATATTTTGGAGAAAAGCGGGAGAAGGCTAATAGGACGATAATTTAAGGGACCAGTTCTTTCACCAGAATTCTTGAAGACTGGTACCACAGAAGCGGTTTTCCAGCAGTCGGAAAGCAATATTCGTTAAGACATTTGTTGTAAAGTTTGGAGAGAACTGGAACAACCTCAGCGGAGCATTTTTTTTAATAGCACAGCCGGGATAGGATCGGGTCCACTTGCTTTTGAGGTGTCTAGTTTTTTATGATACCATGCACCTGAGAAGGGGTGATTTTCAAATCGTCTAGTGTGGCTTCTGTCCGCAAATGAAAGTCGGGGAGGGAGTGGTGTGCCGGGTTTAATGTGGAGTTTGAGGCAAACCAACTGGCAAGCAGGTTAGCTTTGTAGTCAGTTAGAACTACTTTAAAGCTTCACCGTTCATCCATTTTTCGACCAAATTTTAAACAATTACTACAGTCTATAAATGATCTTCTTAGCTATATTATGAAAAAATCTTTTTCAAATTTCGTTCAGTAAAACAAAAAATATGATGAATTTACTGGTGTTCAAAATCGTAAAAACTCGAAAGAGGTGAGCGACGTTTTTATGACTGAGCAACTAGTGTTGCTACTAATTCACCGCTCTAGCGAGAAGAGAAGTAACAAGCGAAACAGAAAGAATGAAAGCAGACGAGTGCCGCACATTGTGTTACATATGTGTATGTTATGTTTATGGGGAAATAAATAAAACTGAAATTAAACAAAGAACAAAGAACAAGTGAATTTATTAGAAGCCTGGAAAATCATGAATTACAATAGAAAAATACGAGCATGAAAAGTAATATAGTTAAGCTAAAATATGGAAAAGAAAAGGACAAGATATTCTAGTAAAAAATATAAATTTATAGCTTAAAATATTGCAGGATTAAGAATTTAAAAAAAAATTCAATTTAACATTTTATAATCAATTCTTAATGCTGCAATATTTTAAGCTATAAATTTATTATATTTTTTACTAGAATGTCTTGTCCTTTTCTTCTCTAGTTTTAACAACTAGTCCTTTACTTTTCCATGTTTAAGCTTAACCATATTACTTTTTATGCTCGCATTTTTCTATTGTAATTTTATATATTTTTATATTTGATTTTATTTAGATTTAAAAGTAGAGAAAAAATAATATGCAAATATTTGTTTTTTTTTTTAAATCTTTTTTTTAGATCTGAAAGTGTTTCATGAGAAATTAAAAAATTATTTTGTGTATTATTTGAATGGTTTGGACTATGGTTCTCATCTTGGTTGTTTTTTTTTTTTCACAACATTTCGGCCGGTGTAGCCTCCGACCTTTTTCAGGTCCATTCACGCCGGATGTTATTAATGAAAGGTGAAAAATAGCGCCACGTCTATTTCTTTATTTTTATTAATTCGGGTCCGTTCAGATTTTTTAGTACATTTTTTGAGATGGGCTTGCATTTGTATCATATGGACTGTTTGGATTATTGTTCTCATCTTGGTTGTTTTTTTTTACACAACGTTTCAACCGATGTAACCTCTGAATGTCTTCAAATGCAGTCACACTGGATGTTATAGTTGAATGGTGAAAAATAGGACCAATTCTATTTTTCAATTTTTATAAATTCGGGTCCATTCCATTTTTTTGTATATTTTTTAGATAATAATTATATTTTGTATTATTCGGATTGTTACGATTATTGTTCTCATCTTGGTTGTTTTTTTTTCACAACGTTTCGGCCGATGTAGCCTCCGACCGTCTTCAGGTGCAGTCTTACTGGATGCTATTGGTGAATAGTGAAAAAATCGCCAGATCTATTTTGGCTGGAGGTTACATCGACGAAACGCTGTGAAAAAAAAAAACAACAAGATGAGACCAATAGTCCAAACCCTCCAAATAATACAAAAAATAATAATCAATCATCATAATATATATATATATATATATATATATATATATATATATATATATATATATATATATATATATATATATATATATATATATATATATATATATATATATATGTATATATATATATATATATACAAACATTAAAAGTATTTCATTTTATTTTTGTAATTAATAATTTTCTTTGTTTTTTTTCTAGTATCCTGTTATTACTGGAAGGTTTAAGAAATGATTATCTTCGTATTATTTGGATTTTTCGGACTACTGTTCTCATCTTGAATGTCATTTTCACAGAGTTTCAGTCGATGTAATCTCTGACCTCCTTCTGGTGTATTCTGTCGAACCCAGGAATCTTTCTGTCGAAATCTGGAATCTTCACAGGTCCAAGCGCAGTGATTAGAGTACTTGGAAAAAATTACTTGTAGAAGTGAGTTTATCCGGAAAGTTGAAGGTTCACTCCTAAGTGCGAGCGACCGAAAAATACAATTACGTATTATTTAGGACCTCTATCTAATCCTGGCTGGCGGAACGAGAGCATGCTATCCACATGAAATAAATAAAAGGTTCTATTCGAAATTCTGTTCGACCAGATAGACTTGAAGAAGATCGGAGTTTACATCGACCGAAATATTGTGAAAATGACACTCAGGATGAGAAGAGTAGTCCGAAGAATCCAAATAATACCAATAACCAATCTTAATCTAAAAAATTCAGAAACTTCACCGAATGCAACAAATTCAAGCGCACGTGTATTCAAAATAAGACGTTAATTTCTGAAAGGATGATAAATACATTAATCACGCAAAATGAAGTAAACCTGATTTTATTTGCAAACAGCATAAACAATATTTGCTGACAGAAATCACTAAAACGACTTCTGCATGTGACTTTTCTTCAGAGAGCAATCGAATAGTTAGATTGGGAATAAAATCGAAGTTACATTACATATTAGATAAGAAATTCCATGAGACTATTAACAACCCCGTCTATATATATATATATATGTATATATATATATATATATATATATATATATATATATATATATATATATATATATATATATATATATAGGGTGACCCCGCCCCCTAAAAAAAACCCCAACACATAGAAAGTATATCTAGAACATAAGCTGTATACCGGAGAAAAAAAAGGCCAAAAACTCCTAGTGTTTTGATGTGATGTTTTGAATATAATAAACTAGTTATGACCAAAGGTTCATTTCATTCCGACAAAACACTAAAAAACGGGGCCCTAATTAGAGTTGGAGCCTGTTTTTGTTTTTTTTGGTCACCATGTATATATATATATATATATATATATATATATATATATGTATGTATAAATATGTATATATATATGTATATATATATATATATATATATATATTAATAATATATATATGTGTACATACATAGATACATACATATATATATAAATATTAATAATATATATATGTGTACATACATAGATACATATATATATATATGTATGTATATATATATGTATGCATATATATAATCATCCGGATGCATAATTGCCCGGCTGTATAAGTAGTTCCCTTCTCTAATATGCGTGTTTGCGTTATGATATGTATATATGTAATTGAGTGCACACGTGCATTAGCATAACGATGTGTGTGTATATAAGTCTGTATTTATGTAAGCATGGTATGGATCAGTGTTTGTTCGTATGTGTATACTATCTATATGCATATGCATATGTGTATGTCTATATATGTATATATACGCATGTACGTGTGTCTGTGGGTATATATGTGCTTATATCTGCACTTATGTTTAGGTTTGACAGGTGGATATACAAGTAATCATTATAAAAATAGTTAAAATCAACCACGCTTGGGCGACCCCATACCCAGCCCCACATTTATAAAAATATCTAATTAGCCACAGTATATAAAGAATTCATTCAAACATCGATTCCAACCTAGGTTGCTATAAAGCGAATAACATGCAAGTTGAAAATTAAGCATAAGAGATTATAATTATAACTGCTTGACTCATTTAAATAGGGATTATGAATATATTCATATAAATATAACGCATTAATAAAGAAAAAAATCAAAACATTGAATAAGAATATA
>NC_136521.1:55029753-55032253 GCF_053919585.1 Euprymna scolopes | reverse complement strand
ATATGCATTTAAAGAACACTATACACACAACACACACACACATATATATATATATATATATATATATATATATATATATATATATATATATATATATACAAATGCATCTAAAGAACACATATATACATGCATACATCCGATCACACGCTGGTATACAAAGGTACACGCAAAGTTCCACATGCGTGATCACGCACTTATATATTTATATCAACGTGATTACGTATCCGCATTCGCGCGTTCACTCATGGAACATACACTGACACATACAGATTATATAGATGTCGAAGATTCAATAGACTGGCTATAAAGGGGCTCGCTGCACTATGCTCAGGAGGGGATTATAATGGCTGGCCGAGACCAAGACTTGATGATCAATGCTTTTGAAAAGATAAGTGCACTTTAGGTTCTGCTACACGGCTACTTTACGATGCGACACAATGAAGTGTTTAAATGTTGGCACAGGACGATCTCTAAAAAAAAATTGAATATCTTATGCAGCAGCAAGTTCTGAGAACGTATACGAGAAAGAACAGTTTGAAACAAGTCATTTTTTTTCCAAATGCATCACCACTTATCAAGGCCAAGAGGCCACTCGAGGATAAGGGTTAAAGAGTGTACAGTAGACGATTGGACATTAAAGTAATCGTTAGTAATGGAAATTCGGTAAATTTGTTAACTTATATGGAACGACTCATCAAGAACTTGTTTACGTTGGACTTGAAGACAACCATATTGTAGTCAACTGGAAAGCGAGCAAAACGGAAGACAATTCCATAGGCGTGAAGTTCTAAGAAAGAAACTTTGTTCATGGAATCTACGTTTAGGTTTAGGCACAGATAAAGAGTGAGGGAAATTATTGAAAGTGTTTTCTGCTAAACGGGTGTTTCTTGTGAAAGTTTGGCGAGGGGGGGACCATAGATTGGAGCTCAGTCGAGCACTTTCCATGAAAATACACAATCCACTATGACTATACAATTCCTACAACCAAGGACCTGGAAAACGGAGATATAAAACATGACATAGTTGTATAGGACAAGAAAATGAAAGAAGCAACCTTAGTACAAGTCAGTGTCCCCAGTGAGGCTGGGTTAAAAAGAGCTGAGAGTGAGAAGTTGTTGAACTATCGAGGTCTTATTACGACATTAAAAGAAACTGGAATCTTAGGAAGATCGCCGTCATTCCAGTAATTACATGAGCAACTAGACCCATGAAAAAGAATTGCAAAAACTACCTGGCAAATATACCCGATGAATTAAGTGCGAGACAAATTCAAACAATTGCACTCAAGGAGACGGTTAAAGATCTCTCAGTTTGCATATGAGATAGCAGATGAATTTCTGGCACCTGGTAGAATGCCCCTCTCCCAAGCTTGAACAAAATGATATATATACATATATATATATATATATATATATATATATTTTTCTATTGAAATTCATATTTAAAAAACCTTTTTTTCTATCTATTTAAAAAGAAAATACGACTTTCTTATATAAGGGTCAAGGAATTGTATTGATCTGCAAAAGATCTAGCTAATTTACATATCCCTTTAAACATTCATTTTAATTAATTTCCTATTAGTTTTTTTCGGTTTTCTTATGGGATGATCATCTTTAGTTAACTATTACGTTTAATTATATTCATGCAGATATTCTACATGATTTATACTTGCATAATATTTGCGTAAAAAGGTTATAGTAAGAACACACCTCTTTCTATATATATATTTATGTATGAGTGTGTATATTTGTTAAAAAAATTGCCTACCAAACTCCTCTGCCAGTTTTGGATTTACAGACATTAAACTTAATATATAGGGTATTCGAACACACCCGAAACTTTATATCTGTGTTTTAACCGATAGAAAATCGGTGTAAAAGTGTGTAAATTAAAACAAATGGAATTGAATTTTCTAGGTGAAGGTTGAATGACGGCATTACGAATATAGATGCGTAACGTAATAGTTTTTTTTTTTTTTTAATTTTGTAGCCCTGCAGCAAACAAGATCTTCATAGCTCAGGCATTAATGTCAAAGGAAAAAATAAATCATAAGCTAAACGTTTTGATTTCGATTATCGGAGTTGGCGCACAAGTAATTTTTTCAAAATTACTATATATTGGGTCCAATATAATCTATATATATAAAAGCGAAAATGTGTGTATGTATGTATGTTTGTATATGTGTTTGTGTACTCGCTAAAAACTTTCGACAGACACGACGAAAATTCACAAACTCGGTATCATATTGAAGCCTCATCCTTCGCCCGAAAAATATCGAAAATTGGCCAAAAACATTTTTTCGACAGGGGGGGGGTCAACAAAAACGGTCCTCTCGCGACGACGAACGGTTCTACGCATGCGTCAGATGACGTCATGACCTAATTTACTTTAAATAGTTGAAGAACTGAGTAAATTTCAGGTACGTCGTGTTAGCTCCATTGGTTAGCGCGTTGGTTCGTTATCTAAATGTTTTGAGTTCGAATCGTGGTGTGAGATGTCT
>NC_136521.1:54977253-55024753 GCF_053919585.1 Euprymna scolopes | reverse complement strand
ACCCGACGTTGCTTTCAATATCAATCAATAAAATAATATTCCATTGGATATAATAAATGCTTATCGGGGTATGAAAGTATTCCAAAAGTAATGCCTCCTATTTTTTAATTCCACCCGATTGGATCAGAGGATTGCAAATTGCATTGTCATGATGACTGAGCTTATTCATTGATGACCTGAATTTCATCTCTCTGTTGCAAATACTGACAGTGTAAGACGCTAAGAAAACAACTGCTGTCACGAACGTTCGTTAAAGGAAGTGGTGCGTCATTAAATTCCTACCAAATTTGCATTGAGAACGGTTGTGACTATGTAGAAAAAGAAAGGTTGGAGCACAAGCGACCGGTCGTTTTAATGGTACGACTCCCGTCTTCGTAGCTTTTCAACTTTTTGAGTTAAAAAAAGGGAGGTTTTACTTTTGGAACGACTCTATTAAGAAAAATTTTCTTTGCTAAATATAATTATCACTATCAACGAAATATTCTTTAAATAAATAAAAAGAAGATGGTTATTTATTTAAAAACTAGCAGGCCGCTCGGCGTTGCCCAGTCGTAAAATATGCGTAATTATGATATCTTAATTCATGCAGATTTCGTACACATTATTATAGAGCCAATTTTCTATTGATTATTATATTGTACCCAATATATAGTAGTAATTTATAAAGTATATAAAAAAATGTGTCATGAGTTAGAATCGAAACCAGGACATTTAGCGGTCTAGCCCTGGTCGTTATTATTTGAGTTACCTTCCGACGAATAAAAAATAATTAAAAATAAACCGCCTTTAATGTATAAACGTATATTTGCGCATGCGTACAAGAATATTTGAAGTTGATTTGTTTCAATTATTTTTCAATTTTGACCTCTTAGCAGCTATTTTTACCTTTTACCGGCTTATATATATATATATATATATATATATATATATATATATATTTAAAACAACGGTCCTCATGCAAATGCGAACATTTGATCGCTCCCTCGTGCCTCTCAGCGACCTTGCGTCTCGGCGGAGATGCACTTTGAAAAATAAATGGAGTCAGACACGCGGACCTAGTGTGTTTTATAAATAAGATAAATAAAACGAATATGTCTTTTTCTATATTTCTGCGCTTTAAATTGCAGCAACTTATTTTTTTTTTTACACAGGAATCACCACATTATCAAGGCCAAGAGGCCACTCAAGGATAAGGATTAAAGAGTGTACAGTCGAATTTGGACAATATAGTAATCATTAGTAATGAAAATTCGGTAAATTTGATAACTTAAATGGAACGGCTCATCAAGAACTTATTTACGTTAGACTTGAACACAACCATATTGTAGTCAGCCGGAAAGCAGGAAAACGGAAGACAATTCCACAGGCGTGCAGTTCTAAGAAAGAAGCTTTGTTCATGGAATCTACGTTTAGGTTTAGGTACAGATAAAGAGTGGGGGGGAATTATTGATAGTGTTTTCAGCTAGACGAGTGTTTTTTTAAACAATGGATATATTCTTTGTTTAACAGTAAACCAAAAATTGTCAGTTAAATATTCTTTAAATCAACGAAACAAATTTCGACAAGATGCATCATAAAAAGGTCGGAAGTCGAAACGAGCGAAACATTGTCAGAATAATATTCAGAATGAAATCAGGATCCCGAAAAATCCACATACAACAAATTATCAGTTCACACACACACACACACACACACACACACACAAACACACAAACACACACATAGTTTTCTGATCGATGTAATCATGAACTTTATCAGTTCATATACAGGGTGTTTCAAAAGTCTTGGGAACATTACAAATGCGTATATCTCGTTGTTCCCAAGACTTTTGAAACACCCTGTATATATATATATATATATATATATATATATATATATATATATATATATATATATATATATCAACTGATAAAGTTGATGATTCTGATCGATCGGAACGTTGTGTCGATAACATCGAAGATGAAAACAATTGTCCGATTGATCCATATAATACAAACATTCATTGGTTGTTGCCATGTAAACTACAGGATGGAACAATAAAATTGACACCATAGAAAAGACGGCATGATTCCATTTCCGTTTGATGAAAACCGGTTTTCTTTTATTGTTGTAAACCATCCAGTAGTTGACCAGTTTTGTACTAATCCCAAAAGCGATAGAACCTTTCTATCATGTCTGATAGTGACAAAATGTTCAACAAACGAGATCGGAGATGCGCCGCTGTACAACTCATACTCTCTACCGATCCAAGTTATGACAACAGGGCAATTGCCAGCACTTTCAAAATGTATCGCTGGATTGCCACGACGGGATGGATATATATATATATATATATATATATATATATATATATATACACACACACACACACACACATACATACATACACACACAAACAAACAAGAAACCTAATTCTGTTTGGTGTAATAAACTACTTTTGCATATGGCGTCAATCAAGGCTAATATTTATTTTTTTGTTCTTTTAAAGCGTTGGTTTGGTTAGTCGCTTATTTTATTCCGATACAAAAAAAAAAAAAAAAAAAAAAAAGAAAAAGAAATGGGTAAATATAAAATGGCGAAGGCTTTCTATTTTGATAAGGCAGTTTGTTTTCTCTTGGTTGTATCTCGTAGTTTATCTTATTTTCCTGTTGTGTTCGTTTTCTTTGGTTTTCTTGACGTTCCTGTCTGGCTAATCTGGTTTTACTCGACCTTTTTTTTTTCCTGCTTAACACTTTTTTCTCTGCATACTAGCGGAAGCTGAATGAAAAAAATGGCGACTACGAAGCTCAAACGAGCCTAAGAGACCCGGTGTTACGCTTGTCCGGTCGTAGTCGCTATTTTTAATTTAGCGTGGTTCTAACTTCATACCGGATTTGTAGACTTTTCTGGGTGAATTTAGCATTTTTTATTTTTTTTTTTTTGCACAGAAAAGTTTTTATTTTTATCTAAACAAAACTGAAGGATTCATTTAATGGGACAGTTCTGGACAGCGATAATATGCTTGGGTAAGTATCTAGTCAGTTTTTGGCTATTACGTTAAAATTTCCGAAACTTTTCTTGTGAGTTAGGTTAATAGGGTATTTAACAAAGAAAACAACAACGAAGGAAAAGGCGAAAAATTCAAATACGTGACAAATAAATGTTACCGAAGGCAAGATAGATTACTTTTCTACATACCTGGATAAGTTTTATGTATTTTAACGGAATTTTAAGCGTTTATTCAGTTTGAAATGCAAATAGTGTAGAGTAGGTAAGTTAAACCAGCAATCAAAATTGCTGACAAAAGCATGCTAACTTCAGAGCGTTGGTAATGGTTCAAAAGTTGAAAAATTAAGAAAATATTTATAGAAATCGACCCAATAATTTTACTGTGACACTTATATGGTGGATTTCTATCAGCATTTTCTTAATATCGACTCTCTGAAGACGGCATGCTTTCGTTGGCCATCTTGATTGCCTGTTTAACTTACCTACTCGACGCTTCTTGCCTTTCGGACTGAATAAACGCTTAAAATTCCGTTAAAATAAACAAAACTTATCCAGGTATGTAGACGAGTAATTTATCTTGCCTTTGGTAACATTCATTTGTTATGTATTTGAATGTTTGGTCTTTTTCTTCGTTGTTATCTTCGCTGTTAAATACCCTGGTACTCATCCAGAGAGTGATCCGTGCTGAAATAATAACGTTATTATTTAAAAAGCCATTCTTAACATGGGGAGGGTGTTTTGTACCTATTCTGTACTTTAACCTTACAATTGAATAATAAAAAAAAAACATATAAAACTTTAATTAAACATGGAAATACGATTTAAAAAAAATAGCGCGGGTCACTCTCTGCATTAGCACCAATGCCCGGTTAATACGAATTTGCAAGTATCGCAGCCAAGAGAATTGTTTAGACATCTTGATAATCGAGATGTGTTTGCAAATATCGTTCAAATTCCTATATTAGAATCAGTTGTCATAATTTTTAATAGTAATTATTTACTTTCTGTATCCTGACCTATCGCTCAAAAAGTTCAGTGTTACGTCTGTCCGCTCGGAGCCGCCATTTGTAAATTAGTCTAAGCACGGGGGGTGGTTCTAACTTTATTTCGGATTTATTGATTTTTCTTTGGTTTTATAGCCAGGATTAAATGTTAAGGGCATCTATCATTTAAAAAAAAAATATCTTTCTTTAGTAAAAAACGCATTTTTCGGATTCATGATAATTATTGATATAATAAAAAATAAGAGAAATGCAATAAACATTTGGGTACTAGTGCAGAGAGTGATCCAGACGTAAATAATAACGTTATTTAAAGAGCCATTCTTAACATCGGGAGGGGAGGGTGTTTTGTGCCTATTGTATACTTCAACCTTACAATTGAATAAAAAAACATATCATAAAATTTTAATTAAGCTTGGAAATACGATTTAAAAAATAGCGCGGATCACTCTCTGCACTAGCACCAACATTTGTTTACTGTGACATTCGAACCCAGAAAGGCTTAAAATATTTTGGTACTCATGCAGATATTAATACAGACGTAACTCTGCGTTCGCTCGGCTTTCCCCAGAACATGACGTCAGCAGCTCGCGTTCTGCTGCTGTCTGACGTAACATAAATTTCCGTTCCATTTTTAAAACAATCGTAAAACAGAGCGTTCTCTGCAAGTTTACCAGAGTATTTTTACGACATTTTTCACTTTTTTTTTTTTTTTACGACTTTCGGAATAAACACCCCCAACCTCCCCATCTTAAGAACGGCTTTCACAATAGACATCTGACCTCCCCATGTTAAGAGCGGCTTTCAGAATAAACACCCCGGCCTTCCCATATTAAGAACGGTTTTCAGAATAAACACCCTACAGCCTCCCCTGGTTAGAACGGCTTTTTGAATAAACATTCCCATACTTCCCATGTTAAGAACGGCTTTCGGAATAAACACCCCAACCTCCCCATGTTAAGAACAGCTTTCGGAATGTAGACCCCCGACCTCCTCATGTTAAGAACGGCTTTACTGATTCCTTGGTTGTGAAAAAAATGGTTGCCAGGATTACTCAATGTTCAATGAGAAACCTTTTTTTATCCTTTTCCAAATTGTCGTCTGCCACTCGAATTTTCGGCCCTCGCGCACGCGCGTCAAGTTGAAAATCACCGCGCGGTATTGTAATTAGCTTAGGTTTATGTTACGTCAGACGGCAGCAGAACCTGAGCTACTGACGTCCTGTTCTGGGAAAAGCCGAGCGAACGCTGAGTTACGTCTGGATCAATATCTGCATGAGTACCAACATTTTTAATGTAATCCAAAAAAAAAAAAAAAGAAGAAAATACTGTTTATAAAATCACGGATTTTATTATTTGTAAAACGAAAAGAAAACACAACTTTGATTGGTTGTTACAATTTTGAATTTTTGGGATGATGGATGAATGTTTCTGTTATTTAGATTGGTCAGACAATTGTTTTGATCTTGAGTGTTATCTGCACGAGGTTTCGGTCGATGTAAGTGTCGAACTTCTTCAGGTGTAAAACCCGCAATGATTTTGGCAAAAAAAGAGAGTTAGTTCTGCACTCTAAGGTATCGTATTTTGGGATCTAGTTGAAAGTAGGTTTACACAAAAGCTAAAGTCAATTAGATTATCGGGAAATGTCAGGAGATATTTTTTTTTTTTTTTACATAGGCATCACCACATTATCAAGGCCAAGAGGCCACTCAAGGATAAGGGTTAAAGAGTGTACAGTAGAAATTGGACAATATAGTAATCATTAGTAATGAAAATTTGGTAAATTTGATAACTTATATGGAACGGCTCATCAAGAACTTATTTACGTTAGACTTGAAGACAACCATAATTATTTCTAACATATTATGATTAATATTTTAATTACATTCATTGACCAGTTGTAATTTTTTTAGCGACACAACATTTAGGAGAACAAGAGGTTGCTGGTTTCAACAATGCTTTATTACGTGATAATCACTGATAATTTAATTGATTTCATATTTTACGTAAACTTAATTTCAACCAAAGTGCTAACCCACTTTTCTCCTGTGGCGACTTTTACGCCTGAAGAAGGCCGATAATTACAATAATTAAAACGTTGTGCAGATAAAACCCAAGATGAAAACAATCGTCCGAGTGATCCAAATTTAGCATTCATTGGTTGTTATTTTGTAAACTACAGGATGGAACGATAAAATTGTCGTCTTAGAAAAGACGAGATGATTCCATTTCCGTTTGATGAAAACCGGCTTTCTTTTCTTGTTGCAAACCAATCTACTAGTTGGCCAGTTTTGTACAAACTCCAAGAGCGATAGGACCCTTCTATTATGTCTGGAAGTGACATAATATTCAGTGAGCGAGATCAGAGATGCGCCGCTGTACAACTCATGATCTCTACCGATCCAAATTAGGACCATTGCCAACACCTTCAAAATGCATTGCTGGATTGCCACGAATAACAGGGACGTTCCCAGGGTAATGAAAATAAAGTTTCCGGCCACGGTTATGGTCTTTATGCCACCTCATATATTTGAAGTCGGCTCGAAATTCAACACGAAAGTTGATGAGCTGAAGGGTGTGGTGAATCGCTGATACAATTAGGTGGCCGCTGGCAGACCCTGAGCGTAGCAGCAGGAATCGGCGCCAGCCCACAAGTCCAAAGATAGCCAAGTTTGGCTTCAGAAGGAGAGCTACGACTTTGTACTCTTCTCTCACTGTACCCCTCCTCCCCCAACCTGAACCCGCTGGACTATTTCATTTGGTCATACGTCGAGAACATCACCAACATAACCTCCCACAAGACCAAAGGCAGTCTGATCGCCGCCATCGGCAGAGTATTTTCTGCGCATTTGCCGATCTCCCACCGGCGCATGTGGAAAAGGCATGCTCCGAGTTCTGGACCCGTATCGAGGCGGTGATTGATGTTGAAGGCGGTTACATTGAATAAATGTCAGCTCTACTACATAGTTAATTTACCTGAATTGATTTTTTTTAAATAAAAGTTTTTAAATAACGCTGAAATGTTGTTTTCTTTAGGACGATAACTGTATCGTTCCACTCTGTATTTGCAAAAAAAGACTGGCTGAACAGTTTCGGTACCTATGAGGAACTCACACACACACATACACTCACGCAAAGTAGCTTTTATATAATAGTAGAGAGAGATAGAGATATATGTTGCATATATTGGCTGGAGGTGACGTGATTTTTGTTCGTTATAGTTGACTTTTCTAGCGAGAAAAACGTCAGGGCAATATAATTCATTAAGCTCCAAATCTATATAAACCGTTTATAGACGAACTCATCAGTAATGAAGACAAATAGTAACGATTTTTTTTAATGGTGTAAATAAAATGGCTACCGCTCCAAATCGTTATATTTTTATTTATTTATTTATTTATTTATTTATTTTTGTCTTTTCGGTTTCCACCTTAATATTCATATCTCGTGATCAATTATTATTTCATTACAAATACTGTATTCGAACTATCACTAACGACCTTCTGATATCTAAGAAATAGCTGAATTAATTAATTAAATTAGAGAAAGCGATTTTACCCCGAACTCTGATGACCATAACTTTATTTTCATAAAAACGTTATTAAACAAACAGTAATTTTTTTTTTTACAGTGATCACCACTTATCAAGGCCCGGAAGCCACTCAGGGATAAGGGTTATTGCAAGTACATTACGTTAGTGTGGAGATTTGATGAAGTGTTTACTTAAGGGGGCGGTTCATTAGGAATTTGTTAACATTGGACTTGAAGACATCCAAGTTGTAGTCCGGAGGGAAGCAGGCAGACGGAACAGAGTTCCACAGGCGTGCAGTTCTAAGAAAGAAGCTTTGTTCATGGAATCCGCGTTTTGATTTAGGCACAGATATGGAGTGGGGGAAATTTTTCACAGTGGATTCAGCTAGACGGGTGTTTTTTGTGAAAGCTTGGCGAGGGGGGACCAGAGATTGGAGTTCAGACGAGCCCCTGCCATGGAAATAACGATAAAACAAGGATAGGCTCGCAACGTCTCTTCTGTGGGAGAGAGGTTGCAGGGTAGAGAAAAGGGCATCCCCCACTACAATTATTGTTTATCAGTTGCGAGTTGTGCAGCAGTTAGCTAAGCCTTATGAAGCAACGCTGGCCAAGTGGTGAACGATATGGGCTGTCAACCTATGTGTGTTCAGTTCGGAATTGTGAATCGGAATGTTTGGATATGGATCGGTATCGGAATCGGAAAAAATCGCATCTATTTTCCGATACCAAAACTGATTCTTTTAATTATCATTTTTTTTTATTAGACTTTTGTTTTAAACAAAATCTTCCACTACTGGTAGCAAAAATAAAACAATACATATTTATTTGTTACAAGAAAAGAACCCTTTTCTTGTAAGTAAGAAACACATTAGATAAGGAAAAATGAGATTAGGATAGACCGAGATTCGAACCTTGTAAGCAAGGTTCAGAAATAGATTCAGAAATGGAATTTCGCATTGTTCAGTTCATATAAAATAGTTTAGATATGTTGTAGTAAAAGGAATTTTGATTGTTCAATTCTTTTTTATGAAAACTGAATTAAAATAAGGTCAGCCAGAAAAAAACGAACAATAGCAAATTAAAAACATATTGAAAAATAAGTTAGATCGAAAAATAGGTTAGTAAGAATTCTTTGTCTGCAGAAATGGTTTGGGAACATGTGCGAACCACGCATGTTCATGCCACCTGAGTCCATCACGTTTTTGAACACACGTATGACGTCATAGCAGAAATGAATTCTCAATATAGGAGCTAGAGTCGAAAATGAGTGAGACAGAGAGAGAGACGGAGTCCAGAGTCGAGTCCGGATCGAATCAGAGGAGAGTTCCCCTTTGGAAGCGAAGGGGAAAGTTTTAAACATGTAGAAACAACTTAGAATTCCTGGATGTGATCATCATTTTGACCGGTCAAATGGAAGAAAAGAACATCTTATATTTTTGTAACTGCCGTCTTCGTGTCGTCATTCTACTTAATTGAAGGTAATGTGAAATCATTTATGTGAACATTGTTCCCACTTATCTTTGTGTATAACTCATCTAATTAATGTGTCCCCCTCTCCATCTAAGAAATGTGTCCCTCCTCCATCTAAATAATGACTATCCCCTCCGGTGTTAAAGAACTTATCAATCTCTATCCACTCTAATATATGTTAAAAGAACGAACATCCACAGAACTGTAGAAGGTATGTCTTCTCTCTTCTCTCCCCCTCTGTAATATCTGCATAAATGTATCTTTCCTTCATCAATATGAATGCCATCATCCGTCTCTCTCTCTCTCTCTCTCTCTCTCTCTCTCTCTCTCTCTCTCTCTATCTAATATGGCTTTAAACTTTGTTTTTACTTTGGAGAAAATATCTGCACATCTAACATGTTTTTAATGGTAATAACGAAACATAATTTTATAGTTAAATACATATTTAAAGATTTACACAGAATAAAAATCGGTGATTGTATCGGAATCAGGAATTTAGCACGAAATCGGTAATTATATCAGAATCGGTAAAAATATTGGAATCGTACCATTAGCAATATATATATTGTGTGAAATTTACAAAAGATAGGCTCAGCCGTTTTGGAGGAAGGGACTCACATACACACACAAAGTGACTTTTATATAATAGTATATATAATTACATATGTATATAAATATTGTCCAGACGATTGACCCTGCACCTTTCCGACACTAGCTCAATTTCCCAACACCTATAATGCTCCTTATCTTAAGTTGAACATATTGGAAAGTGATACACGACATATTGTTAGTGTATTAAGTGATTCTCTTTGTGTAAACAAATCGAACTTGGGTATTTGAACGATGTCAAAACATCGTTAATTCACTATCCGCACAGCAGCTGCCGAGTTAGCGTAATGGTTCAAAGCCTTAACTGTCTCACGGGCGTTCGGGTTACGATCCTAGCTTAAACAAGATATTTTCATTCATGCTGTGCGTATGTATTATTATGGAATCAGTCCTCTGTTGAATATTATATACGAGGAATAATTTACTCGATTGACTAATTCGCAATAAATAAAATAAAAAATAAATAAATAAAATAAATAATAATGATAATGTAGTTCATCATATTCTGTCTGTGTTTGTTTATAATATCACGTCAGCTGATATTTTAGCTTTACGGTGAATGCCCTGGAAACTCACGTCTGATTTATATTTTGTTTGAAAATATGCAAAGAAAGAAATGATTTGCGGCGATTTTAAATGGTACCTCTCCTTTTATCATAAATTGACTTCTTTAATAAGAAAACAAATTAAATAACATCGTGAGGTACACCCGGGCTTGAACACGGGATATTTCAATATGCAGTCGAATGCTTTACAACTGATCTATGTTTCCAGATATCAGCAAATCTGTATTTTTTTCTGAGAAGAAATTATTTGTTGAGATTTTGTTATTTCCATTGCCGGTGCAACATAAAATATTCCTCTGTAAAAATTCTTTCTTTTTATCTATAAGAAAGAAAGACTATTTTTAGTATCGGATTTTTTTTTTATTTTCCATATTTACCGGAAGAATTTCTGTACAACAACATATCTAAGAACACTGCTAGACATAGAAATTACCTTTGTGTGAAATTTGCGAAAGATAGGCTTAGCTGTTTTGGAGAAAGAAACTCACATATACACACAAAGTGACTTTATATAATAGTATATATAATTACACACATATATATAAATATTGTCCGAACACCTTTCCGCTACTAGCTCAATTTCCCAACGCCTAAAACAGCATGGCTGCTCACATTCTCGGTTTAGAAAGGTTTTAGTTTAAAACACAAAAATCATCCATATGGATTAAAACGTTAAAAGATTAAAAATACTGGAAACACTGTATATAAAAACAAAACAACTAAAAATAAATTCTGTAAATTTTGAAAATAGTAGTAACATTTTGAAGTGCCTTGGTATGTAACCATCATATATATATATATATATATATATATATATATATATATATATATATATATATGTGTGTGTGTGTGTGTGTGTAGATATGTATGTATACACATACATAGTTACATATATATCTATATATTTGTTGTAATGTAAAGTTATAAATTATAAAAGAACTGTAAATTCTATACCATCTTGTAAATCAAACCTTTGAAGTACATTTATTTTAGCCACCTTCTTAACACGTTAAAAAGAGGTATATTTTTGTTACACACTAGTTTAAATCACACACACACACACACACACACACACACATATATAATATCTAATAATATAAATTATATATATATAATATCTAATAATATAAATTATATACATATATATAATTTAAATTATATATATACTAGCGGGGGGTATCCGGCGTTGCCCGGGTTTTTAGAGGCGTGTGTGGCTGGGGAGTGGTGGTAAAATGAAAACAAAGCGAAGTAATAACCCTGTTTTAATATTATAAAAACAATGTTAAACTATTTTTAAAAAATCGTGAAAAACAAAGAAAACAATAAAAAAAATGAACGTGTCCGGCGGTGCCCGGGTGTTTGAAAAATCCCCCAAAAGTTTGAGGGGAGGGGCTCGAACTCGAATCATTGAGGCGAATGCGCCAAAAAAAAAAGTGATGAATTAATTGAAAAGTGAATTAAGTTAATATCAATTCCGCAGTGAAGTTTGTTTTGGTTTAGTTTCAGTAATCATGCATCACACTCGAATTCTAAATGATTTTTTTTGTTTTCTCGAATTCTAAATGAATTTAAGTGTAATGCAAGTGAATTCACGATGTCGTTGCGTTGTAATAATAAATAGTAAAGAATGAATTTTTTGTGTAAAAATAGGTTAAGTTGAAAGCACTTATAAATAAAGCTCATAGTTAGATTTCAGGTTTAGAGTCGTTAAAACCGGAAGTAAAAACCGGTTAGTCCCGCAGGGTGCATCTTACACTAACTAAAAACAAGCAAAAAGAAAATAATAATAATAATAATCGCGTTTTCTTTTTCTTTTTTTTCTTTTTATTTTATTATGGGAAAAACAGAAAGCATAAATCAGGTGAAAAAGATTTAAAAAACCCCGGCATAAATAACCTTGTACGATTTCAAACCGATGTTTTCTCGTACTGTTCTTTGTGAACGCATCCGCTGCGGTGTAAATGGGGAGTGTGAAAAGGAGGAATCTAATAGAGAGAAAAGATGTTGCAACTTCCATTGAATCTTACCGATTTTGGCAGTGGACTCTCACCGGAAAAAATATAGGAATGTACCAGTATCGAGGAACTGTAGAGGTAATAGGCCTATAGCACACCTCAGATAATGTGCTACATTTTGTACGCGTTACATTTGCATGTAATGTCATGATTTTTAATCCTATTAAGGTCAAAGTCGGAGGGGAAAAATGAGTTCATTTTATTTATATAGAGAAGAGAAGATAATTTAAATTATATATATATATATATATATATATATATATATATATATATTAGTTTAAATTATATTAACACTTTACTGCACTTTCATAGTAGATCCGATTGCCAAAATTGTATTGCTATCCCATACCTGTACATAAATTTAAATATCTGCCGTCTTGGTTTGGCTTTGTTTTGATTACGAGAAGTTGACGAGAGCCACGTCTTATTAAACTGATGACGAATCAATCAACCTTTCTTCCCCTAAAGCTTTTTGCTACATATTTTAATAGCACAAAATACATATTAAAATATTCATCGATACGTAACTGGCATGGAATCATAATTAAATAGACATAAAGTGGTAGTGGTACTTGTGTGCCATTTCTTTGTGTTCTGTATCAAACCTTCCCCGACTTTGTATACAACCGCTTAGCAATCTATACTCGGTATCGGCGGTTAACAATTTCCATCCTACAGATTAACTAATAGCTTCGATCAATGAGGACCATGCAACCCTGAGGCACAATCTCTGTGAGATCTATGCTTGAGGCAGAGTCGCCTAACAAGCAAAAAGTTATCTTCAAATTGATAATCGGCGAATATGCTATGGCACACATTAAATACTTTACAAAAGAAATACTTTACAGATGATTAAACAAGTCTACAAACTTAGTTAAAACAATATATAGCAAAGCAAGTGGCTACTAAAGTAATATTTAAAATTTGGAAATGTTGAACGTGTGTACACAACTTAACAAAAGAGAGATTGCCCCTACACAGTGCGTATTCTCTCCTGAATACCCGTCAGTATCTGGAAACGTAATTGAAATACTTCACAAGTAAAAAGAAGCAATTAACATGATTATATAGACGCTTAAAAGTGAAATAACTAAAAATATGAAAGTTCCGAAACAGAGCGTGTTCTCTCCTGACGAACCGACATTATCTAGAGAAAGGAATGAAATATGCCACAAGTAAAATCAGCTAATAAACACAATTATATACAAGTTTACAAGTGAAATAAGCCGGGTTTTTTTTCAAAACACAATATCTTATGTTGTTTGCTTATTTTATAGCACATTTCATTCTGAAGTCACAAAGAGTGTGCATATATTTGTGACTAATAATAATAATGGCTCTGTTTTATCATATTTTTTTAATGGGCAGATGTTTCTCTTCCGAAGGACTATTAAATGGTCGACTGCTTCACGCAGTCAATAAGTCTTTCTCATCAAGATTCTTCATTGGTTTGTTACGCTTGACTGGATCGATATATATTTTTTATAAAACTGCGCTGTTGACCTACGCCCCATATGTAACGTTGCGCCATTGTACAATCCGACGTTTTAAGATGGCGTCTCTATGGTAACTGGTTCACTCAGGGCATTGAAATCGATCCACCATTTTATGGTTGGTTTTATGAAAAATATTATTTTTATATATCCAATGGCTTCTAATTTATATCTGTTCGTTGGGCGGTGTTGGTACAATACCTGGGTATGTCAGATGTTTATCTAGTTTATATCTTTTGATAGTTCGTACGAAAAAAGAATACGTCACTAGTTTGCATAACAGGGTTAATGCGCTAGAGTACTAACTAAAGAGTTTCAAAAGTTGATTTTTAGAGGCACTCGAATCTGATTGGAACGAATATCACATTTAAAATTATCGCCGACGAGTAGTTTTATGATATTAAGACCTTTATTATCCGATGTATTTTCTATCGTTTTCATTGGTGGCCGTGTTTGTTTTTGCGCGCTCGCGCAAAAATTAACTGCGTGCGTGCAAAAAATGAAGATAGCGACATAAAATAGTATTTACTCATTGTTTTTAATGACAAAAACAAATTTTGTATTAAACTTTATTTTGTTTTATCTCAAACAAGGCATATTGCCACTTGGAATCGTTTCGAACATGTGACTGTGGGGAGTTTAGCAGCGCAATGTTTGTTAACAGTACATTAAACATTCTGCAGGTTAGTACAGTCAGGGAAGCAGGCAACAAGGAAGGTATTCTAAAGTTTCGCCGTCTGAGGAAAAAATATTAGAGTACGAGGCTAACCGGCATATAGGATGTTTCACAGTGAAGGGGTGGGATTTTGTTGTTGGTAGTGTTAGTCGGTAGTTTGTGTTGTAACCCACTCAAAGAAGGATTATGACGACGACTAAGAAGATTCGTTTCCGATATTGTTTCTCTAGTGATCGTCTAGTAGGTTAGCCGAAACGGTTTGATACACCGTTCTTCTAAACGTCAGGACAGCAGGGCAACGCCGAAGGTATTGCTAGTCGATGATTGTTATGAGTGTTGTAATGTATTTAAAAACAAAGAATGTTATCATAGCAAAATAAATATTTTACAAATAAAATTATTTGTTTTTTTACATAAGCATAACCACTTATCAAGCCCAGAGAGCACTCGAGGATAAGGGTTAAGAGTGTACAGTAGTAAATTAGCCAATATAGTAATCGTTAGTAATTGGAATTCGGTAAATTTGTTAACTTATGTGGAACGGCTCATCAAGAACTTGTTTACGTTGAACTTGAAGACAACCATATTGTAGTCAGCTGAAAAGCAGGAAAATGGAAGACAATTCCACGGGCGTGCAGTTCTAAGAAAGAAACTTTGTTCATGGAATCTGCGTTTAAAATGTTTTAAAATTAAAAAATGTTAGAAACAAGCAATAAGCTAAAAATAGCTTGATTTCTAGAGTCTGACATAGTCTTACGTAGAGGTGATTTTAAAGTAACGTGGACTTTAGGTACAATTTTGAGAAAAGACGTATGATTTTTATCAGTCAAGAATCGTCTGTGTGTGTGTGTGTGTGAGAGAGAGAGAGAGAGAGAGAGAGAGAGAGAGAGAGAGAGAGAGAGAGAGAGAGCGGATCTTGTCAGATGGTGATGGCTTCCAGTAGAGGAGATCAGAATGCTTTATTCTAGGATCAGCTTCAGCTTTCTAATAAGGAAACATCAGTAATAAAAGTTGCTGAAAAGACAACCCGAGATTTGTTGATTCATTGGGATTGAAACTTCTTTGCAGCTTTTCCGAAACTGGAACTTAACTCCTGACCTGAAATGGAACACGTATATCAAATCAACCAAGGTCGCTGGAAAAATGGTGGGATCCTTCTACCGCTCCAGTAGATATCTCACTCACGATGCAATTCTCTACCTACATAAAAGCCAGATACGGCCAACGATGGAGTACTGTTGCCACATCTGGGCAGGAGCTGCTAGAAGTAGCTGATCCTGCATTGACAGAGTTCAAAATAGACTTCGTAGTTTAGTGGAGGATGCCCTTTTCTCTTCTCTGCAACCTCTTTCCCACAGAACAGACGTTGCGAACCTGTCTCTGCTTTATCCTTATTTTCATGGCAAATGCCCAATTGAGCTTCAATCTATGTTCCCTCCTCGCCAAACTTTCACGAAAAACATTCGTCTAGTCAAAACCGCTATGAATAATTTCCCACACTCTTTATCTGTGTCTAAACCTAAATTTAGATTCCATGAACAAAGCTTCTTTCTTAAAACTGCACGCCTGTTGAATTCTCCTCCGATTGCCTGCTTTCCAGCTGACTACAATTTCATTGTCTTCAAGTCCAACGTAAACAAGTTCTTGATGGACCGTTCCCCTAAGTAATCCAATTTACAAAATTCCCACTACTTATATTTTGTACGCTATAATCACATTGACTAATGTATACCCATTAAACATTATCCTAGAGTGGCCCCCGGGCCTTGATAAGTGGTGATTCCTGTGTAAAAAACAGGATCAAACACGGACCAGGTATGTTTCTCCGATTGGCTCGAGAATTGTTATTTGTCCCATTTTGTTACATGTCCGTAAGTTATTATTGTCGTAAGTTTTATAGCACTAGACGATACACGAGTTTAGACACACGTGCATAATGTAGACCCCCTCCATGTTATACAGACCAAATATTACATATTTGTTCAAGCGTTGTAACATACAGGATCCCTCAGTATAAAACACTTATAAGCGTTTCATGAAAAGGAGAAAATAAACATTCATGCAGGTTTATTTTCAAAGCGATTGTATTGAGATTAATGTGAACTGGTCAGTAGCATTTGTCAAAACAACGATGATAAAAATGAGGTGGAGAAAAAATTAAAAAAGAAAAAAACAAAACAAATTACGAACCTGTGAAAAACTCGGTTCAGAGAATGAGGAGTTTAGCGAAGCCAAGTTTTGCTTTTAAATTTATGTTACTTTTCTCTCTCTAAAGTCGGAAACATCTTTTCTTTATCATTTTGAGGGTTTGCTACATTTCTCACCAAGGAAAATTTTGATTTCTGTTTATGGAGAAAGGCTTTTCCTTTCAGTAGTTGTTTTTTTTTTCAGTTTCATTCTCAGACGGGTCACTTGTGACAAATCCAGCCTGCCTCTGAGTATGAACTCAACTGAACCAAGTTAAACTCAATTGTTGTGCTGCTGCCGCCATTGTTCCAGGTCTCTGTCTGTCCCTCTATCTCTGTCTGCCCCTCTATCTCCGTTTTTTTCTGTGCCAGAAACCGTTCTGCGCTGTTATTTATGCATATCTATGAGTGCTGGGCTGCGTATGCTCTTCTTTCGATGGACCAACCAGCTTTCGCCACAAGTTCTTAATTCATCTAATAAATTTCTTTTCACATCAAATAAAACACATTTTAAAATAAATTCCCCTTGACGTCAAATAAAACCCAATAAATTTCATTTCACACCAATTAAATAATTTCTCAAATAAATTCCCTTTTTTCCGCAAACATATTTTCTCTTAAGTCGTAAAAAAATAAATACATCTTCACAAAACAATGACTCATTTAGTTTCGCGCCCTTGACCAATCTACTACCACCTACACATATCAGTTTTGATGTGCACTATTACACGTTTTGCTAATGCAATCGGGGCCCTTTGGTATTCTAGCATGTATGTTGGCCTAGGGGCCGAGTCTTTTGAAACCAGTAACACCGATGAAATACCGGAGACACAGATGCGTTTTTATAAGAGCACATTCTATTAATGTAAAGTATATAAAGGGGTGCGATAATTACGACAGAAAACAGAGCTTAGTCAAAAGATAACAAGAAAAATCTAAAAGATAAAAAATATAATTATCAGAAGCACTGTTATTTTGAACTATATATATATTATTAAATGCCTCCCCGCTCCTAAAATTTCTTCATCACATAATACATCAATCTATAATCATGATTTTTATTTATTTAGTTTTCAAATTATCTTTTTTTCTATTTTATTATTGTCTATTTTTTTTTTACTTACGCGCGAATGAATTTTCTTTATAAGTGCCTGACGCGTGTTTACGCTCCCTCCTGCAATCACCTAACGTATCCGAGGCAGATATTAATTACTACAAACTGCACCAAATAGATGAAACAAGGACAATATAGTAAATCTAAATAAAAATGACAGATATCTTCTTTTTTATTCAATTTTCACCCCAAACAAGGCACAGTGCCACTTTGCAGTTTTGGCGAAGAAACTTGGAGTAAAAGGCTTTCTTACACCTAGGCATCTCTACTGTAAAGGGGTGGGACTTGGTTGTTTGTCAGGGGTAGTCACGTGGAGGAGGTACAAGTGCTTGCAGTTCGTCAGAGACTTCACCATTAAAGTATATGTAGAACAGGAAGAGGGATGGAACATTTCGTCGATGGGACAGAGGCTGAAGCCTAGATGACAGTTCAGGACCTACCAGGTTGGCGACTCTCTTTTGAACCCTGTCCAGGAGTGAGAGACAAGCAGCAGATGCACGAGTCCAAATCTGACAACAGTACTCCATACATGGGCGAATTGTAGCCTTATAGGTGTACAGAATACTTTTAGGCGTAAGTAGTTTTCTAGCACGGTAGAGAGAGAGAGAGAGAGAGAGAGAGAGAGAGAGAGAGAGAGAGAGAGAGAGAGAGAGAGAGCGAGCCCCCACCTTCTTCGCAGCAGTCTTGGGAATGCTCTCAATGTATCTATTCCAGTTCATGTTCCCTGTGAATCCGAGGCCGAGGAGTTTAAAAGAAGTACTTTCAGGCAATGTGTTCTAGGCCATGACGTATATATAGTGCCACTTTGAAGTAGGGGGTTACTACCGGGGACATAATTTGCGAAGGCATTATGAAGGGAGATGAGTAGCAAGATATTTGTTCACATTACACTTGAGCTTCTGCATATCAGTACAGTTGGGAAAGCAGAACCCCAGAAGGGAGTAATTGTCTGTATTTTCCTAGTGACACATGGCTGAGTGGTCCTAGCAGTTGTATCAAAGTTTACAGTTACCCAAAGGTGCTGAGTTCAGTCCTGAACGAAGGCAGTGAAAAGTAACATTCAAAACAGAGAATCAGCAACTATGTCCCAGAGCCTAGCTGGAGTCCGAACATGGTACCCCCGTAATAATAAAGGGTTGGGTTCGAGACTCCTAACAAACGGTTCCCCAGTTCGATACAAAACACCTGATGAAGGCCGGAGTGCAAAACGGCCGAAACGTTGTGACGATAACAACCAAGATGAGGAAGTCAGTCCGACAATCTCAATCCCGGAAGGGAGTTCCAAAGACTTGCAGTTCTCGGGAAGAAACTATTGGAGTAAAAGGCTTTCTTACACCCAGGGATTTCTACTGTAAAGGTGTGGAACTTAGTTGCTTGTCGGATTTGTCGGGGGTAGTCACGTCGAGGAGGCAAAAGTGCTTGCAGTTTGTCAGAGCATTCATCATTAAAGTATTTGTAGAACAGGAAGAGGGATGGAACATTTCGTCGATGGGACAGAGGCTGAAGCCTAGATGACAGTTCAGGACCTACCAGGTTGGCAACTCTCTTTTGAACCCTATCCAGGAGTGAGAGACAAGCAGCAGATGCACGAGCCCAAATGTGACAATAATACTCCATACATGGGCGAATGGTGGCCTTATAGAGGTACAGAATACTTTTAGGCGTAATTTTCTAGCACGGTAGAGAGAGAGAGAGAGAGAGAGAGAGAGAGAGAGAGAGAGAGAGAGAGAGAGAGCCCGAGCCCACCTTCTTCGCAGCAGTCTTGGGAATGCTCTCAATGTATCTATTCCAGTTCATGTTCCCTGTGAATCCGAGGCCGAGGAGTTTAAAAGAAGTACTTTCAGGCAATGTGTTCTAGGCCATGACGTATATTTGGTAAAAGGCAGGGGAAAAATGCTCGATACGTTGGCAGAGCTAAATATGTGTTTATTATTTCAACCATTACGAGATTATTTCTATAGATGGGATCAACAAATATTCTAATCTAGTCTCGATACATCTATCATTATATGTAATCAGTTTTCTATAATAGTCAACCATATAGGAGCCTAACCGTGACCACACACACACACACACATGCGTTCAGCTTTATATATATATATATATATATATATATATATATATATATATATATATATATATAAAGAAAATAAAAACTGTAAGTTGAACTTTACAATCAAAATTTATTGTTCGGTTGAATACTCCAAAAGAATTTACAAAGTCCTTATTCCGCGGAGTTTCAAATAATGCTATTCTTCTCATCAGAGGACAGAATAAAATCAGCAAATTATATTTGTAGCAATGCTAGAATTTGCTGGTTATGGCATTAGCTGAAACCGCAATTTATTATAGTCATAATTTGCCAAGAAAAACTAGTGAAAAAATGTTGGATATGTAAAAAAATATAAAAACAAACCGCGCATAATATTTCAGCTTGCATGAAGATTCTATCAATGTAATCCGAAAGGCGAAAATAGTGCTTTAAAGAGAAGTAAGTTCAAAATTAAATCCAGTGTGATGATACATATAGTCCGGTTGGAAAGCGTTCAAAACAGCTGACTTAATGGAAATTGTTTCTTTTTCGGACAGTGCAATAGTCCAAAGAGAAGTTGATCTCCAGTCAAATGGAATCGAGAAATAAAAAGAACAGTGGGACAGTAACTTTTGATTGTAAAGTTTAACTCTCAGTTTTAATTTTCGTTCTCTTATAATAAGCTATTTTCTCCAAATGCAGTAAATATTTCAATACTTTAATTAATTTTTCAATTCTAAAAAAAAATTATTAGGAGGGGGGAGATGAGTAGAAAAAAGAAATTTAAGTCGGCGTAAAATATATTTTCAAGATAAAAACCAACACAAATATTTCTAGAAAATTACTAAAAATTTTAAATTGAATAAAATCCAAATTTATAAAAAGAGTTTCGAAGATTGAGGTGCCTGAAAAATAGATTTTCTGTCATTCGTATATTTCGTATCCTGAAGAGTTTTTCGTATGCAGGAACAAAAGTATTTTCCTGTCACGTTTCATAAATTAAGTAAGTAGAGTCTTTAGCATGTAGTGGTTCCACTTTTTATATATATATATACTAGCGAGGGGTACCCGGCGTTGCCCGGGTGTTTCGAGGTGTGTGTGGAAACTCCGGGGTGGGGGTGGGGTAAAAAAAAATTAGTATGAAGATCGAACCCGAACCGTTGAGGCAAAGTTGTAAATTAAAGTGTGAAAAAAAAAAAAAAAGTGCGACGTTAACCATTGCCCCACCGCGATATGCTAACGGAAACACGTTTGAATTTATTTAATTACTTGGATTTAGCTGGTGCCCGTTTTAATGAGTTGATGATGTCAAGTTTGACTGCGGGATTTGATTTACTGCTGAACGCTTTTTTCCCCCCCCCAAGATGTTATAGGAAAAAAGACTAACCCACATGCAGCGAGCGACAAATGTTGAATATTTATCTTCCCGAAATCGAGCAAATTAAATAGACAGGCGAGCTTCGTTGTTAACTGTGAGATATTACGATTTATATGTGATATAAAAAGTTTTAAAAAGTTGTGAAGTGAGCGACCGCTTCTCTGAAAAGAAAAAGCGAACACACATACATACATACATATATTTTCGCTTTTATATTTATATATATATACATATATATAATTATTATTTACCATAGCAATTATTAAATACCTACAGACACTAGTATTTCATCGTTTCGAGAATTATATATATATATATATAATATATATTAATAATTATTTACTATAATAATTATTAACTACCTAGTGTTTCATCCTTTCGGGAATCATCAGTGCAGGGTGTCACGATTAACACCGGACGATAGATTCCAACCCGGTAACAGAAGCCATCTTTGGCTTCATTTGCAAAGACCCAATACATTCGGCCACGGTTAACAGCGAGAAATACTGTTGAAATTTAAACATTTATTTTTTAAAAAATGTTTTTAATGTCTGTTAGAGTGATCTAATCATTATAGGATGAACTGCGCATAATGTTGGGACGATTAATCGGAATCGGGAATCAGAAAAATCTTAACATTTGGGGGTATCGGAATCTTCTACAGCTAGTAGTAATAATAAGACAATAAATATTTATTGATTTTAAACCACTAGTAAAGCTAAGATCATCCCTTCCCACGACTGCGTTTTTACTTTTGAGAAAATATATGAATATTTGCCATCTGTTTTTACGGTATTTGGAAAGTAACAACGTTATAGTAAAATATTTAGAGATTTAGAAACAATCAGAATCGTTAATTGTATCAAAATTGGGAATTTAGTACGCAATCAGTAATTGTATCGGAATCAGGGAAAAATTTTGGAATCGTCCCATCACTAATATATATATATATATATATATATATATATACATATATATATATATATATATATAGAGAGAGAGAGAGAGAGAGGGAGAGTGTGTGTGTGTGTTTGTATATATATATATACTATTATATAAAAGTCACTTTGTGTGCGTGCGTGTGTGTGTGTTACTTCCTCATAGGTTCTTAAACGGCTGAACCCATATTTGCAAATCTTACGCAAAGGTAATTTATATGTCTGGCAGTGTTCTTAGATATGTTTTGTACAGAAACTCATCCGATAAGTATCAACAATCGAAAAAATCCGGTCATAATTTTTTTTTTTTTCTTAATGATAAAAAGAATAATTTTTACAAAGGAATGCTTATATGTTACACCGGTAAGGGAGATAATAAAATATTAGGAAATAATTTCTTCTTAAAAACCAGAATTATTGACATCTGGACTAATATCTGAGAGGTAGAGCATTCGACTACAGATCGAATGGTTTCCTGTTAAAGTCCGGATGTACCTCACCATTTTATTTTATTTTTCTCTTAATAATGAGTTCAGATTACGATAAAAGAATAGGTATCATTTAAAATCGCCGCTAATCATTTCTTTGTTTGCATATTTTAAACATAAATATTAATCAGAAGTGACTTTTCCAGGGCATTCATCGTCAAACCCAAATATCAGCTGACATGATGATGTAAACAAACACAGACGGAGTTTGATGAACGATATTATCTTTTTTTTTGTTGCGAATTAGTACACCGGAAACATTATTCCTCGTAATATATAACAATTAGTAGAAGATTGATTCTATAATAATACCTACGCAATCTGCATAAATTAAAATATCATGTGTAAGCGTATTGTATCACCGGGCAATGCCGGGCGTCGAGCTAGTTAAAATATATATATATATATCGAGAGAGAGAGAGAGAGAGAGAGAGAGAGAGAGAGAGAGTAATGTTTGACGATTAATTAGAATAGAAATCGAGAAGCGATAAAATTGATAAAGTGTCGGAATCGATGTTGGAATCGATATCAGAATCGGAGTATTTTTACTAATTTCCGATGTCAAAAACAATATGATTATGAATTATTTTCTATTAGTTTTTACAAAAGCAGTAATATGTTGTTTTTTTTTTTAAAGTAATTTTCAAATTTTTTTTCAAACTTAATTTTCAGTTATTGCTATTAAAGATGAAATATTTATTGATTTTAAACTACAAAATATGGTCCTGGATATGACCTTAAACTATATCCGATGGTGAGGCCCCATCTTGCGGGCCTTGGGGAGTGTGGAGCCAGCCTTTAATTGCCATTGCTCCCAGGTCCACTCTGACCCGGAGTGGTAGTACCTTTTAGGGTCCCAACTATGGGTTAAATAGAATCTGACTTAAAAAAAATATATACTCCATTAAAATCGTTCCTCAAAATAGCTAAATTCGGCATTAAATAACCTGAAAAAGGGTTGATATGCCGTAAAACAAAAACAACCAACCAACTAAACTACAAAATCTGTAGATAACCCGCACAATTATATCTTTTTCGTTGGCGAAAATATATAACTTATATAACACGGGCTATTACAGTTTACTAAAGAAAACACAACTCTATAGCTGAATATTTAGTTATTATACCAGAATCGGAATCGGTAATCGTATCGTAATCGGGAATTTAAAACAGAACCGATAATTGTATTGAAATCTGGAAAAATGTTGGAATCTTCCCAACACTAAGAGAGAGAGAGAGAGAGAGAGAGAGAGAGAGAGAGAGAGAGAGAGAGAGAGAGAGATATGGCACAATGGTGAGCGCCCTTTTTGGCGGAGCTAGGAGTTTCTTCATTAATAAACCTTATACCTAACTTGTGACTGTGCTCGCATGGAGGCAAAAAGAAATTCGTTATTATGGAAAGGAAAACATATCGGCTTCAGTAAATGTTAAAATATATCAATCAAGTATGACTCGACCCAAGAGTGACAGTTGTTTATATTATTCCCTGGGGGAGCTGGTTGCGTTCCCAGAATGTTCCTCAACTAAGTAACCTCCTTCGGGAACGATAGTGTCATATATACATATTAAGAACACATTACCTGAAGGTACTTATTTAAACTCCTCGGCCTAACGTTCACAGGGAACATGAACTTGAATAGATACATTGAGAGCATTGTCAAGGCTGCTGCAAAGAAGGTGATCTCTCTCTACCGTGCTAGAAAGCTACTAACGCCTCAAAGTATCCTGTGCCTCTAAAAGGCCACCGTTCGCTCATGTATGGAGTACTGTTGTCACGTTTGGGCTCGTGCATCTGCTGTTTGTCTCTCACTCCTGGACAGGGTTCAAAAGAGAGTCGCCAACCTGATAGGTCCTGAACTGTTATCTAGGCTTCAGCCTCTGTCCCATCGACGAAATGTTGCATCCCTCTTCCTGTTCTGCACGTACTTTAATGGTGAATGCTCTGACGAACTACAAACACTTGTACCCCCCCCTCAACGTGACTACCCCGACAAACCCGACAAGCAGCTAAATCTCACCCCGTCACTGTACAGATCACTAGGTTTAAGAAAGTCTTCTACTCCAATAGTTTCTTCTCCAGAACTGCTAGACTTTGGAACTCCCTTCCGGGATTCTGCGTTCCCAACTGTACTGACATGCAGAAGCTCAAGTGTATTGTGAACAGACATCTTGCTACTCATCTTCCTTCATAATGGCCCTGCAACTTATGTCTCCGATAGTAGCTCCTACTTCAAAGTGGCACTGTGTCTTGTTTGGGGTGAAAATTAATTAAAAATAATAATAATAATAATAATAATAGACTAAAATAAAATGAATTACAATTCACTTTTAATTCTTGACATGTGAAGCCCTCTCAAATATTGCGCTGTAATAATTACGTTAAAATTATTCAAATAAGAACCAAACCGCGACGGAAGCAGTATTTGACGGTTGTCTCTTGTGGACATAAAACCTGGTGTAATGTTGTCGCTTGGTGGTGGTGGTGGTAGTAGTGGTGGTGGGCGACACTGCAAGATAAAGGATTACGTTTATTAGCAGGGACCACGATGACCAGGCGGTTTTGTGTAGGAAGGGGAAAGGTGAAATTACGACCGGTGTCTGTCAGTGGAAGAAGCTATCAGTTTCTAGGACGACGTGTAATGTGACTCGAGTTAAGACATGATACAATCTGGCAGTGGTGATAAGGGTGTTAGACACGGCGTCGACGACGGGTCATCTAGTCGGAAATTTGGACCACACAGGCGGGCGCTGAGACATAATTGAGAACAACGAAATGTCACTTGTAAACATTCAAACCAATTCATATATATATATATATATATATATATATATATATATATATATATATATATATATATATATATATATATATTCCAGGTAGGAAGATATCCAAAAATTAAGAATAATTGAATTTCAACAAGGGTCATTGATAGTGCTCAATCAAAGAGAGCAAATTATTATTTTTTTTATTCTTTATGTAAATACAGTAATATCTTGCTACGATGTGCAGACCGTTTCAATCATATTTGATTTCATCAGGCAAGAAAAATTAAAAAGGTTCCAGACTTTTTAAAATTTTGAGGGGAGAATAAATACCATGACTGGCAATAAGCAAAAATTAAAGTTCTTATATATATATATATATATATATATATATATATATATATATATATATGTATATGTATATATGTATATGTATATATATATATGTGTATATATATGTGTGTGTGTGTGTGTAGAAATATACTTTATTTCTTTATAATATAAGCAAATCCTAATTTAAGAAGCTCAATGTGATTACAGAGCAATATAATGAATAAATGACAAAAGTCTATATTCCAAAGTTCATGATGTTGGCCATCTTAAAATAAATAAGATTCAGATTGACGTAATGGAAACAAATATAAGGTATTTACAGCTTCTCTTCCAATTTTCGAATTTTTAATCATGTCAAAACGCACTTTATCTCCTTTTCATGATTTGATAGTTGCTATTTCTTTTGATAAGTTAAGTGCTCAATACCGTAGTAGGGGAATGCATATTTTCTATTAGTTTTTACAAAGGCAGTAATATGTAGCTACACAGTCATAGGCATGTTTCGGCCAGCTAGTTACTAGTAACTAGAATCCTCTTCAGGCGATACAGCTTATACGAAAGCAAAGTTTGCAATGAAAATATAAAGTCTTCCTCGTCACAGGGAGTTGATATCAAATGTTTGAAAAATAAGAATTGGTTTATGTAATTAAAATCCAATAGGGAGTGCGGATTTGAGCCTGTGTTTAGATATAGGAATAAATGGGAAAAGATGGGGGGTGGTTAAGGATCGAAATAGTGGTAAAGGAATACTAGAAAGAAATGTATTCGTATGCGTGTGTGATGGTCGCCCTCAATCTAAACATACTAGTGTGCATATGGTCACACAGTAGGGGGATGTGGATTTGATATATATATGCTAAAAGGGGTTTCAAAGTTATAAAAATGCTTTTAATTTGCATATAATTTTTACGTGACCAGAAAAAAACTCTTCTTCTTCGCATCCTGCATTATTGCTTTATCAATTAGTAGTTGCACTTTAGTACCTCTTGACCTCTTGATCCTTTCCGGCACCCTTTTTGTACGTCAGGAAAAAAAACCATCACTCTGTAGATGCTCATAAATTTTCTCCGCAAATATTCCAGTCAACAGTTTCCACATCAATGGCAGACATGTAATTTGTCTATAATTATTGGCATCTGTTCCTTTTGCAGGATCTTTCCTAATCAGTGTTCTTCTATCCCTTCACAAGCCAATCAGGGAACCTCTCGACTCTATAACCCTTTGTAGAGCAGCAGCTATAGGTGGATAAAGACATGGAAACGGTTTAAACCAGAAACCCATCACTCCATCTGGACCAGGTGCCTTCCAGTTTGTCATCCGTCGTATGCCAGCCTTAACGTCGTCGATGGTTATCTCAACGTTCTTCATCTGCTGCATTTCTGATAGCCTTTCTCTGACCTCTCCCAACCAGCTAGCCTTCTCATTATATCGCCCTTCGACAGACCAAATCCCACTCCAGAATTTCCTTGCATCTTTTGCATTTGGTGTGTTGTTATTTCCCGTCTGTTTACTACCATTTAATTCTTTATACAGCTGAGACTGATTGTTCCGGAAAAGGTTGTTCTGCCGAAATGCAACACTTTTTCCAACAAAGTTCCTAATTTTTATACCACCAGTGTGGACCTTCGCTTTCAACATTGATAGAACGCTCATGGTTCTCTTTTCCAGCAATCTATACCTCCTTTCAAGCTCGTCCTTGGCTTTCTGTCCTAGTTTAACTCCTTTTCTTATTTCTTCGATTCTACCAATGTCTTTCCGCCACCGTTTAGTACTTTCTTCAAGCCGCCTCTCCAAGTGTGGCCTTCTATCCTTCATTTCTCCCTTTTTCTTCTGTAATAAGCCAAGACGATTCGCAATAACGTATGACGCTGCATACAGAAGCCTGTTAAGTTCCGTAATCGACATGTTCTTTCTTATGATGTTATGAATTACTCCTTGAATCATTTTTACCTCGTTTTTCACCTTCCGCCTGTCACTACTCTTCATACTTGGAATCTCTATGATATCGTCTCTAAGAAGAACCTCTCTTAAGTTCTGAAGTACTTCTTTATCTAGAAGTCAAAGTTCGAACTTCATCACCACTTCTCCATACATCTGCTCCTTTCACTGGCTCCATTGTCTCAGAGTCAATGATATCATCTGCATTAGATCCTTCAAACTCTTTATCATTACTTCCCCTAACCATAGGATTCCATACCTCCTCAGTTGTCCGCCTCCCATCATCGCTTACATTTCCCTTCTGCACTTCCACTCTCTCAGTTCTTTCATCAGAGCTAGTTTCATCGATTTTACTTTCGGTATTCATTTCATCCCTAACCTCTGTTCAATCTCTTCTCTTGCAATCACTGAAAGTAGGTTGTTATTTTTAATTTCCTTTAACTGGGATACCAAACTCGCAACACCTCTAGCTCCTCCTCCTCTCGACCCAATCTTCCGTCACTTTTCGGATATATCCACCAGATTTGGTACTTCCACTTCTTACAAAGCATTCCCACAATGCTCTTCTTTCCTCATCCGTCCATGTTTTTTTTTTTTTTTTTTTTTTTACATTTCCTGTTCCAACTCCCTTCGTGTTTTGGGATCCTTTCTGGCAATTCTCACTCCCCCTATATCCAGCCACATCCTCAGAATTTCAAACAGTTGTACGATGACGACAAGACCCACGCTGTTGACCAATGGGACACCTACCTGACGTGTGACCATCACAAGATGTTCCAGCCTCATTCACGTCGTTATTTTCAATATTTTGATTTGACATTCTCCCATAAATGGGGTTAGTGAATTTAAGGTTACACCACCACCGATAGTTTTATAGAGACATTATCTCTAGGGGGGTTCCCAACCAAGGTCAAAGATCCCCTCCCGACCTTTTTCCTCCATCACCACCAGTATTCCCATTACCACCACCATCAACAACAGAAATAAAATCTACAATGATAATGACAACACTAATATCGGTAGCAATAATATTAATAGCAAAAACAACAATAGCAATAACAGCAAAATAATAATAAAAACATACCACCACCACTACTACTACTACTACTACTACTACTACTACTACTACTACTACTACTAGTAATACTCTTAGTGATAATAGTAATAACCAATAAAGTTAATTTTATTTTTTTAAATAATAATAATAATAATGATAATGATAATAATAAAATAATAATAATAATAATAATTTCAGTTAGAAAAGCTTACTATAATAATAATAATTGTAATAATAATAATAATAATAATAATAATAATAATAATAATAATAATAAATCTCAAAATGTATATAATTAATTCATCTCCATGCTTAGATATAATCATCTACTCTATTTGTGATAATGATAATTAAAAATAGAACATAATGGGAGATAAACATGTTGTTCACTGTGATATTTATAATAATTGATAATAATAATTTTTAATAATAATTATATTGATTAATAATGTTAACAATAGTATGGAGGAAATGTTTAAAGTAAAATTCAAAAATCAAAATGTGAAGAATATTGGATTAAAAAAAATGGAAGTTGCAAGCGGCAAAGGATAAAATAAGCCAAGATAAAAAATATGTTTAGACAATTGATCTGAAAGTATCTGCGTATGCATATATATATGTATACATATACATATATAAATATGTACATGCACGCATATATTTTGTATTCATTTGAAGTTGATTCAAATAAAAATATTTCAGAGTTAGTCTTTAAATTCATGTTATATAACGGTACATATTCTTTACTGTTTTAATTTATAACATACTTAGTGGTTGTAAGAGTTGAAACAAGTTAGGGTTGTCGTTTTAAATGTGATGTTTAAGAGTGCTTTATTATAGTAGAGAAAACTATTGATTTCAATTAGAACAAAATGTTAAAATTAAAGTTTTAATTTAGGTTGATTTTTAATTGTGTTTTATTTGGGTTAAGTCGTATTAAAGTTGATAGCATTTCTATAGTATACGAGTTTAGGACAACAACACAACACAGATGATCTTAATTTTGTCCAATATTCCTATTTAGAGTAAATATCATTAAAAAGTTTGAGGGAGACTTGGTATGGGATATAACATACATGTATATTCGAAGTGTTCAAATGTCAGTGGATGAATTGAGGGAAATAGATAAATATTGGAGTATGCATGTTACAAGAAAAGGTTTCCCTTTTCTTGTAAGTAAGAAAAACATTAGATAAGTGAAAATGAGATTAGGATAGACCGAGATTCGAACTTTGTAAGCAAGGTTCAGAAATAGATTCAGAAATGGAATGTGGAATTTCGCATTCACATAAAATAGTTAGATACGTTGTTGTAAAAGGAATTTTGATTGTTCAATTCTTTTTATGAAAACTGAATTAAAATAAGGTCAGCTAGAAGTTAAAGAACAATGCAATTTAAATATGTTGAACAATAGGTTAGGAAAAAATAGGAGTGAGAATCTTTGTCTGCAGAAATGGTTTTGAAACGTGCCGAACCACGCATGTTCAGGCCACGTGGGTCGATCACGTTTTTTGGACACACGTATGACGTCATGGCAGAAATGAATTCTCAATATAGGAGCTAGAGTCGAAGATGAGTTAGAGAAAGTTAAAGACGAAGAGAGGAGACAGAGCTGACATGGTCAGAGGAGGGTCCCTTTGGAAGCGAGGGAGAAAGTTTTAATCATGTAGTTGACTTTGAATTCCTGGATGCCATCATCATTTCGACCGGTCAAATGGAATAAAAGAACATCTCATATTTTTGTAACTCATTCTAAAGATAATGTGGAACATCATTCATATGAACATTGTTCCCACTCATCGTTATAATGAATTTTGCGTATAACTCATCTAAGTAATGTGTCCCCCTCTCCATCATAAGAAATGGCTGCCTCCGTCTCTCTTTAAAATATACCCGATATATGTCTCCGCAATATGAACACCCGGTTATACAACAGAACAAATGTCGAAATAATGGTACACTAACTAATTTACTGGTGATTGTGTGGAACTTTTGAAATATTTAACATAATTTTTCGTACTGTTCTTATCTATATGTTAAGTACGATAGAAAAATGCGAGCATGAAAAGTAATATGGTTAGGCTTAAACATGGAAAAATAAAGGACTAGTTGTAAAAACTGGAAAAAAGGACAAGAAATTCTACTAAAAAATATAAATTTATAACTTAAATATTGCAGCATTAAGAATTGATTATATATTCTTATAAATTGAATTAAAAAAATATTGCTGCGATATTTTAAGTCATAAAGTTATTAATTTTTTTACTAGAGTATCTTGTCCTTTTCTTACCCAGTTTTAACAACTAGTCCTTTACTTTTCTATGTTTAAGCTTAACCATATTACTTTTCATGCTCGCATTTTTCTATTGCAATTAACATATATATAAGAACAGTACGAAAAATTCTGTTAAATATTTCAAAAGTAATTGTAATCCATTGTTTTTCCAGTAAATTCACTTGTTCTTTGTTTAATTTTAGTCTTATTTTTTGCCCCCATAAACACATATGTAATAACAATGTACGGCACTCGTCTGCTTTCAATAAAATCCCATCAATTATCTCCCTTTCATGCTTTCATTCTCGCTTGTTACTTCTCTTTTCTAATTAGTAGCAACACTAGTCGCTGAAGCGATGTGGTTGCTATGGAAACCAGTCATAAAAAAATGTCGATCACCTTCTTACATATTTTTACGATTTAGAACACCATAAATTTTGTTTCACTGAACGTAACTTGAAAAAAACTTTTTTTTTCACAATATAGCTGAGAAGGTGATCTATAAACTGTAAGAATTGTTTGAAATTTGGTCGAAAAATGAGTTAGCGGTGAAGCTTTAAAGCAGTTCTAAATGACTAAAACTGCCACTTAACCATATATTCAAACACGGTAGTGTTTGAATGATAAAATAGAAATAATTGGCAAAAAGCAAAATCAAAGTTCTTTTGTTGCTTCATGACAGTCATGGTATTTTTTCTCTCCTCAAAATTTTAAAAGGTCTGGAACCTTTTTAATTTTTGTATTTTAATTTTTGTATTTTAATTTTTGTATTTTAATTTTTGTATTTTAATTTTTGTATTTTAATTTTTGTAGTTTAATTTTTGTATTTTAATTTTTGTATTTTAATTTTTGTATTTTAATTTTTGTATTTTAATTTTTGTATTTTAATTTTTGTATTTTAATTTTTGTAGTTTAATTTTTGTAGTTTAATTTTAGTATTTTAATTTTTGTATTTTAATTTTTGTATTTTAATTTTTGTATTTCAATTTTTGTATTTCAATTTTTGTATTTTAATTTTTGTATTTTAATTTTTGTATTTTAATTTTTGTATTTTAATTTTTGTATTTTAATTTTTGTATTTTAATTTTTGTATTTTAATTTTTGTATTTCAATTTTTGTATTTTAATTTTTGTATTTTAATTTTTGTATTTTAATTTTTGTATTTTAATTTTTGTATTTTAATTTTTGTATTTCAATTTTTGTATTTCAATTTTTGTATTTTAATTTTTGTATTTTAATTTTTGTATTTTAATTTTTGTATTTTAATTTTTGTATTTCAATTTTTGTATTTTAATTTTTGTATTTCAATTTTTGTATTTTAAATTTTTTATTTCAATTTTTGTATTTTAATTTTTGTATTTTAATTTTTGTATTTTAATTTTTGTATTTTAATTTTTGTATTTTAATTTTTGTATTTTAATTTTTGTATTTCAATTTTTGTATTTCAATTTTTGTATTTCAATTTTTGTAGTTTAATTTTTGTATTTTAATTTTTGTATTTTAATTTTTGTATTTTAATTTTTTTATTTTAATTTTTGTATTTTAATTTTTGTATTTCAATTTTTGTATTTTAATTTTTGTATTTCAATTTTTGTATTTTAATTTTTGTATTTTAATTTTTGTATTTCAATTTTTGTATTTTAATTTTTGTATTTCAATTTTTGTATTTTAATTTTTGTATTTTAATTTTTGTATTTCAATTTTTGTATTTTAATTTTTGTATTTTAATTTTTGTATTTTAATTTTTGTATTTTAATTTTTGTATTTTAATTTTTGTATTTTAATTTTTGTATTTCAATTTTTGTATTTCAATTTTTGTATTTTAATTTTTGTATTTTAATTTTTGTATTTTAATTTTTGTATTTTAATTTTTGTATTTTAATTTTTGTATTTTAATTTTTCATGCCTGACGAAATCAAATCTGTGAAGCGGTCTGCACATCGTAGCAAAACATAACTATATTTACATAAAGAATAATAAAAAAAGATATATTTTGCTCTCTTTGATTGAGCACTATCAACGATCCTTGTTGAAATTCAATTATTCTTAATTTTTGAATATCTTTCTCCCTCTAACACACACACACACACACACACACACACACACACACACACACACACACACACACACACTACCGTGTTTGAATGACACGACAGAATGTATGTTATTTATTTATGTTCTGTGTCACGTTTTCATACGAGTGACTGTCGTTTAATTGTTATTGACTTCCATTTCTTGTAATAAATACTTTTACTAAGAATTTTTCATAAGTTTTGGTTTCGGTTTCGATTATAGCTGATGGCACTCAAGTAATTTATTTTTTTTATAAATAATCTTACTAAGAATCTATATATTTTTACGATAGCGTTTGCGTTATTTATTTAATTTCTGTGTCACGCTTACATCCGAGTCACTGTCGATATTGTTATATTCACTGCCCGGCACATAAAGTACCTTCGTGTGAAACTTCATAAAAATTGACCTAGCCGTTTTCGAGTCCATAGGAAACGGACTCACACACAGCCATACTCGCACACACAGACACAGACACACACACTCACTCACACACACGCGTATACACACTCACACACACACTCTCACACACATACACACTCACACACACATACACTCACACTTACACACACACACTTACACTCACACACACATACACACACACTCACATACAATTCCTTTTTCTGTAATAATTGAGATATAGATCATTTATTTTTTTAATTTCGATTCATATATTTCTTTAAAATTTTATGGAATCTATTTCTGATGTCCTTGAAAAACGAGATCTGTTAATCTATCAAGAAGCAAAGAACAGAATTCACGTTCACGCGAGATCATTTACGCTCTATTCACGCGAGACTTATATCCTCCAGCATATAACTAATTAAGAATAATTCCAAGATTTCTGCCTCCCCCTTCACCAAAAAATAGTACGTAACAAGAACAGATAGCGTATTATGTGAATTCTTCAGAGGACAGTTATCGTCTTTCTTGAGTATTATTCTCACAACGTTTCGGTTGATGTAACCTCCGACCTTCCGCAAAGAAACCGTGACGTCATGACTGAGAGAACACGAGCATGCTATCCTCGTTTATTAAAACTCTGTGTAGGTGAACAGGAAGATTCCTAAGTTCGACAGGATACACTTGAAGAAGGCCGGAGGTTATATCGTCCAAAGAATCCAAATAACATGAATAATCAATCATCTCAAAAGTCCAGAAACGTAAGGACAGACCTTTTTAAATTCTTAAACCGCATTAATTCAATCTTTTTCAGCAATGAAAACAACATATTTTAAAATTTAACCGTGATATTAATCTACCTGCTACCGTTTAACCGTGGTATGAATTTACCGTCTACCGTTTAACTGTGGTATTAATCTCCCTCCTTACATTTAACCGTGGTATGACTCCACCGCCTACGTTTTAACCGTGGTGCGAATCTACCTACTACCATTTAACCGTGGTGCGAATCTACCTACTACCATTTAACTGTGGTGTGAATCTACCTACTACCATTTAACCCTGGTGTGAATCTACCGCTTACAGTTTAACCTTGAGTGAATCTACCTCCTACCGTTTAACCGTGCTATGAATCTTCCTCCTACTGTTTAACCGTGGTTTGAATCTACCTTCTCATATTTAACCGTGGTGTGAATCTACCTCCTATCAAAGGAGGATGCGGCACAGTGTAATTGGGTAAGGTGAAGCCCGGTAGTTTCTAGCAGTGCATAGAACTATGCTGCAACCGAACAGTGCTTGGTAGCTGATGCACACCGGCGCATTCTATCGAAATGATTATAATAGACATAGCTTTGACAAGTACGAAATATGGTTTGTTTTCCTCGTAACTCTCGCTTCCCTTATTTTGCCATTAAGTCCTCACATTTAATGGACGATATATCTGACAAAGGGGAAAATGCTGTTTCTTTTTTGTTTGGAATCTACCCATCTCGCTCTTATCGTTGGCTGGTTTTAGATTTTGAAGTGGTAGTTTATTTTTGTTTTGAGCTCTTTATAATCAAGTGGGTCTATATCTTGTCTGGAGTGATTTTCATAAGAAAGCAAAAAAAAAAAAAAAAAAAATGTTCCGAGCTAACTTATGTGTGATCTATTTACACTCAAACAGATCCTCTTAGAATTTTTTTTTTATCATAGATTTTTTTTGTCTATAAATGTTTATATTTTCCAAGTTTATAGCATACACGATTTTGCAATTGTTTTCATTTTCAGTTGGTGAGAGGGGGATCTTTCACATAACCCCCTCCTAAATACACCAAATGGACTTTTATTAAGTACAATACAAAAATTTTTTTTAATGAAGATAGGCAATGCATTGTGGATGTGTTATAGGCAGCTCCCGTTACTCTCGCTTCTCTTTATTTGTCCCTCAGCCCTAATTTTTAATGAGTGATTTTTCTGACAAAGGGAGAGGAAAAAGCTGTTTTCTAGGTTGGCAGTATTTTGCATGAACAGCCGCCAGGGATGTCGAAAATTTTCTGTTTCTATGTCTATAATTGTAGCCATGTCACTAGTAAGGGTGCTGGAGATGAACGTTTTATCTGGGCGGACGTTATCCGCCTGATAGTGAGGGACCCGAACCCTGGATTAAGCACTAAGGAGGCTGTCCTATCAGCAGGTGCAAAGTACTGGGGCTGCTGTATTACCATTTGGTGAATGGATACTGGACCATGCAGTAGCTTCTGGTGGGGCATCTCGATGCCATATTAGTGGGTAATTGTTACGGCTTTACCTTTTCATGTGGTACAAAAAAAAAATTCTTCATTTCTATTTCTCTCTCGAAAAAATTCCAGCAAAAACTTAACAGCCAGTCATGGTTCTCTCCGGAAAGTGCTGCTGCCATTGCACATAGAAATCACTTTTTCCATTGCTTCCAACATAATAGATGTACTGAGACTAAAGCCGCTTTCAGAACTGCCAGCAACCACTGGAAGAAAGTAATGAAGAACGCAAAATAGTTGTATGCTCAGTCCGTCAAGTCTAAAGTAGCTGAGCAGCGGCTTGGTTCCCACCAGTTTTGGCAAATAGCAAACAGAATCCCGAACAGAAGCGTGTGCTCTATCCCAACTCTCATAAATCGACCTGAGGAAATCTCGTCAGCATCAGACAAAGCCAAACTCTTTGCCAAGAACTTTGCAGCTAATTCTAACCTTTGCGACCAAGGCTGCCAACCTCCAATATTTCCTCCTGTATCAGAAAACATGCGATGTGATATACAAATATCTGTACGTGATGTTGCCAAGCTAATCAAAAACCTTAATTCCAGTAAAGCAACCGGCACTAACGGTATTCCAATTACAGTACTCAAAAAGCCTTCGACCAGAACTTGCGGCCATACTTACAAAACTGTTTAAACGTTGTTTTAAGGAGAATTGCTTCCCGTCACCCTGGAAAATCTCATCAGTATACCCCGTATTTAAGAATTCACGTGATCGCTCATCTCCCTCACAGTACAGGCCAATAAGTCTCCTGTGCGTCATGAGTAAGTTGCTAGAATCTGTGTTAAATAGAGAAGTAATCAACCATCTCAGCAAAAATAACCTTCTTAGTGACAAGCAATATGGTTTCCCTTCTACAAGATCTACAGCATATGTGCTTACAGTTATATCTCATAGGATTAGCGAATCTTTCGCGGAGGCTACCTTTCTAGGGAAATTGCTCTTGACATATCACAGGCCTTTGATAGAGTACGGTATAAAGATTTACTTCATAAGATCTACAGCTGCGGTGTAGCTGGAAATGTCTTCTCAATTATTAAATCATTTCTCTCTAATAGGTTCATAAGAGTAGTGGTTGATGGGCAGAGATCCGAAGCTCTTAGTATTAATGCTGGAGTCCCTCAGGGGTCCATCCTGGGCGCAACTCTCTTCCTGATCTATATTAATGATATTCCAAATCACATCCTTACATCATTCGTAGACATCTATGCTGATGACATTACTATCTATGGTAGAACATCTAAGACCGTAAACGACCAAGTTCTCTCTGATTCTCTCTCCTCTGATCTTGAGCAAGTGGTACAATGGGGAAAGAGGTGGCTTGTTACTTTTAATGTATCTAAAAACAAGCTTTCATCTTTACATCATCAACGCTCTGATCCCCATCTGGCATAAATTGAAATGAATGTCTCTCGTATTGGGGAGGCCTCATGTTTTGACAAGCTTCCGGGCTTGACCATTACTCCTGATCTTAAATGGAACACATACATTAAATCCGTTTCCAAGGCCGCTAGAAAAATGGTGGGATCCTTCTATCGATCCAGTAGATATCTCGCTGCTGATGCAATTCTCTATCTATATAAGAGCCAGGTACGTCCAAGGATGGAGTACTGTTGCCACATCTGGACAGGAGCTGCTAGAAAGGACTTATCCTGCCTTGATAGAGTTCAAAATAGACTTTGTAGCCTTGTGGGGGATGTCCTTTTCTCTTCCCTGCAACCTCTTTCTCACAGAAGAGATGTTGCGAGTTTGTCTCTGCTTTATCGTTATTTTCATGGCAGATGCTCGGCTGAGCTCCATTCTATAGTCCCCCCTCGCCAAACTTTCACAAGAAACACCCGTCTAGCAGAAAACACTATCACTAGTTTCCCCACTCTTTACCTGTGCATAAACCTAAGAATAGATTCCATGAGCAAAGCTTCTTTCTTAGAACTTCACGCCTATGGAATTGTCTTCCATTTTTCTGCTTTCCAGCTGACAACAATATGGTTGTGTTCAAGTCTAACGTAAACAAGGTTTTGATTAGCCGTTCCATATAAGTTAACAAATTTACCGAATATCCATTACTAACGGTTACTATATTGTCCAATTTCTACTGTACACTCTTGCTCCTTATCCTCGAGTGGCCTCTTGGCCTTGATAATTAGTGATGCCTATGTAAAAAAAAAAAACGAAAAAAAAGCGAGTTGGACGCATCTAGTTGCCTCCAGTCAATTTGATTATCCAACAATGTAAATACTATTTTAAACACAGTGTGACGGACTGACACAGAGACCGATTAAACAACATTACGGATAGAGATGTGTGGGCGTATTTCTCTTATGTTTTTGTTTAATAATGGGTCCTCACATATCAAAATTAAAAAAAACAAACAAAGATTCTTCGGGCCTATGGCGCAGTGGATAAAGTACTTGGTTAGATCAATTGTAAATGTTACACTCTTCTGGAGGCTGAAATTTACATCCCCAGTCCGGGTGACACTGAAAATACAATTTCGAATTGCGTAGGACTTCTACCCAATCATGGCTGACGGAACGAGAACAAGCTAATCCCGTGAATTAAATAAAGATTTCCGAGTTTGACAAAGTAAACTTGAAGATACATTGACCGAAATATTATGTAAAAATAACAATAAACATGACAATATTGTTTTTTTACAATATTGTCATGTTTATTGTTAACAATACAGCTGATAACAATATTGTAAAAATAACAATACATATGACAACAATATTGTAAAAATAAAAATACAGATGTCGACAATATTGTAAAAATAACAATACATATGACAACAATATTGTAAAAATAAAAATACAGATGACAACAATATTGTAAAAATAAAAACACAGATGATAACAATATTGTAAAAATAACAATACAGATGACAACCTTATTGTAAAAATAACAATACAGATGTCGAGAATATTGTAAAAATAAAAATACAAATGATAACAATATTGTAAAAATAAAAACACAGATGATAACAATATTGTAAAAATAACAATACATATGACAACAATATTGTAAAAATAAAAATACAGATGTCGACAATATTGTAAAAATAAAAATACAGATGACAACAATATTGTAAAAATAACAGCACACATGACAACAATATTGTAAAATAACAGCACACATGACAAGAATATTGTAAAAATAAAAAATAGATAACAACAATATTGTAAAAATAACAGCACATATGACAACAATATTGTAAAAAATAAAAACACGCATGACAACAATATTTTAAAAATAAAAATACAGATGACAACAATATTGTAAAAATAACAGCACACATGACGACAATATTGTAAAAATAAAAAATAGATAACAACAATATTGTAAAAATAACAGCACACATGACAACAATATTGTAAAAATAACAACACACATGACAACAATATTGTAAAAATAACAACACACATGACAACAATATTGTAAAAATAACAAAACACATGACAACAATATTGTAAAAATAAAAACACACATGACAACAATATTGTAAAAATAACAATACACATGGCAACAATATTGTAAAAAATAACAACACACATGACAACAATATTGTAAAAAATAACAACACACATGACAACAATATTGTAAAAATAACAATACAGATGGCAACAATATTGTAAAAATAACAATACAGATGGCAACAATATTGTAAAAATAAAAATACAGATGACAACAATATTGTAAAAATAACAAAACACATGACAACAATATTGTAAAAATAAAAACACACATGACAACAATATTGTAAAAATAACAACACACATGACAACAATATTGTAAAAAATAACAACACACATGACAACAATATTGTAAAAAATAACAACACACATGACAACAATATTGTAAAAATAACAATACAGATGGCAACAATATTGTAAAAATAACAATACAGATGGCAACAATATTGTAAAAAGAAAAATACAGATGACAACAATATTGTAAAAATAACAATACACATGACAACAATATTGTAAAAAATAACAATACAGATGATAACAACATTGTAAAAATAACAATACAGATGGCAACAATATTGTAAAAATAACTATACATATGACAACAATAACCCAAAGAATCATAATTATATGAATAATCAATCCATATCTAAAAAAATAAAAAATCAGAAACGTTATTTTCAAAATATAATATTTTTATTTTATTTGGTCTTCCGACAAAACGAGTGTGGATCTCTAAATTCACCATTGTCCGTTCGTCCGTTCGTATGTCCGCAATTGTCTCAATAACTACACTTGGAATGTTTTTAAATTTTACACAAATATTAACCATGAAGTAAAAAGTAACAGAACAGATTTTCCGGTAAAACTCTGGTAGCCCCCACTAGGGGTGCTTTTCGGGTTAAATGGCTAAAATTGACACTTGTGTGCTTATTAAAAAAAAACAATTGATGCCTTGGATTTTTATAAAACTTTCTGGAAAGTTGTAACTAACTGATTTCTATATAATTTTGTTTGTCTATACTTCGCGATAACTCTTGGATGTGCCACAGGGGCCCTTTTAGGGCTAATAAAAACACTCCATTTTTGGGACTATTTTATCACATTTGTCTAAAGATTTTTGTGTACGTCTAAAAAGCAGTTTTTCAATGTGCTAACTCAAATTAAAATATATTAAGGCCTTGTTACTTTGGGGGCTAAATGGATGGAGGGCAAATGATGGACTTAGTCATTTCTTTTTCTGCATGGTGCAGAACTCAAATTTACATATGTTAATGCCTAAAACTGCACCATTTGTTCATTTTCACCAGGATTTGACGTCTCCTAGGGACTTTTGCGGCTAAATGGGGGTGGAGGGCAATGCTGAACTTAGTCATTTTTTATGGCTTGTTGACCGGCAAATCACGGGGGACCATGCATGCCTCACTTGTTTACATTATATTTGAAAACGACCATTTTATCATCAACGGGGAAGCAACCCCGCGGCATTGTGTTCAACAGTTCTGGGAAAGAAACTTTGTTCATGGAATTGCTGTTTAGTTTTAGGACACAGATAAAAGGTCAAGGCAATTATTGACAACTGTTGTAGGTAGACGAATTTTTTTTTATCAGAGTGTCTTACACGGTGAATCATAGATTGAAGCTCAGTCGAGAACCTATCATGAAAATAACGATACAGCAGATGTAGGCTCGGTATGTCACTTTGTGATAAAAAAGAGAAGTAGGAAAGCGAAATGTGCTTGGACCCACTAGATTTCGAAGACGGTTTTGTACCGCTTATAAATATAATTTAACAGATCGATGAATATGATATTTCGAATGTAAATGTGACCGGCAGATAGAGATAATTTATGTGGTGCATGGTAGACGCAACTAAAAATAAATTTGTGTATTACGACGTAAGGGCTATTTCATATGAAAGCGTGACAGTCCAAGGAGACAGATAGAACGTGCGCGCACCCAACAAGCACAAAACATAAAAAGCAAAACTATATTCGGTTTCATTTTTTTTTAAATTAGAACAGCGAGTGAATATTTTATTTCTGTTCCCGACATTTTTTCATATGCTCTCGGGATTTGATTTGAAATTCAGTTTGTTAGATGCTTTTTAGCAGAAGTCATTAGAGAATTTGTTTTAAGGTTGTAGTGGTAAAGTGTGTGCGTGGGTGTGTGTGAGAGAGAGAGAGAGAAAGAGAGAGAGAGAGGTCATGTTGATTATATATAGTAGAGTCCGTAATGAAAATTAAAATTAAAGTTCAAGAGAGCAGACACGTGATATTCAAAAATAAATAAATATATATATATATATATATATATATATATATATATTGTGTACAGAAAGTTGTTAGTTGAGACAGATCATTGGTACCGTCGGTTTCAAGCCCGATAATAAGGCCCATTTAAGGTATCCTTATCAAGCTCTCTTCAGCCAAGCTTGATAAGGATAAGTTAAACGGGCCTTATTATCGGGCTTGCAACCGACGGTACCAATGATCTGTCTGAACTAACAACTTTCTGTACACAAAATATAAATACGCTCTTACAATTTGGATTTTCCTTTTAATTGAGCACTCTGCTGGAATTCTTTTTCCAAAAAAAAACTAATAATATATATATATATATATATATATATATATATATATATATATATATATATATATATATATATATATATATATAATTAGAAGCTCCGACTGTCATATAGTCGGTCGGGTTTCGATCCTGGCTTGAGGTAGTTGCTTGTCTAGCCGCACTGATGAGCGGTGAAACAGTCCTGTATGTGGATGACTATATATATATATATATATATATATATATATATATATATATATATATATATATATATATATATATACTAGCAAAAGTACCCGCCGTTGACTGGGTTCAAAAACAGCCTACAGAAAATGGACACTGATTTATGAAAGTATGATAGGTTATGAAAAGGAAGGGTTGTAAAGAGATAGCTTCGAATTTGGGGGTATCAAAACCAAAGCAAAAGATGATGAAAGTAAAAATAAAATAGATAAACCCCATAATTTATTATACCATACCTGTTCACACTGAAACATTTATCACAATATTCTGTGGATGTAAAAAAACCTTGTTAAACTTTGTGACATATTTCCATTCTATGGAGGTCAGGTGCGAACGAACATCCCATAATTTTATCATACCATATTTCTTCAAACTGAAACATAATTATCAAAGTATACTTACGCAGATAGATATGAAAAGTCTTTATCAAAGTTTGAGCCTATTTCCATTCTATGGAGGACAGGCGCGAACGCAGACCCTACAATTTTATTATACCATCCCTATTTAAGTTAAAACATACTTATCAAAGTATTCTTATGTACATCTATATCAAAAACACTTGTAAACGTTTTTGTTTTAATTTTTTAATTTTTAATTTTTTATTTCCATACTTTGTGGACCAGGCGCGTACGTAGACCCCACAATTTTAATGAATCATCATTATGCCAGATCAAACATACATTTCCTGTGTCTCGATACATCTTCTATCATTATATGTGATCAGTTTTCTATAATAGTCAACCATATAGGAGCCTATTCGTGACCAGACACACACACAGACGTTCAGCTTAATATTATACATATTATACTAGCAGAAGTACCCGTCGTTGACTGGGTTCAAAAACAGCCTCCAGAAAATGGACTGTGATTGATGAAAGTATGATAGGGTATGAAAAGGAAGGGGTTGTAAAGAGATAGGTTTTGATGCTCAAAAATTTTACCCTAAGCAAAATATGATGAAAGTAAAGATAATTTTCGCGAAAATATATTTTTATATCAACTTTGTTTCCATTCGAAGTCAAGAGTGACTAACAAAATGATGTCTTCTTACAAAGAGAAAATCTTATATATATAATAATATAAATATACAAGAAATAAATGTTACCATAGTCAATAAAAGTTGCTTTTATGGTAGAAAAGTTCATTGGTTCGTATTTTTAAGTAGTTTATAAAATTTTTTTTTTTTAATTCACGAACCGATTAAAAAAAATAAAACTGGCAGCGATTTTGAAATGGAGAGCCTCGTTTTCAATTTGAAGGGGGGGCACCTCAGCATTCTGTGTTAACAATTTAAGAGAGTTCCGTCAACGTAAGGAATATTTATACACATATTTTAATGTTTTCCGTTATTTTGTGTTTGAGGAATAGTCGATTATGACATGTGTAGTTTATATAAAAATTCATTTAAGTAGTTATCGCCTCAAATTTCGTTTTAATTTCGGTTCACTGAAATTATTTAAAGTAAAGACCATTAAACACTATTTAAAAAAAACATGAACTGAACTTTTATTGACTATGGTAACATTTATTTCTCGTATATTTATTTTTTCGGGTAGTCGTTAGTTGGCTTTTCTGCTAAACACTCTTACTAAATAATATCGACGAAATATCGAAAAACAAAGAAACAAAACAGTTTTGAAAAATAATGAAGCTTTACTTACTTCAGTAAAATAATCCGAAACAGCAAAATGGGATATTAAAAAAGTAAACACGTAATTACTTTAGTTTTTTAAAGCAAAGAATCGATATAAATATGAATAAGAAGAAAATGGCGCCCTTTTCAAGCAGAACAGTTCTGTTTCAGTTTTGCAGTATTGCATGGTGTAGTATTGCGCCGTCGGATACAGGGTTGTACTATTGTAAAGAACACGCAGAAAGGGTTGTAATCAACTGAATTTCTTTCTAGTACACTGACAAAAAAAGCTTAAACAGATATATAAATAAAAATAAAAAGGTTATGTAAATGTTTTTAAAAAGACACGTAATCACGTGAGCAGGATTTTTTCCTTCTTTTGACACGATAACAATAACGTTCTTATTTTTATTATTCATCTATTTTCGAAAGAGTGCCACGTACAAGTGGAGAAGAAAAAAAAACAGAGTTATGCAAAATTTGTGTCGAGAACTGTCTAAAGTTCCGGCTTTTATTTGGGGGACTTTCACTTTAATAAGAACGTGAATTTATGAGATAAATTTATTCGACACAATATGATTCAACTAAAAAAATAAATAAAAGCTGACGTGAATTAAGATTAAAGTTAAGGTGTTATTGTGAACCCTCACCCCTTTTAAAAAACAAACAAACTTGTTAAACTGTGTGATATATTAAGATTCTATGGATGTCAGGCGCGAACGAACACCCAATAATTTTATTATACCATATTTCTTCAAACTGAAACATAATTATCAAAGTATACTTACGCAAATAGATACGAAAAGTGTTTGTTAAAGTTTGTGCCATATTTCCATGGAGTACAGGCACGAACTCAGACCCCACCATTTTATTATACCATCCCTATTTAAATTGAAACATCTTTATCAAAGTATTCTTATGTACATCTATATCAAAACACTTGTAAACGTTTTTTTTTTTTTCATTTTTTATTTACATAATTTGTGGACCAGACGTGAAAGCAGATCCAACAATTTTTATGAACCACCGTTCTGCCAGATCAAATATACCCATTCCTGTGTCTCGATACATCTATCATTATCTGTAATCAGTTTTTTTAAAATAGTCAACCATATAGGAGCCTATTCGTGACCACACACACACACACACACACACACACACACACACACACACACACACACACACACAGACGTTCAGCTTTATATATATATATATATATATATATATATATATATATATATATATATATATATGTATGTATGTCCTTGCTAATAAAACCAGGGATACCTTCTGTAGCCGGGTTCGGATCTATCAACTGGGGTTAATCGTAACAGCATGATTTGATGATTCCTAAAAGGATGAGACACAAGTGTCTGTATGGTATTTAATAATTATTATAGTGCATATATATATATATATATATATATATATATATATATATATATATATTTCTAAATTAAATTTGCGCCTTGCCATAGGGCAACGTAATGCAACTCTTATCTAAAATTGTTCATTAAATCGTTTTTAACATGTTTCTATTTACATTTCCTTTTAATAATCATAACCAGGTTTTCCCATAGAAAAAAATGAAATTCAACTGTTCCGTATAAAAATGTCTACAAAAAATACAACTAATTACAAAAAAAAAAAAAAAAATGTAGAAAACTTTAAAATTAAGACAGGGTAGGAAATCAGATCTTTTTACTTAGTCAACGTAGAATTACCATAAAATCCCGGTCCATTAAGTGCTTATAATTATAACCCACTTCCGGTCTGGATAGTGAATGAGAGATTTCGCAAACATTGCATGAATGCGAACCATCTGTTATACTTTAAATTTATTGCAGGTTTCTGTGTTATATTAAAAATAATTACATATTTTTTAAAAAATTTAATTGATAAAAGTAAAGTTTCCCGGCGCGAAGGCTGACCCCTCCATATCACTATACCATCGTTTATCGAAATAAAATTATGTATAATTTATTTTTAGAATGATTATAATCGGGGACCTGTCTCCATTTATATGTTTTAGAATAAAATAAACTATATTTGTCCAGAGCTGCAAGTCGTATATGTTTTCAGCATTTATGTTATTCCATACTCTATATCTTAGAAGTTTTTTTTGTTTATTTACCAAAAGCATAAATTCAGAAAGCGATCGAAGCGTATATGTACTTTCGACAAGAGCAAACAAATGCGTCCAAGTAAGCTATAAATACTCGAATAGTATTAGCACTCATACCGCCGATAGATGCCGCTTGCATAAAGGGACATTACTCTTATTTATTCAGTTGTCTTTACAATGGAATAAAAAAAAGTAAGTCTTTACTTAAATCTTATATAAACACATATATTATGTATGTATAAGCAATGGCCAACCCAAAATAGGAAAGAGTTTTGTCATATTTTACTGTTTGCCAAAGTGTGAGGTAAAAATAAATAGCTCTGGAGAGAAATATAATCTATAATATAAATCTCACCTGTCTGTTTAAATGTCTGTATGTATTATGTACGTCATACTTCCGTTGACACACCGGTTCTCGCCAGATCATCGAAGTTAAGCAACGTTGAGCCTGGCTAGTACCAGATCGATGACCATTTGGGAATTCTAGGCGCTGTATGTGCTCACCGATCATCTCGGCATTGGGTCCAGTTGTCCTCTATCTCACGGAAATGAAGCATGCGTTAAGGGAATTTTCTTTTTTCTTTTTCAAGAAGTCTGAAGAAATGCTGATTATGTGAAAATTTTCAAACGCCATAATGCTTGAAATTGTCCAACCGGTATTGAAACAATTGTAACTTACAATGAAATACACTTTTTGTTGCTATCAATTCCTTTTGTGAAGTCTTGGTTTTGTTAATGCAGTATATTAATGCTTAATTATGAAATATGATAATTTTGTAGCTTACTTTTTAAGTCATCTCTTTTTGGCTTAAAATCTATTCGTATATGAAAATTTACTGAATTATACGAACCCAGTAAAACTCAGTATATTACAAACAAGTTATATATATATATATATGTATATATATATATATATATATATATATATATATATATATATATATATATATATATAAAGTGAACGTGTCTGTCTGTGTGTCTGTCTGTGTGCATTTCCCTACGCAATAACTCTGTCAATTTTTAGTCTACAGACTCGAAATTTGATATACAGGGTACTGAGATTTGGAAAAATCGATGTGATCGGTTGTCGGACAGAAATTTGGCTGTTAAGAGGTCAAAGTTCAACGATTTGTTCTTTGAGAACTCTACCAAACTCCTCCAAGAATTTTGAGTCTAAACACTTGAAATTTTAGATGTAGGTACCTTAGACATGGATCTAACTTAATAACTAAATTTGAGCCCAAAACTATAAATGTTAAGGGGTCATAATAGGGGTCAAATTTAAAAACATTGGCCGGTTTTTTGTCGCTCAGCATACACCTCCAAACACCCGGGCAACGCCGGGCACCCATGCAAGTATATATATATATATAATCTACTCTTACGTAAAAGGAACTTTGTGTGTCTCTGTGTCTGTGAGTTCGTTCCCTGTGTACTCAGAAACGGCTGGGTCGATTTTTATGAAAGTTCACACGAAAGTACATTGTGATCCTGGCAGTGTGCTTAGATAGATTTTGTGACGAAGTGTATTCAATAAATATCAATAATCGAAAATCGAAACAATTCCATAAATAATCGAAAATCGAAATAATTCAATCAATAATCGAAAATCGAAATAATTCAATCAATAAAGGAACAAGCGATTGTGACCAAAACATAGCCTAACATCACAAGTAAATTTGAGAAGTTTTATTACCACACAAGCAAAAAGGCCTATCATATAAAATCAACAGAAGGTTCTTCGATATGGCAGGGGCGCGTTCGAAATGAATATTTCTGTTTAGAGCACAATTAAAGTATACTACTTGACTTTTGCATTTTAAACTTAAATTCAAGCCATTATGTATAAAAATAAGT
>NC_136521.1:54969753-54974753 GCF_053919585.1 Euprymna scolopes | reverse complement strand
GTGTGTTCACCAGAAGCCACCGAAGGCCGCCGAGAGCAGATATGTTTCCCCAGCAAAGACTCTCTTATTTGACACCATTATGTAAATATCCTGTAAATATACCTTTTCCTAATACACTTCTTATTTGATCTACCTTTGTTTGTTGAGTCGTCATTTGTATTGCTTTCTACGTTACTTGTTTCAACCTGCAAACTTAACACTTATCTATGATTAATTTTCAAAATATTATCTGTAAAATATCTGAAATGAAGAAAAAAAATAATCATTATTGGTAAAATGAAAAAGATTTTCAACAATTCAGTGATTTTATATATATATATATAATTTTTAGAATGTGAGAGATTATGTAATTATTTCCACAGCCAAACAACGACCCAATGCACAAGAGCCATGACAGCCAACAAACCGGAAGTCTAAGACTGGAGTTTCGCCCTCATTTTGACTCATCAGTAAGACATATCCGAACTTGGGATTCGAATCTCGAGTTCGGATATGTTTTACTGATGAGTAAAAATGAGGGCGAAACTCCAGTCTTAGACTTCCGGTTTGTATGCAGTCATGGCTCTTGTGCACTGGGTCGTTGTTTGGCTGTGGAAATAATTTTATATATTATTATTATTATTATTATTATTACTATTACTGCTATATTAACCGTCCCAACACACGTACACACACACACACGCATATATATATACATACACATGCACACACACATATATATATATACACACACAAATTAGTGTTGGGACGATTAATCGGACTCGAAAATTGAGAAAGTCGGGATTTTTTAAAGTATCGGCATCGGAATCGGTATCGGAATCTGAGAAAGCTGCCCTTACTTTCCGATGCTAAAAACGTTTCTTGATTTTTTTTTATTATTTGATTTGTTTTTGTTTAAAACTTAATTTTTTATTACTATAAAATTGTAAATGTGTGTTCGTTTTAAGCTACAAACAAAATTAAAATGTATAGATTACCCACACACGTGTATTTTTTCACGTTCACGTAAAATATATCACGTGTTTTTTTTTTAACGGTAATCTAAAGCAAAACAATATTAACCAATTTTTACGATACTGTTCGATTTTAATAATATTGTTCGATTTTAATAATATTGTTCGATTTTAATAATATTGTTCGATTTTAATAATATTGTTCGATTTTAATAATATTGTTCGATTTTAATAATATTGTTCGATTTTAATAATATTGTTTGATTTTAATAATACTGTTCGATTTTAATAATATTGTTCGATTTTAATAATATTGTTCGATTTTAATGATATTGTTCGATTTTAATAATATTGTTCGATTTTAATAATATTGTTCGATTTTAATAATATTGTTCGATTTTAATAATACTGTTCGATTTTAATAATATTGTTCGATTTTAATAATATTGTTCGATTTTAATAATATTGTTCGATTTTAATAATATTGTTTGATTTTAATAATACTGTTCGATTTTAATAATATTGTTCGATTTTAATAATATTGTTCGATTTTAATAATATTGTTTGATTTTAATAATACTGTTCGATTTTAATAATATTGTTCGATTTTAATAATATTGTTCGATTTTAATAATATTGTTTGATTTTAATGATATTGTTCGATTTTAATAATACTGTTCGATTTTAATAATATTGTTCGATTTTAATAATATTGTTCGATTTTAATAATACTGTTCGATTTTAATAATACTGTTCGATTTTAATAATACTGTTCGATTTTCCTGGATTATTATTATATTATTATTATTATTATTATTATTATTATTATTATTATTATTATTATTATTATTAATGTTATTATTGTTGTTATTATTATTATTATTATTATTAGTAGTAGTAGTAGTATTAGTATTAGTATTATTAATAATAATCGTCCAAGCACACACACACGAACACACATACATACATACATACATACATACATACATACATACATACATACATACATGCATGCATGCATATATATATATATATATATATATATATATATATATATATATATATATATATATATATATATATATATGAATATTGGGACGATTACTCGGAATCGAAAATCGAGAAAGGCGGGACCTTTAAAATATCGGTATCGGAATCGAAGAAAACTGCTTATTTTCTGATGCCAAAAAAACGATTTTTGTAATTGTTTATTATTTGGTTTATTTTTGTTTAAAACTTAATTTTCCATTTCTGTTACTGATTATGCAATAAAATGTAAAATATATAAAATAGTTGTCAGCTAGAAACACAATTAAAATGTATTGATCACCTACCCAAGTGTATTGATCACCTACCCAAGTGTATTTTTCACGTTCACTAAAATATATCAAATGTGTTTTTATGGTAATCTAATAAAAAACTCTATAGCTAAATATTAAGTGAGTTTAACAATACTATTCGATTCTCCTGGGTTATTTCAATTTATTTTTATTGCAAAAAAAAAAAGGTTTATTTCTGGTAATATTTTCATCAGATCCATTTGATCTATGCCCGCAATCGATGCTATTGTAGGTCTACCAATTATAGTTACGTTTGTAAGTCGTAGTATTTCGTTTGACTGCAGTCTGGAGTAAGGAGTCTGGTTGGATGCGGTTGGGGTGTATTGATGGCGTTATAGATGGTCGTGATAACATTGTTGATGCGACCCTCATCATTTTAGTTATGTTGCTATGGTGACCGGGAGCCTGTTATTGTTATAAATTGTTATTGTTGATAAAAACCAGTCCTTAGTCAATCGGTGAAACAGATGCTATCGTATAGGACTCTTGATAGGGTGAAACGAATGATGGAGGGAAGCGAGGATAAGAGTGAGGGATAAAGATAAAAAAAATAAAAGAATGAAGCAATGAACGAAAAATGGAAGAAGAGAAAAAAGCGACTTAAGAAATTATAAAAATGGGAAAGGAAAAAAGAAGAAAAACAATGCAGAATAAATAGGAGTAAAGAAAGAAAAGGTTACGAAAAACGACACAGCAAGGAAGATGAAGAAAAGAAAAAGAAAAGAGAAGGTGTTAATAGAAGTAAAGAAAGAAAAAGACTAAGAAAAACGAAACAGAAAGAAAGATAAATCAAAAGAAAAAGAAAAGAGACTGTGTTAATAGAAAAAGACTAAGAGAAACGAAACAGAAAGAAAGATAAAAAATGATAGCATGTAAAAAAAAAGAAAAGAGAATGTATTAATAGAAATAAAGAAAGAAAAAGACTAAGAAAAACGAAACAACAAGGAAGATAAAGAAATGATAATACGTAAAAAAGAAAAAAATGTGTTAATAGAAAAAGACTACAAAAAAAACGAAACAGGAAGAAAAATAAAGAAATGATAGCACGTAAGAAAAAGAAAAAAGAAAAGAGAAGGTGTTAATGGAAATAAAGAAAGAAAAAGACGACGAAAAACGAAACAGCAAAGAAGATAAAGAAACGAAAAGACGCAAAAAAAGAAAAAAGAAAAAAGGTCCTAATAGAAATAAAGAAAGAAAAAGACGACGAAAAACGAAACAGCAAAGGGTCCTAATAGAAATAAAAAAAAAAAGATTACGAAAAACGAAACCGCAAAATAAAGATAGAGTAAAAACGAAGACGAGTAAAATGGAAGAGGATAAACAAATATAAATAAAGCAAATCTGCAAAGAAAACCGTAAAAAGATACAGATACGATTATAAGGAAAAGGAGAAAAAGAAAGAGAATGGACAAGTAAAATAAAGAAAATAACGGCCACGAAAAAAGAAACACACACACACACAAACAAACAAAAAAAGACGATACGAAAATGGTAAGAAGGAGAATGTACAAATAGGAAAGAGAATGAAGAAGAGGAAGAAGGAAAGGCTACAAAAAAGAAACAAAAATAAAGAAACAATTATAAGGAAAAAGAGAGAACGAAAAAGGAATGAACACGTATGAATAAAGAAAGCTTATTCATTCAAGTGGTGTCCTGCATGGTTCAGACATTGACTCTCCATCTATCTCTTTTCTTCGAGGCAACAAAAAAACATTAAAGAATAAAAAAAAGAAAGAAAGAAAACGTAAAAAGAAAAAAATGAAAAGCAAATAAATAAATATGAATAAAGGAAGGACAAACTGTAAAAAAAAAAAAAAATGAAACAACGGAAAAGGTAAAAAGAAACAATTATCAGATAAACAGGATAAGGTAAAGTTGACAAGCTTCTGGGTTTGACCTTTACACCTGATCTGAAATGGAACACGTACATCAAGTCGCTGGAAAGATGGTGGGATCCTTCTACCGCATCAGAAGATATCTCACTACTGATGCAATTCTCTATCTATATAAAAGCCAAGTACGTTCAAGGATGAAATACTGCTGCCATATCTGGGCAGGAGCTGCTAAAAACAGCCTATCCTGCCTTGACAGAGTACAAAATAGACTTCATGGCTTAGTGGGGGATGCCATTTTCTCTACCCTGCAACCTCTCACCCACAGAAGAGACGTTGCGAGCCTATCCTTGTTTTATCGTTATTTCCATGGTAGGTGCTCGTCTGAACTCCAATCTCTCGTCCCCCTCGCCAATCTTTCACGAGAAACACCCGTCTAGCCGAATCCACTGTGAAAATTTTCCCCCACTCTTTATCTGTGCCTAAATCAAAACGTGGATTCCATGAACAAAGCTTCTTTCTTAGAACTGCACGCCTGTGGAACTCTGTTCCGTCTGCCTGCTTCCCACCTGACTACAACTTGGATGTGTTCAAGTCCAACGTTAACAAATTCCTAATGAACTGCCCCCTTAAGTAAACACTTCATCAAATCTCCACACTAACGTACTGTACTTGCAATAACCCTTATCCCTGAGTGGCTTCCGGGCCTTGATAAGTGGTGACCACTGTGTAAAAAAAAGAAGAAAAATACATCAATAAAGGTTAAGATAGGATAATGAAGAATAAAAGATGCGATAAAAGTTTCGACAAATATTAATAAAGAAAGGAAACACTGCAAAAGAAAAAAAGAAACAGCAAGAAAGATGAAAGAAACA
>NC_136521.1:54959753-54962253 GCF_053919585.1 Euprymna scolopes | reverse complement strand
CACTCAGATTAAAATGTCCAGAAGGTTACTCCAAAGAATTCTGAGGTAATTGCACCTGTTGTCATATAAAATTCAAATGGTACAAACATTGCAAGACACAGATTTGCAGTCTCACTTATCTTATGCTCTTCATATTCAGCAATTAGCAAGAGAACAAAATGAGGTCAGCCATAAGCTGATAATGAGCGATGAAGCCATTTTTTTTTATCTGAACGGGTTCGTAAATAAGCAAAACTGCCGAATATTGGCAATTGAAAATCCAAGAACCGTTCATCAGCGTGAATTGCATCCAATAAAATGCACCATATTGTGTGGTGTTACATTGGAAACAGTGATAGGTCCTATCTTATATATAAAAATTTGTAATCGGATAATTCCAATTTTTTTTTCTGATTCCGATACAACTATCGATTGTAATTCCGATTTTTAAAAAAATCTCTAGATCTTAAGCTATAGAGTTGTCTTTGTTTAATTTTGTTTTTCAGATTGCCGCAAAACTATGTGTAATGTATTTTTGCAAACGTAAAAAAATACACTAGTAGGAGAAGGTTGATCTATAAATTTATAGCGGTCGATGTTTACACATCGATGTACAAAATCCAAATTCGTAAACTGGTTTATACGTATGTCATCTACGCATACACTATCCTAAATAAAAACACATAATTATATTTTGGACCAATCAGAAAATTTTCTGAATTTATTTAAAATGGTATTTCTGTGAGCCACCTAATCCTTTTAAAATGTCAGATTTTAATTCAATAAACCAGTGAAACCCAGTTGAGCTGAGTCTACGAATCGGTGCCTTGTATGGGCTCTTCCCTCTGCAATATCCCTCTACTCACACACACAAGCATTAACGGACACACAGACACAAAAAAAACGCATGGTCTCATTATCGTCTGCAAATCTGTATTTATTTTATTCACTGAAATATTTCCAATCTTTATCACTGAACTTTTTAAATACAAAAACAAATGAACATTGACTCTAATAAACAACTTTCGATGAATTATTATTCATTTAATAAACGATTTTTCTGGTCCATGTAACTCACAGCTTTTAATTACTCGATTGAGACTTCTGCAAGTCTCAGCTAATGATCACCTCTGTTTTTTACAAGAACTTAAAAATATTCACGAACGAACATTATGTATATATATATATCTGTATGTATGTATGTATGTATGTAACTATCTATCTATCTATCTATCTATTTTATACCGCGTATGTATGCGTGTATGTATGTATGTATGCATGCATGTATGTATGTATGTATGTGTGTATGTAACTATCTATCTATCTATCTATCTATCTATCTATTTTCTACCGCCTATGTATGTATGTATGTATGTATGTATGTATGTATGTATGTACGGCATAATCACGTTGAAACACCGGTTCTCATCAGATCACCGAAGTTAAGCAACGTTGAGCCTGACTAGTACCAGTTGGGTGACTATTTGGGAATTCTAGGCGCTGTATGTGCTTTTAGCACTGTCAAGACTGAAGGTAGCTACTGCATGCATGCATGCATGCATGCATGCATGCATGTAAATAAATAAATCGCAAAAAGTTAATGTTTACCTATAAAATAGTGAAAGCATTCTGTTGACAATATCTTTAATAATCTATCTACTCATAAAGTTCATATATATATATATATATATATTAAGCGATCTTGTCAGTGTGCGTGTGAACAGTCTCTACCAAACTCCTCTCCTGATATTTGGTTAACAACGTTGAAATTTAATATATAAAGTATTTAGATCAGTAATAGACTTTCGATTTGTTTTTTAGCCGGCAAAAATTGTTTTCAAGGGGTTAATATTCAAAACAAAACTGTAAAATGCCTTTGACTCCTAATGGCGGTAGTTATTTATTTGCCGCCCACCTCGGCAAAATGTGGCACAAGGCCGGAAAGTAGGGATCCAGCAGGCTTCCCTAAAGGAGGGGCACTCCTGCAACTGTAAAAATTGCCTGAGTAACCCCGTCGGCATTCCCCGGTAGGGGCGCCTCAGGCAGTAAGCAATTAACTTACTCCACCGAAAAGCCCAGTGGCAAGGCCTGGGAGGGTGGACCTCCTAGGTATTACCCAGGCGGCGTACCTCAGTCCAATAGGTGCTGGGTCGGTTCCCGGTCCCTCACCTGTTGAGCTGAGTGTCAAGTGACGAATCCTTGACGAGTACTACTACCCTGTCTCCCTGCAGCCGAAGCCGCTAGGAGACACATCCCCATCAGACAAACTAATGGGGATATGAGACGAATGGATTCGCCAATCATTTTGATAACCAATGGCTGTGCTAAACAACCAATGAAAACGTCCCAAAATTATTATAAGAATTGTCGAATTTTGGATTCAATCAGTTCGCCGTTTACTAAGTCACGGACTGCATTTAATTCTTGGCCGCCATCTTGGTTACTGATCTGAACTACGCCGCCATCTTTGTTCAACACAATATCTCATAACTTAAGAGGTTAACTACGTCACGGACCGCAT
>NC_136521.1:54952253-54954753 GCF_053919585.1 Euprymna scolopes | reverse complement strand
AACTCTGCCAAAACAGGATAATGTGCTTCTAGCAACCCCTGTCTATATGTGGCAACAGTACTCTGTCCTAGAACATAATGTGTTTTTATACAGGTAGAGAATGCATCGGCAGTGAGATATCTATTGAACGGGTAGATCCATCTACTTTTCCAGCGACCTCGGCAATGGATTTGATGTACGTGTACCATTTCAAATCAGTAAAGATCAGAAAAAGAAGCTTATCTAAACAAAATATATATGAACGGTGAATAAATAAAGCTTAGGGGGCTTTCATAGCATTATTGTAAATTCAAAATCTAATGAGCTCCTCCATCTTGATGTTCACTCATTTTAACCTTATCTTTCTCTCTCTCTCTCTCTCACACACACACACACACACACACACACACACACACACACATATATATAACTACTTAATTTACTCACATAAATTAATATACGAAAGTATAGATTTATGCGTAAAATTTAAGTATTTACTTCAAAAGTGCTCAATATGTAGGTAGAGCTAGTTAGTAATTTATAAAATATATATGGCGATTAAGCTACACTGAATATTCCGCGTTTCATTCACTCTAGGACTCTTCAGGCTTATGCGCGAATTCTGTGGTTGTTTACCGTTTTTATATGCTTCTCTTCTATTGAGATTTTAGTTAGCCAATCAGCTTTCTAGTTTACAAGATAAAATTTACCCTAGGATAGCGATACAAAATAGTTTTAAAATTAACAAAAACAATAGAAAATAAACAAATAAATGAATTAAATAAACATGAACATACATAAACGATCACACATATATGTATGTATATATATATATATGTATATATCTACATATATGTATGTACACAAATATTTATATATAAACTAACATAAAAAACACTAACCTCGTTTTAAAAAAGATCAAGAAACTAAATAGAGCACACACAAAGGAACAGGTCAACCAGAGGCCAAATAGGCCTTTCTCCGATAAATGCATGCTCATTGGCTGATAGGAAGGGCGCGGTGGATACTAGAAAGCTGATTGGCTAACTAAAATCTCAATTGAAGAGGAGCATATAAAAACGATAAACAACCACAGAATTCGCGCATAAGCCTGAAGAGTCCTAGAGAGGATGAAACGCGGAATATTCAGTGTAGATTAATCGCCATATATATTTTATAAATTACTATATATATATATATATATATATATATATATATATTTGTGTAGAAATATATTTTTTTATAATATCTATCAATCCTTATTTAAGAAGCCCAATGTAATTACAAAGCAATATAGAGAATAAATGGCAAACAGTTGTATTCCAAAATTCATGCTGTTTACCATCTTATAACTTATTCCTTTAATTCAGTTGACTTATACAATTCTTGACAGTATCTGTTTCGTAGCGCAAAATCAGTCACTTAATTATTATATCAATCAGTGAATCTATTATGCCCTTAACTCATCAGAAGAAATAGCAACAATCAATCCGTTAAAAGGAATTGAAATGTGACTTGACATGATTAAAATCCGAAAATTGGAAGAGAAACTGCAAATACCTTTTTATTTCTCCATTACGCCATATTTAATTTTTATCAAACAAAGTCATTAAACCCAACTATTCGTAGTAACAATTTTATTTAATTTATGAATTTTCTAACAAAATGTTCTATTTAATAATTAGTAAATTTATCAATTCTTATTTGTGTATGCATACTTGTGAAAAACATATCAATAAATTATAAACTATTATACATGTTTGTATATACGAAACTAAACTAAGCTAAACCACAAAAACAAAAAAAAAGATTGATCATTACGGTCGGTTATCATAACTAATCTATTAATTAGAATTGAAACAATACATAATTTAATTCTGTTAGCTATTATAATTTTTAAAATCATGCAATTAAAAAAAACTATACTTACGATGTTGGAATAATAATTTTTAAAAAATTTCATTAAATATGCTATCAATACAATTATTGTTTAAAATTTATTAAATAACGGTTTTTAATAGAACACTTATAACAATTCTCTCCCTAGAAACATTGACTAAGAAACCGCTATTTAATAAAATGGCGTTTTTCTTAATGTAATATGCAAATGAGATGATTACTTTATATATAGAAATAAATGAGAGAGTAAAGTAAGGAAGCTTTTGTATATATTAATCAAATTGTGAAGAAACAAACAAATAAACAAACAAACATAACCCTTATCCCTGAATGGCTTCCGGGCCTTGATAAGTGGTGACCACCATGTAAAAAAAAAAAAAAAAAGAAGGAATACGAATATATATATATATATATATATATATATATATATATATATATATATATATATATATGATAGCTGATTTTCTGACCGAAAACCGATTAAAAAGATTTTACCAAATCTCAATAACCCTTAGTCATAAAACACACTGACTAAAAAAATCACCCTGAAGAAGTTCGAGTGTTACATCAATTGAAACATCGCGCAAATAACACCCAAGAAATACAGGTCATGAATTCTCAT
>NC_136521.1:54919753-54947253 GCF_053919585.1 Euprymna scolopes | reverse complement strand
CAAGTATTATGCTTTTTTCTAAAGAGTTCACTTCTTGTAAGTAAAAAAAAAAACAGAAATAAACCGAGACGTGCAAGTATTATGCTTTTTTCTAAAGAGTTCACTTCTTGTAAGTAAAAAAAAAACAGAAATAAACCGAGACGTGCAAGTATTATGCTTTTTTCTAAAGAGTTCACTTCTTGTAAGTAAAAAAAAAACAGAAATAAACCGAGACGTGCAAGTATTATGCTTTTTTCTAAAGAGTTCACTTCTTGTAAGTAAAAAAAAAAAAACAGAAATAAACCGAGACGTGCAAGTATTATGCTTTTTTCTAAAGAGTTCACTTCTTGTAAGTAAAAAAAAAGAACTAAAGATACTCGAAATGAGATGGGAATTAAAAATTAATAATTTACGAACAGGTGTTTCGCTGTACTATAGTTCGTCAGCGTAACTTCCCTGTTCCAGGATTTGAGCCTCACATCGTATGTGCCGTGGTCGAGTGCGTTTACCTTAACGCCACGAAGTCCTAATTAATTTTGTGTGTTATTTTTATCGCTTTCAAATTTATACCCATTTTCTGTTGAGTTTTGGAACGATAATTAAATACGGTTATTAGCTTGGCTTTTTTCTGATTCGAACTCAGACTATATATATATATATATATATATATATATATATATAAATATAAATATATATATATAGCATATATATATAATATAAAATTTTTAATCAATTTCCATTAGAATAAGTAGGTTTGTAAACACTTTTTAAAGATCTTGTCAAGCTGGCCTAATGGTTATCGTACTTGTCTAACTGTCTTTAGATTTTGGTTTTGATCTCAGCTCGAGTATTTTTATATACAAGAGGTTTAGGGGGAAAATAATACTTGCATACATATGTCTCAGTTTCTGTATGAATTAAAATATAGTATTTATGCATATATTACGACCGATCAACGTCGGGCGGCCTGCTAGTTATCTATAATATAAATCTTACCTGTCTGTTTAAATGTATGTATGTATGTATGTATGTATGTATGTATGTATGTATGTATGTATGTATGACTGTATGTATGTATGCTTAAAACTTTCGACAGAGTTGGCGGATTTTCACGAGATCGGTATATTTTGAAGCTCGACCCTTCGGATGAAAAATATCGAAACATTGGTTAAAAACATTAATTCCTTCACCCTCAACTAGGCACTTTTTTTCCAGGGAAGGGGTACCTTTTTTCGCCGATATTTTCGAAAGGCATCCCTTTTTTCGATTGACTAGCCTTAATTTAAACCTTCGCCACTTCCGGTTGGCGATGGACGCCTATTCGTGCTTGCCTGCCTACTTTTTTTTTTTTTTTTGCTCAACACACACCTCTAAACACCCGGGCAACGCCTGGCATCCAGGCTAGTATATAAATATGAACATACATAAATATATCGTTTTTTTATGAAAATAATTTCATTGGCGTTGGGTGGGGTGAAAAACAACAACAACAAAAAAAAAAAACAGATATTCGTAAGACTCTCCCAACTGTTTTATAAATGGGAGACCGCCAACTGTTTTCCGGCTTGATGGGAACGGAAAACAAGCAGGTCGATCTCTAAGTAAAGCTAAAATCTAGATGGGGGAAAAAGTAGGGTGGGGGGAGTTAGGGAGTAAGTGATGTGCCTACAAGATGAATGCAATTTGAGGAGATGCCATGAGCGAAAAGAAAAAAAAACGGAGAGTGGACGTCTTAGAGGTTTTCTATCAGGAGAGAGAGAGAGAGAGAGAGAGAGAGAGAGAGAGAGAGAGAGAGAGAGAGAGAGAGAGAGAGAGAGCATTCACTTATCTGGCTAAGAAATTTTTTATTAAATTTTCACCCCAAACAAGACACAGTGCCACTTTGATGCAGGGGGCTACTATCAGCAACATAAGTTTCAGGGATACTACGTAGGGAATTGAGCAGCAAAATGTCTGTTCACATTACACTTGAACTTCTGCATGTCAGTACAGTTGGAAAAGCAGGAAAGCGGAAGCGAATTCCGAAGTTTAGCAGTTCTGGGGAAGAAAGTGTTACAGTAGAAAGCTTTCTTACATCTAGGCATTTCTATTGTGTCATCTTTCTTTCATTTATGCAACAAGAACGACCCGTTTCTCGACTGGATTGTTACTTACAATGAAATGTGGCTTCTTTACGAAAACCGGCGACACTCCCCGAAGCTTGAGTTGCACTAAAAGTAATTCATGATGACTGCAACCGGTTTCATCCATTACATTTTATTTTTTTTTAATAAAGACGAAATCATTATGACGGAGAAGTGCTGTGAACAAATAGATGAAATGTATAAAACTTCGATAACACCCAGCATTAATCAACAGAAAAAGCCAAATTTTCCTCCACAACCGCACGTTGTTTAACCGACCCTGGAGAAGTTGAACGAATTGGGCTGCGAAACTCTGCCTTATCCGCCATACTCTCCACATCTCTCACCTACCGACTAGCACTTTTATAAGCATCTCGACAACTTTCTGCGTGAGAAATACTTCAAAAACCTAAGCAATATCAAAAACGCCTTCAGCGACCTTTTCGCCACCAGAATGCAAGATTTTTACGTTACTGGCATAAAAACACTTGCTTTGCGCTGACAAAAGTCTGTTGATTCCAATCGTGCTTATTTCGAGAAATAGTTTTTTATTTGAACCAAGAAATGTTTTTCTGGCTTTAAAAGTTAAAAACCGCAATAACTTTCCTGTCAATCTGAGATGGGTAATTTATTACTGTTTTGTTGTGATCAGCTCAGGATTTTCCTCCTCTGATTTCTTGGGGTGAAGGTTAATCTTCTTCGCGAAACTGATAATAAAATATTTGCTCTGTTATCATGTGACTTTACTAACAGGCATTACCTTCTCCGTTAGAGGAGATGAGTGCTGAAAGGTTACGATCAATTTCGTTTCCATGAAATAATTCTCTTACGCATAACTCCTTCTTTTTGGGGAGGTGGGTCAATGTAGTATACGCTCCTTATTTGATATCACCCTTCCAGGTTGGCAGATATATGCGACCAGGGCAAGAATAATAACAATTCTAACACACACACACACACACACACACACACACACACACACACACACACACACACACACACACACACACACACACAATACTTTTTATTTATTTTTATATGCTTATGTAAAATAAATAAAAAGTATATATTTGCTCTATTTTAGTATTGAGTACTCTTGCATTGACTTCATGAAAACTTCATTGGATACTTCAATTCTAGAAAATATTAACATGATATATATATATATATATATATATATATATTTAGCCAGTAGAGTTAGTTTCCTAGAAGTACATCCAATAAAACAACATATGCCTACCAAAAAGTGCTCAATGAGTAAACAGAGCAGGTATATTAAATTTATTTATACAAACATTGATGGCTACATATGTGCATACATGTTTCTGTAATCACCCGCGTTGAGGGATTACGTCTTCAGGCCAAGAATTACCACCAAAAACTGATATTTCAAGACAGAAACATTTTCTTATCAACAAGGTAAGATAAGGAAATGTTTTTGTTTTGAAATATCAGTTTTCGATGGTAATTATTGGCCTAAAGACGTAATCCCCAATCCGGGTGATTACAGAAACATGTATGCACATATGTAGCCATCGATGTTTGTATAAATAAATTATACATATATATATATATATATATATATATATATATATATATATATATATATATGAGAGAGAGAGAGAGAAAGAGTGTAATAGACAGGGTCTAAATGAGCAAAGCCTCAGTAAAATATATTTAAAGGTGCTGTGCTCGGAGTATTGCAGTTATGATAAGCTTAATAGGTGTAATTACCTAGAGCTATATAAATAGAAGCGGATGAGGGATTAATAATTGTGAAATTATTAATCAAGTTTTGATTGGGAGGAAACATAACATCAAATTTATATGTACAATCGTTTCGGAAACAATATCCTTTTATTTATTCAATATGTACAAATAAAACCATCGACAAATAAGTAAACTATTTTTTGGATATCGTCTCCTATTCAGCATAAATGTCTTCTTTAGAAAAATCATTTATATACATATATATATATATATATGTATATATATATGTATATAAGTGCATATATGTATGTACACATATGTATATTTATATATATATATATATATATAAAGGAGGAAAAGGTCTGCCTTAAACCACTAACCTAGATCTAAAACAGATCCTTTGTTCGATAAAAGGCATGCCCATTGGCTGATAGGAAGGGGCGCGGTGGATACTAGAAAGCTGATTGGCTAACTAAAATCCTCAACAGAAGAGGACCATATAAAAACGAGAAACAACCACAGAATTCGCGCATAAGCCTGACGAATCCTAGAGTGGATGAAACGCGGAATATTCAGTGTGGCTTAATCGCCATATATATTTTATAAATTACTATATATATATATATATATATATATATATATATATATATATATATATATATATATATGTACAGATGCTATATGGTCTCTCTTTTGTTGGTTGGTTAGTTGGTTGTTTTTGTTTTACGGCATATCAAGCCTTTTCAGGTTATTTAATGCCGAATCCAAAGATTTTGAAGAAATATTTTTTAATAGAATATATTTGTTGTTTTCAAGTCGGTTTCTATTTAACCCATAGTTGGGACCCTAACATGTACTACCACTCCGAGTCAGAGTGGACCTGGGAGCAATGGCAATTAAAGGGTGGTTCCACACTCACCAAAGCCCGCAAGCTGGGGCCTCACCACTGGATATAGTTTAAGGTCATATCCAGGACCGGTCTCTCTTTCGTGTGTGTGTGAGTGTATCTATATATATATATATATATATATATATATATATATATATATATATATATATATATATATATATATATAGATGCTATATGGTCTGTTTCTCGTATATATATATATATATATATATATATATATATATATATATATATATATATATATATACGAGTGAGAGACCATATAGCATCTGTATATATATATATATATATATATATATATATATATATATATATATATATATACATACAGATGCTATATGGTCTCTCACTCGTATATATATATATATATATATACACACAGATGATGCTATATGGTCTCTCTCTCTCGTATATATATATATATATATATATATATATATATATATATATATATATATATATATATATATATACTAGCGGCCAAAAATCTGGGACAGTTTAGTTTTTTCAATTTCTCATGAATATTCTGGGGGATTACACCTAAACTTACGTACATTTAACAAATCTCTTATGTTGATATACTGTATTAATTATATTTCATTATAAAGAATTGAAGAAAGTTATGAGCATTTCAATTTTTTGGGGAAATTAAAGTGGTCAAAACCGTGGGACAAACCAAAGAAAATAATTTATTGTGCAGTTAGTTTTTCCACTTTATTAAGCACGAAAATGACGAATAATTCGAATACGTTACTTTGTAGTCATTGCAGCCGGTTCCACCATCATTATGACACCTAAAATTGATGCTTCCATTCAAAAATCAATTATTAAACTTCATGGGGAAAATCATTCAATACGGAAGATAGCTGATGACTTGAAGCTGTCGAAAAGTACCGTTGGGAGAGTTATAAAAGATTTCAAGATTATTTGGAAAATTCTGCCACCTAGGAAAAATGGCAGACCTCGAATAACTTCTCCTAGACAAGATCGATTGATTAAGAAGATGAGATTGAACGATAGTTTTCAGACAGCTGCTAACATTTCTTGTGAACTTCATGCTATCATGACATCAAAGTCTCTTGTAAAACAGTATAAAGATGCCTAAATGAAATTGGTCTGTTTGCGAGATCACCAGCTAAGAAACCGCTGATAAACAAGAACAAGAAATTCAGATTAAGCTTTGCTCAAGAGCATGTGTTGTGGACAAATAATCAGTGGCGAAATGTATTTTTCTGATGAAAGTAAGTTCAATGTATATGGATCTGACGGGAAGAAGTTTATAAGGAGGTTTGCTGGCGAAATATTTTATAAAAATGAACGAGGAAAACGGTTAAGTTTCGCGGGAGTAGCGTAATGATGTTTGCAATGATATCTTGGGAAGGGACGACTTATCTGGTCCGTCTAAAAACCAGAGTTAAAGGAACAATATACAAGAACTTGTTGAGAGATCATGTTATCCCAATACTTCGAAATTCGGAGTGTGAAAAACTTATTTTCGTGCAGGATAATGCCTCCTGCCACAAGACTCAGCATGAAATGGGATTTTTGAATGAGCAAAATGTGGATGTTTTGGATTGTCCTCCTCAAAGTTCTGTCCTAAACCCCATTGAAAACCTATGGTCTACTTTTGGGAACCGTGTGAGTGCAAGAAACTCACTGGAAGACTTGTGGCTAAAACTTGAAGAAGAATTGGGCCGAAAGTTTCCCGGGATGAATGTCGCAATCTCATTCAATCTGGCATTAGAAGGTGCGCTGCACTTATAGAAAATAAAGGCTGGTTCACTAGATATTAAATGTATGTTCACCAATTTTGGTATTTTGATGTTTACGTGTTATTATTTTTAAATTCTTTTTGGCCATTCTGATAAAAAAAAAATGAAATGCTCATAAGTTCTTTCCTATCCTTTATAATGAAATGTAATTAATACAGAGTATCAACATAAGAGATATGTACAATGTGTGTAAGTTTAGTTGTGATGTTCTGGAGAAATTGAAAAAAAAAATTTCCCAGTTTTTTGGCCCCTAATGTGTGTGTGTATATATATATATATATATATATATATATATATATATATATATATACACACAAACACACACACATATATATATATAGTTTTTTTGCCCATCAATTTTATTTTTTTCACCCTTTCCAACTTCCAAATAACAGCCTTCACTTCTAGCAGGAACTGGCTGAGGAAATTCTCATATTCATCGTAAGTCCGAGTACTTTCCAATTCCTTCAGATTCATCGTCAGGGATAGATTAATCTAACTGGTTTTGAACAAGTTTATATATATATATATATATATATATATATATATATATATATATATATATATATATATATATATATATATATATATATATATGAATGATCATCTTAATAAATTTACAAACTTTTCAGGATGTTATTGCTATTGGTAAAGTTTTTTTTTTATTAATATTAAGTCTTTTTAGTTTATATTAGACATTCTTCAAGTATTTCAAGTTTTCTTTATATGTATGTATGTATGTATGTATGTATGTACATATATATATATATATATATATATATATATATATGTATATGTATGTATGTATATATATATATATATATATATATATATATATATATATATATGCAGTATTATTTCTCTTTAAGTATTTAGTCTTTTTTTATGAGGGACCGGTGAATATATTAAGAGGTCGTCCGACTGTTTACACAGGTGACTCCCACGGGGAGCCACAGAGAGACGGGGACGGTCTTTCAGTTTTGTAAACAATGAGAAACGGTAATTCCATATTAATTCAGACAGAGTGGAGCAGGGGTAAATATCTTGAATATCATTTCCAAGATCATGTGATTAATTATCAAGACGCCTTATTTTTTGCTTTCGTTTTATTTAATGAATTATTCATTTAATAATTTATTAATTTAATGAATTTTTAATTTAATACGTTGTTAACTAAATACATTATTTGCTTAATACATTAATTTAATGTATTGTTATTCAATGAATTATTAATTAAATACACATTTAATTTAATACATTATTAATTTAATACATTTTAAATTAATTAAACTATTAATTCAATACATTTTAATTTAATGCATTATTAACTTAATATATTACTTAATACTAAGACTATGACAACAGCATATTTTTAATTGCATTGATTCTTAGGTATATACCTGACACAGACACAATATTTAACCGAGAACCACAACCTTCTATATAAAAGATTATTATTCAATTATTAATTTAATCAACTTTAAATTCAATCAATTATAAATTTAATCAATTATAAATTAATCGATTATCAATTTTATCAATTCTAGATTTAATCAATTGTAAATTTAATCAATTAAAATTTAATCAATTATAAATTTAATCAATTATAAATTTAAACAATTATAAATTTTATCAATTATAAATTTAATCAATTATAAATATAATCGATTATAAATTTAATCGATTATAAATTTTATCAATTATAAATTTAATCGATTATTGACTTAATTGATTATTTACTTATTACTCGTGATGAGAAAGATGCCAATATTTTTCCTGATCACGATACAATTACCGATTTTATTCTAAATTCTCGATTCCGATACAATTCCCGATTCCGATTCTGTTTAAATTTCTAAATAGAGATTGGGGAGGGGATTACTACAAAACCCATGTAATTGGGTCATATATTTTCATAAACGCAAACATATATATATATATATATAATTATTTTTTTTACTATAATAATTAAATACCTACAGACACTAGTGTTTCATCCTTTCGGGATTCTTCAGGGCAGGGTGTCACGATTACTACCAGTTGAACGATTCGAACCCCGCGACACGAGACATCTCAGGCTCGATTAGCGGAGGCCGTATCCATTCGGCTACTATTAACCGTGTGAAATAGCGTTGAATTTTAAACATTTTAATTTAAATGTTCATTACGTCAGACAGACAGTGATCAAATCGTTATACGATGATCTACGCATAAGAGCTAAATTGACCGACTTTTAATTCAACTGAAAGTGCTCAACGATAAGAAACGAATTTCTTAAAGGGGCTGTCATAATTATTTTTTTACTATAATAATTAAATACCTACAGACACTAGTGTTTCATCCTTTCGGGAATGGGGTGATCCATAGCTTTTAGTTTAACTGGTGGTTTAATAACAATAAATAAATTATCATTTCATCAGTAATGCGAGTAATGAAAAAAATTATTTGTTTAAACAAAAGCAAACATAAATGTCATTAAAAAGAATAATTTTGGGCATCGGAAAATAAACACAATTTTCCGGATTTCGAGATCGATCCCGATTCCCCAAGAAGTTCCGATTTTTTTACGCGTGATTTCGATTCCGATAATCGTCCCACCACTACTAAATGCATTAATAAATAAGTGACAGTCTCTAATATGGGTTCCCCAAACAAGATTCCTATAATCAATGTATGTGTCTATCACCGAAAATTCTCTTTAAATCCAAAGTTTCACAGAAAGACTGGCGGACAAAAACTCCATATTTCCCGCTTTTCTCTTGACCACTCTGTAGTATTTGTCATCTCCGTGTAGATGTATAAATAGACTATCAGGTCGACCGGCATTGCCCGGTAGTAAAATACGCTTAAATATGATATTTTGATTAATGTAGATTTCATATTTTTTATCATACTAGCATTTCAGTCCGGCGTTGCCCGGGTGTTTGGAGGTGTATGTTGAGCAAAAAAAATATAATAAAAAAAAAATAATAATAAATAAAATAATATAAAAAAAAAGGTCAATTTTTTAAAATTTGACTCTTATTATGACCCCTTAACATTTATTGTTTTGGGCTCAAATAAAGTTATTAAGTTAGATCCATGTCCAAGGAACCTATGTCTAAAATTTTAAGTGTTTAGAACGAAAATTGGCGGAGGAGTTTGGTAGAGTTCTCAAAGGTAAAATCGTTGAACCCCTTAACAGCCAAATTTCTGGCTGAAAACAGATTAAAAAGATTTTCCCACATCTCAGTACCATGTATATCAAATTTGGAATCTGCAGACTGAAAATTGACAGAGATATTGTGTAGGGAAATATACACAGATAGACAGACAGACAGACACTTTCACTTTTATAGATATATAGATTATATTGAACTCTATATATAGTAATGATTTAAAAAAAAATGACTTATATATTTAATATTTCATCACCGAGAATCGAAACCAAAACGTTTAGATTTCAATTTACTTTTTCCTGTGACCTTAATGCCCCAGCTATAAAGACACGTTTGCTGCAAAGCTAAAAATTAAAACATGAACCAATAGCTATTACGTTACGCATGCATATTCGTAATGCCATCGTTCGAGCTTCACCTGGCAAATTCCTTTTTTTTTTAATTTTCACACTTTTGCACCGATTTTCTCCGGCTAAACCCCAAATATAAAGTTTTGCATGGATTAGAATATCCTATATATTAAGTTATATATCTGTAGACCGAAAACTGACAGAGGAGTTTGGTAGGCAAATTTTTTTAAACAAATATACATACGCGTGCATAAATGTACATAGAGAGGGTTTGTGTTTACTATAACCTTTTTTACTCAAATATTACATAAATCATGTAAAACATCTGTATAAATATAATTACACGTAATAGTTAACTAAAGATGATCATCTCATGAGAAAACAGAAAACTAATAAGGAATTAATTAACCCTTATCCCTGAGTGGCTTCCGGGCCTTGATAAGTGGTGATCACTGTGTAAAAAAAAAATTAAAATGAATGTTTAAAAGAATATGCAAATTAGCTAGATCTTTTGCAGATAAATGCAATTCCACGATCCATATATAACAAAGTTGTATTTTCTTTTTAAACAAACAGAAAAAAAGGTTCGTCCTTTTTCTTCTTGACCTTCAGGTTAAGATCTTTTTTCTGTTATCAAAGCGTAGTATCTGTTCCAGACCATATGTGGTGGCAACCCCACATATCAGACCATTGCTCTTGTAGCAATCAGTTATAGGTCAATGTAGGGGAAACCCTTCATACCAATTGTCACTATACAACTCCCCTACTCCCCGGGGAGCTGGTCCCCACTTCCTCAATCTCTCCACATTAAAAAACGGCCTTGTGCTTAATTTGCTCAGTGGGGAAGCAAATAAATCCAGCCTTTTTTCTTCTTGGCCTTCGGGCTAAGATCTTTTTTCTGTTATTAAAGTGTAGTATCTGTTTTGGTAGACACGGCAATCAAATTTATGTGGGGTTGCCCCCGCATATCAGACCATTGTTCTTGAGCAATCAGTTTTGGTCAATGTAGGGGAAACCTTTCATACAAATTGTCACTATGCAGTTCCCTCTCGAGGGAGCTGATCCCCCTCCCCTCATTCTCACTCTCCACATTAAAAATGGCCCAATTTGCTCAGTGGGGAAGCAAATAAATAACTAAATCAGAAAAAAGTGTTACATTTTTCTATCTTGGGCTTCGAGATAAGATCAAAGTGTAGTGTCTGTTTTGATGCTGCGCTGCACTTTTTTGGTCTCGATTAGTGGAGGAGGAATCCGTCATGACTGATACATTTTGTATTTTTGTTACTAACCGGAGTGCCCCATTTCGGGGAAGCTGTCCTCCCTCCACAAACACATTAAAAACAACCCTTGTATCTAACTCTGCGCTCGTGGGGAGGCAAGTAAACAAACAAACAGTTTAATAAATAAACAAATAAATAAATAGAAAAAAAAGGCAAGCCTTTTTACTTTCGGGTCAAGATCAAAGTGCAGTATATATTCTGATGCTACTAAGTTAATTTGTCCTTGGTCAATGGAGGGGAAACCCTATATACTGAGACAATTATTATTTTTGGTCCCTTACCAGAGTGCCCCTTTTGCCTTTTCTTGGGGGCTGCTTGTCTCCCCCCTATTAAAAAGGACCTTGTGTCACATTTTGCTTTCGTGGGAAAGCAAATAAATACCAAAGAAAAAAAGGGGTTTTAATATCAATATCTGTTGTGGGGTACAAATCACCCCTATTTGAGAACTAAGTGGAATCAACTAGTTCTATGAATACCACTGGTTGCAGAGACTAAATAGAGACATTCATACCATGTTTAACCGCATGCTACGAACACGTTCCTCTCATACCACTTTAGTGGCTCCTGTATTCTTTATGATAAATACATATTATATTTATACACTTTACACTACTTGCGGTTTCTTTCACTTGTAACCTCTAGCACGGGTCTACAAAAAAGTCAAATACATACGCACACAAAATTATAGGACCATAGATTTGTTCGTTCGTTCATTGGTTGTTTTTGTTTTATGGCATATCAAGCCTTTTCAGGTTATTTAATGCCGAATCCAGTTTGAAGAACGATTTTTTTAAATAGAGTATATATATATTTTTTAAGTCGGTTTCTATTTAACCCATAATGGAGACACTAACAGGTACTACCATTCCGGGTCAGAGTGGACCTGGGAGCAATGGCAATTAAAGGGTGGCTCCACACTCCCCAAAGGCCGCAAGCTGGGGCCTCACCATCGGATATAGTTTAAGGTCATATCCAGGACCAAACGGTAATAGTAACAAACGGTTCAAATACTAGAGAACCCCACTACAGTCATATCCAGGACCCATAGATTTGTGTCGTTCTGTTACGCATGAATAGGTTATATATAGGGCTATGACAACAGCATATTCTTATCATTGCTTTGACTCTCGAGTATATATCCAACACAGTTAGACACAGTTAATCAACCGAGAGTCACATCACTCTATATAAAAGCATATAAGATATCAACCGATACACACTCGAGAGTCAAAACAATGAAAAGAATATGCTGTTGTCACAGCCTTAGCTATAAATTTAGTTTCCTCTGTCGCTTTTACGTATATATTAATATTTGTTTATTTGCTGCACTTAAGAGTTATCATAGTCATGCTTAATTATAAAATAACATTTTAGTCGGTCTGTCATACATAAGTTATAAAATATAATTTTTCTCGGTCGGTCACACTTCAGTTTTGCTGTATCATCGAGTGGAAAACAATACACAGAAATAAAATATAGACTAGATTTATTCCGTTAGGTACAATAATAGAAGTCCGTGTCCAGTAGAGAGTTGACATCATCGCCTCCGTTCAGTCCAGAAAGACAATGAAGATTCCCTCTAAGGGTAGTTGCGCGTGTAATTATGAGGCAAACATTGCGCAACTGCCAACCACACCTCTCCTGAATCGGCACTGATTTAGTCCAGTGGCAACTGGAAACAATGCCGAGATAAGCAGAGAGCACATACAGCAATAGCCACTCATCCTAGCACTGACCAAGCTCGACGTTGCTTAACTTCGTTGATTCCCACCGGACTACAACTTGGATGTCTTCAAGTCCAATGTTAACAAATTCCTAATGAACCGCCCCCTTAAGTAAACACTTCATCAAATCTCCACACTAACCTAATGTAGTTGCAATAACCCTTATCCCTGAGTGGCTTCCGGGCCTTGATAAGTGGTGATCACTGTGTAAAAAAAAAGAAAATCTAGTTGGAACTTGTGTATCAACGTGATTATGCTGTATAACGGTCGTATAATATTTTTATTTTATTTTTTTTTTCAAAGGAGTCACCACTTATCAAGGTCCGGAGGCCACTCAAGGATAAGGGTTAATGAGTGTACAGTAGTCAATGGGAAAATGTCGCAGCAATCGTTGGTAGTGGGAATTGAACAAATCGAATTTATTAAGGGGGCGACTTATAAAAACCTTACTACAATCAGTTGGAAAATAGGAAAAAAAATAGAGTTGACAAGTTAACTGCTGAGCGTTCGCATTTTCCCTCGAAACTGACATTGACTCCAACTCTTACATAAGAAGGTTTGTCTCCTTCTCATGTAAGTAAGAAGGCAGACTAGATAAGTGAAAATCATATTAGGAAAAGGCTGGAATCGAACCCTGTCGTCAAGCGTTAAAAGATAACGGATAATTCAAATCCTAGGAATGCAATCGATTGTATATTCTTTTAGAAATAACTAAATATTATTTATGTCAGAAAAAGAGAGATTGTTCATTCTTTTACAAATAACTGGATATTAAATATGTCAGTTAAAAGAATAGACAATACGAGTTTATAGATAATGATTAAAAGCAGAGTAGATATTAAACAATTAAAATTGGGAATTCTTTGTTTGCTAAAAGTGTGTTTGGACAGACATAGTTAAAATTCACGTGAAATTTTGTCACGTTTTTTTTTTTAAATTACATTTTCACCCCAAACAAGGCACATTGCCACTTTGGTGTAGGGGGCTACTATCAGGGGCAACAACTACTGAGGTACTATGTTGGGATTTGGGCAGCAAGATGTCGGTTCATGTTACACTTGAACTTCTGCATATCAGTACAGTAGGGGAAGCAAGGACCTGGAATGGAATTCCAGAGTCTTGCGGTTCTGGGGAAGAAACTACTGGAGTAGAAAGATCTTTTACATCTAGGGATCTCTACTGTGTGGGGGTGGGATTTAGCTGTCTATCAGGTTTGTCGAGGGTGTCTACGTTGTGGGGGCACAAGTGTCTGCAGTTCGCCAGAGTATTCACCATTAAAATACTTGTAGAACAGGCAGAGGGATGCAACATTTCGTCGATGGGACAGAGGCTGAAGCTTAGATGCCAGTTTAGGGCCTATCAGATTGGCAACTATCTTTTGAACCTTGTCTAGGAGTGAGAGACTAGTAGCAGATGCCCCAGCCTAAATGTGACAACAATACTCCATACATGAGCGAATGGTAGCCTTATAAAGGTACAGGATACTTTCGGGTGTTAGTAGTTTTCTAGCATGGTAGAGAGAGCCTACCTTCTTCGCAGCGGCCCTGGCAATGCTTTCAATGTAATTGTTCCAACATATGATGTTTCCTGTGAACGTTAGGCCAAGCAGTTCGAAAGATCTACTCTCAGATAAAGAGTCACTGGCCATTGTTATTGGTGGCAGAGAAGGTTTCTTGTAATTATTGAAGGAAATCAGTTTAGTCTCGGCAACATTGAATGTGACCATCCATTTTTGTCCCCATTCCACTACAGATTGGAGGTCATCCTCTAGTGTTTTTGCCATTTCTTTAGATGTTTGTTCATTTGTTTTCCTGTCATGCCTGTTATAGAGTGTGGTGTCATCAGCATATATACCCATCTCAGAGGCAATTTTATCGGGGAGGTCATTAATGAATATTAGGAACAATAGAGGTCCAAGTATAGACCCCTGAGGCACTCCCGCATTTATATCATATTGTTTAGATGTACAACCGGTGAGGACAACCTGGATTTTTCTCTTATCTAAGAAGGATTTAATTATGTTAAGTATTCTACCAGTGATACCATATGATCTAATTTTTCTGAGGAGACCCTCATGCCATACCTTGTAAAAAGCCTTAGATATATCTAGAGCTACCGCTCTGCCCCCCCCCACGCTTTATCCAGGGAATGGTATATACGTTCAGAGATTACAGTGAGGATGTCTGCTGTGGAACGGGCTTCTCTAAATCCATATTGTTTGTCAGTCAGAAGTTTAGCATCTGTAAGGTGATGAACTAGAGCATGGTTTATTATGGTCTCAAATATTTTGGCGAAAAGCGGGAAGAGGTTTATGGGGGGATAATTTAATGGGTTAGTTCTTTTGCGAGAATTCTTGAATAATGGTACCACAGAAGCAGTTTTCCAACAGCGTTGATTAACAGAAAACCTCTGACGTCACAAACAAAGGAGATTCTCAATACATTGAGATGAGGTTCGAAGTTAGAATGATCAGAAATCTGACATTTACAGTCACGTTCACAGAGGAGCGTAGTACAGTGACTTATTGAGAGCTGCTGGTCTTATAAGCGAAGGGTAAAATAGTAGACCATGAAGTGGAAAAAACTTGAAACCCTGACATCATCAATCGGCCGACTGATGAATAAAGAAATCATCTATATTTTGTAACTGTTTGTCTTTGTGACGTCATTCCATCAACTGAAAAGGTAACTGTGTTTTGTCTATCATCATCTTTAACGAACTTTGTATAACTCTCTTTAAGTAATGTCCCCTCCTCCATCATCAGTAATTACACATTCCTTCAATAATGAAGTCGCATCTCTTCTCACATTCATATGTCTTCTGTTACTAATAATAACCCTAACCTGACTATTCAACACAGCCGGTTTAGTTCTCTTTAAATATACTTGAACCGTAGCCACATGTTCGAGCCTCGTTACAAGTTTAAAATAATTTTCGTTGGCCTGTCATATTTAAGTATGAACTATTATTTTCCTAAGTCTGCCTGTCTTACGTACATAATAATCAGTGCTGGGACGATAAATCGGATTCGGGAATCGGAATAATCGGAACTTCCGGGGATATCGGAAACATTTGTGCTTATTTTCCGATGCCAAAAACGATTCTTTTAATTATCTTTTTTATTTGATTTTGTTTAAAACAAAATCTTCCGCTGTTTATATCAATAATAAAATGATAAATGTTTATTGATTTTAAACCACCAGTAAAACTAAATTCTGTCCCCGCAAGTGCGTTTCTATATTTGAGAAAATATATACACATTTAACGTGTGTGTATGTTTCTTAATAGTAATTGGGGAAAAATAACGACTTTATAGTTTAATATTTAGAGATTTATAAAAGAATTGGAATTGCAACAGGTAATTGTATCGGAATCGGAAAATTAGTACGGACTCGGTAATTGTATCGGAATTGGAAAATTAGTACGGACTCGGTAATTGTATCGGAATTGGAAAATTAGTACGGACTCGGTAATTGTATCGGAATTGGAAAATTAGTACGGAATCGGTAATTGTATCGGAATTGGGAAATTAGTACGGACTCGGTAATTGTATCGGAATTGGAAAATTAGTACGGACTTGGTAATTGTATCGGAATTGGAAAATTAGTATGGACTCGGTAATTGTATCGGAATTGGAAAATTAGTACCGACTCGGTAATTGTATCGGAATTGGAAAATTAGTACGGACTCGGTAAGTGTATCGGAATTGGAAAATTAGTATGGACTCGGCAATTGTATCGGAATTGGAAAATTAGTACGGACTCGGTAATTGTATTGGAATTGTAAAATTAGTACGGACTCGATAATTGTATCGGAATTGGAAAATTAGTATGGACTCGGTAATTGTATCGGAATTGGAAAATTAGTATGGACTCGGTAATTGTATCGGAATTGGAAAATTAGTACGGACTCGGTAATTGTATCGGAATTGGAAAATTAGTACGGACTCGGTAATTGTATCAGAATCTAGAAAAATATCTAAATCGTCCCATCACTAATAATAAAAGTTTCTGTTAATCTAATGCACTTAAGTTTGACATAATATCATCGCCAGTCTGCCAGTCTGCCATGTTTAATTATGAAATAAAATGTTCGTCTGTCTGCCATACATAAGTTATCAAATATAATTATTGTCTGTCATACAATGCACATGTATAAAATATAGAAAAATAATTATTCAGTTAGATACAATAATAGAAGTCGGTGTCGAGTAGCAATAACTGGCAAATGAGTTGACTAATGAACTGCTAAGTTTTGGCAGTACAACTCACGACTTTAAGTGACTCAAGCCAGTTTAGTTACCAAGACCTTTTAACAACTTCTTTTTTGCGTTTCAGTTGTCTTAGGAGTTCTCACTTGCAGAATAGCATCAAATGAAATCGCCTTTATTGTCTACACCCGTATTATTAAACAAATATATTCTTTATTTTGACGAGGATTTTTGGAGAAGGGTTCATGATTGTACAGTAGTCAATAGAAAAAACATATCGTAATAATCGTTAGTAGTTGTAATTTGGTAAATTGGATTACTTAAGGGGACGACTCATCAAGAACTTGTTTATGTTGGACTTGAAGACGACGATATTGTAGTCAGCTGGAAAGCCGGAAAACGGAACAGAGTTCCACATGCGTGCAGTTCTAAGAAAGAAACTTTGTTCATGGAATATACGTTAAGGTTTAGGCACAGATAAAGAGTGGGAGAAACTATTGATTGTGGTTTCAGTTTAAAAAACGAATGATGAAAAATATAAAAATTAAGTAAGTTTTTTTTATATAGTTTTAAAAGTTTAAAAACTTCCATATATATATATATATATATATATATATATATATATATATATATATATATCTTCTATCTATATCTATCTATCTATCTATCTATCTCTATCTATCTATCTATCTATCTATCTTCTATCTATATCTATATCTTCTATATATCTATAAAAACAGAGATGTGTGTGCCACAGACGATTTCTGATTGGTTAATCCAATAATCACATCTCCTAAAAAACTATGGTTCCTACGCTCTTACCTTTACCATAAAATATTATGGCTTTATTTATTGTCCATCTTGGAAGGGTTTAATTCTTTCATAACTTGTTATTTACAAATTAAAAAAATACGAAACTTACACAATCTAACAATCCAACCTACGACATCACGTCCGCCATTCACACACGAAAACAAACGCTGGAAAGATTATTAGTAGTACTACTACTACCCAGCACAACCGCACACACGTTCACAAGGTATTCATCTCAAAAACATGTTTTGAAGAGTCGATTTTTTAAGCTGTTGACACACATGTTTTAAAAATCTAGCAAAAATTAATTTTCCTGAAATTTTTCAATATTAAAAAATAAATTATGCCGGCTGATAAAATTTTAAAACTTCTTTTTAAAGCTAGAAAGATAAAATTTAAAAATACTTATTTATATATATATATATATATATATATATATATATATATATATATATATATATATATATATATATATATATATGAAACTATTCGATATATATATATATGAAACTATTCGATAGATTCGAAAAAGTTGTCAAAAAACAAATATATAACAAATAAATGTTATCAAAGGCAAGATAAGTTACTTTACTACCAAACTGGATATATTTTTCGTGTTTTTATTCAATTTAACATGTTTATTCAGCTCGAAAAGCATACAGTGTTTACCGATGTATTGGAAAATTCAAGATGGCGGCCGATTCTCTCTTTAACACGGTAAGTTTGGAAAAAGGTGTAATAAATAAAAAAAACCGGTTAAAATACTGTTAAAAACTCGCTCAATATATGTTACCGTGACATAGGTTGAAATATATTCGGCGGGTTTTTAATAGTATTTTGTATAGTTTTTTATTTATAGCACCTTTTCCCAAACTTACGGTGTTAAAGAGGGTGTGAGACGCCATCTTGAATTTTCCAATACATCGGTAAACACTGTATGTTTTTCGAGCTGAATAAATATGTTACATTGAATAAAAACACAAAAGAAAATATCCAGTTAGGTAGAAAAGTAACTTATCTTGCCTTTGATAACATTTATTTATATATTTGTTTTTGACTATTTTTTCGAATCTATGTGTACAGTAATACAAACCCACGATATGAATACTCACGTTGTTATATATATATATATATATATATATATATATATATATATATATATATATATATATATATATATATATATAAATAAATGAGATTATAGCAGTTAAAAACATTTTTAAAACACACACACCTTTTTCAAAGTGATCAGAAATCGTATAAAAGTAAAAAGGGTAAATTTTTACTTACTTTCCAACTTAATCACCTTTAACGTGACTTTTACAGTTTTTTTTTAAATGGAATTCATTTACCGATACAAAAGAAATGATAAGTAAATAAATCCATAAATAAATATTATAAATGGTTTATTTTAATACTTGTCAGGATGCGGAGGAAAATGAATGAAGGGGGAGGGGAATAAAATAAAAACATTTTGGAAACAGATTAAGTTTGAAAGAATTGCTTTGCACAGAAAGAAATTAATGAAAAAAAGAATAAAATTAAATTTCTTTTCTTTCTTGATTTTTTTTTTAGTTTTTTATGAAAAGGGAAGTCAAAATTAAGACTATAAAAAAACAATTTTTATTAAGAGCGAACCTCAGTCGTCAGGTCTGTAAAAAAAAGACGGGGAATAATCAAGAAATGTTTTCTAATACAAATTTTTTTTACTTATGTGTTCATTTGTTTCTTTGAAGTTCGTTTGTTTAATATATCGGTTTGCAATATAATTTTGTCATTCTGTCAGACTCAAATTTTAAATCTATATATCTATAAAAGGGAAAGTGTGTGTGTGTGTGTGTGTGTGTGTGTGTGTGTCTGTGTACATTTCCCTACGAAATAACTCTGTCAATTTTTAGTCTACAGACTCGAAATTTGATATACAGGGTACTGAGATTTGGAAAAATCTATGTGATCGGTTTTTAGCCAGAAATTTGGCGATTAAGGAGTCAAAGTTCAACTATTTGAGCTTTGAGAACTCTACCAAACTTCTCCGACAATTTTGGGTCTACACACTTGAAATTTTAGATATAGGTTCCGTGGACATGGATCTAACTTAATAACTTGATTTGAGGCAAAAACAATAAATTTTCAGGGGTCATAATAGGGGTCAAAGTTTAAAAAATTACCCCCTTTTTTTTGCTCAGCATACACCTCCAAACACCTGGGCAACGCCGGGCACCCATGCTAGTATATATATATATATATATGATGGTTGTATCAATTAGTTTTCTAGATGAAAATTCAATGAAACTCGCCTAATTATTAAAGAGTGCTTAATGTAGGGCAGGGCTGGTATATACTTTATTTATTATACAAACATTATTAGTTACATATTTGCATACATGTTTCAGTGAAATTCTAATTCAAGGATAACACTTCATCAGACCAAAAAAATTAATCAGTATTGAAACGGGGGTAAAAATTACATGAGTTTTTATTATGTATTTGGGTGTGGTTTACGTTCTAGAAGAAAGTGGGGTATATATTTTGTGAATGTGAACATAAAGGGTTTTGGAGGGCGGTGTGATGAAGAAAGGGAGTAGATGTAGGGAGGCCGGCCTGCGTCACCCAGTCGTAAAATTCGCTTACGTATATCTTAATGTATGTGGATTTCCTATTTATCAGGTTGTTGCATTAGTTCCCGCCATTTTGTCCTAAAACATGTTTGGATATGTGGCAAAGTGTTATATATCATTAGAAAGAAAGTATTTTGTTCTACAAGATAATGGTCATCGTTTTTGTCTCGTACAATTTTTTCAGAACTGTAAAATGGATTGTCAAGTAAATATTAAAAAAAATCACATTTTTGCCACCTCCTTCTGGTCGCCTTTAATCGAGGTCAAAATGTGAATAAAATGACCAAGGATATTTGTGCCGTATATGGAGAAAACGCTATAGCCGAGATAACTGTTCGAGATTGGTTTGTTATGGTGAGGTGTGAACGAGCTAATGTCCAAGCAAACGAAAATAAACAATGGAATCTCCGGGCTTTTGAACGACCTGGATCCATGACGTCAAATTGGTTATGGGTCAGACCAGGCAAACGAAAATAAACAATGGAATCCCCGGGCTTATGAACGACCTAGGTCCATGACGTCAAATCGATTATGGGTCAGACCAGGCAAATGAAAATAAACAATGGAGAACTGAGTTAAGAAGTCGAAGATACTTCAATAAAAGAGAAAATATAAACAAAGCAAAGACAGTCAGAGAGACGGACAGCTGAGGGACACCTTGTCAAAATTCGCGACAACCCCTACCACTAACCCCCCGCCGCCGTTATTGTGTTGAAATGCGTATATTAAATATACCGTAAAATAAAGTAAGTCTGTTTTTATAAACAAAGTGTCTCGTATTCATTGATAAATGAATTAACTGTCCATTTTAATCGCTAGACGATCACCAAACAGACATATACGGAAACGGTTTATCAGATTCAAACACGACAATTTCGACCTCAATGACGTGCTTTATTCGGGAAGACCAATCAAGATAGACGAAGACCAACTCAGAGTTCTTTTGAAGGAAGATGGTCATCAGACATGTAGAAAATAGGGTGAAAAGATGAAGTGTGATATTGCGACAACTTTACGCCACCTTTAATGAATGGGATTCACACAAAAACTTGGCGCTTGGTTACACACGAACTTACTTTTGCTGTAGAATTCTTTGATTAAAAAAAAAACGACGGGAACTTATGAAACAAGATATTATTATTATTATTATTATTATTATTATTATTATTATTATTATTATTATTATTTGAGAGTTCTTGTTTATCAAGGCCATGAAGCCATTCTAGTTGGTTAGTTGTTTTTGTTTTACGTCATATAAACGTTTTCAGGTTATTTAATGCCGAATCTAGTTATTTTGAGGAACGATTTTTAATGGTGTATATTTGTTTGTTAAGTCGGATTCTATTTAATCCATAGTTGGGACCCTAACAGGTACTACCAGTCCGGGTCAGAGTGGACCTGGGAGCAATGACAATTAAAGGGTGGCTCCACATTCTCCAACACCCGCAAGGTGCAGCCTCACCATCGAATATAGTTTTAGGTCATATCCAGGACCTGAAGCCATTGTAGAATAAGGTTTAATAATTGTAAGGTAGACGGTGATTCAGCATCGTGTTGATTGGTAACGGTCGAACTTGGGTAGCTAATTCTTTATAGGTTATTAAATTTCACCCAATTTACAGTAGGCGTACAGTATGATATTAAACATTTAGAATTTGTGAATGCAGTTAAATGAGCTGGTAAACAGCAAAACAAATAAAATAAATAAAATAAGCAAAAGTTCAGGTAGAATTCGTCACTGTCAACTTTCTCTCTCAACTTCCAGCACGTGTTCTCACAACCACCTCTGCTAACAGGCATTTTATTAGAAAAATGACCCCATTCCATTTGCATACGTGTGCATTGGACGATGAGATCTCATGGGATTCCACGAGATTACACCTTATATATCCATGGCTGCCATCTTTAATCTCTCTCCCTCTCAGATCCCATCCGACCACACAATGCACACACACGCGGGCGCTTTCTTCTTTGATTATTACATTCAACTTTATAGTGACTTAAAACGTCTTTGCAATATTTTAAATAATAATTGACATGCATTCATCTAAAAATGCAAAATCAACTTAATTTTCACAATATACAATTTCATAGGGCAAATACATGCATTTACACAGGATTATTTACTTATTTTGATAATGTCATCTTTAAGATCACGATTTCATAAACGCCCGCTCTTTCCACTCTCTGGTGCAATTAGACAAGGCTGTTTGAAGATATTGGCTTCCTGAGACGAAATGCATCTAACGTTTATGCTTTTTGTTTTTCTTAATTCTTTTTGTAGAACTTAATTTCCCCCCCCCCCCCAAAAAAAAACAACAACCCACATTTTCTACCCTTTTCCTCTCTCTTTATATCCCCCCCCACATCCAGACTCGTTTTCTAAACATAAATATTGTTACCCTTTTCCCTCTCGCAATGAAAACTCATTCATGTTCTGCAGGGCAGTGAACAAAACCGATAAAATCCCCTATAAAACAACCAAACCAAACCAAACACTACAAACTAGCGATTGAAGATACTAAAAATACATTCTATGAAATAACTAGATGCATCATGACTATTATTTCCAAAATAACTGGATTCGGCATTAAATAACCCGAAAAGGGTTGATATGCCGTAAAACAACCAAACCTAACTCTACAAATAAATATTTGAAGAGATAAAGAAGTTGAGGCATATAAACTGTTTCCAAAATAATTGGATTCGGCATTAAATAAACCAAAAAGAGTTGATATGTCGAAAAACAATCAACCAAACAACCAACCTTTCCAACCTCCTACTCTTATTACGATTGGCAGAAGGAGAAGTATCATTTTCGTAATTTAACTGGCTCGAACGAAGCAAATTTTAATAAAAAAAAAAAAAACACAGAAATACATTCATTCATATATTATTTCATTTACACATTAAAAATCATCAACATCAAATCACGCCTCCGGAGCTTTTACGCTAAGAGGTTTTTAATAGAAAAATGTTATTTAAAACCCACAGCCACCTGTTGCTTTTATAGGCGATAAAATTTGCTTCACACATATACCCATGCACATATATAAGTAGATGTGTGCATATGTGTATGTGTGTGTCAATAGGTACGTAATAATATTTAAATTAAATATTTATATAATAAAGTAATATTTACAAATAATACGTCCCAAAATGTGAGGCGACTAAAATGTAAACAAAGGGCAGTTAACTCCTCTATACAGGGAGCGAGAAGAAAGAAGAAAGAAGAAAGATACCACATAATTTCTAATAAAAAAAAGAAATAAATCAACAATTTTATATATATATATGCGTATATATGTGTGTGCATATACATATATGCATGTATATATATATATATATATATATATATATATATATATATATATATATATATATATGTATGTATATATATGTATGTCAGGTCATGTCATATGCTACTGGTACCATGGAACCCAGTACTACCTGCCTCATGGTCGGGTCACCGGCGACTAAACTGGTTCCCCCACCAGACTTGTTTGGTGAGGAGGGCGGCAAGTCTCCCTGAAGGATTAAAAACAAGACCTTCCAAAGGGCGAATGAACTCTTTTTCTGGGTCAACGGCCAACTAGCACCGTGTATATTTGTGTGTGTGTATATGTGTATTGGGGTGGAGAGGGCTCCCGTAAGCCGTGGTGAAGGAAACCTTTCTAGGAGAAGCAAATCTCTGATTTAAAAAACCATAAAGCGGAAGACCAGTACCCGCATTAAGCTGGTCTGCAGTTTAATTTGTTTTAGCTGTCGTACAAAGCTAAGACTCTGTAACATCATCTTTGTATAGATACTCCCTCAGTTATTTGGGCTCATGGATTTTAAATGTCTGAGGGAGTGGCACTCGTCTGACAAGACGTTGCAATCATCATCATGTATATATATGTATGTATATATATGTATGCATATGTATATATGTATGTATATATATATGTATGCATATATATATGTATATATATATGCATATATATGTATATATATATGTATATATATGTATATATATGTATGTATGTATATATATGTATGTATATATATGTATATATATATGTATGTATATACATGTATATATATGTATGTATATATATATGTATGTATATATATATATATATATATATATATATCACCAAACAAGTCTGGTGGGGGGGGGCTAGTCTCCCTGAAGGATTAAAAACAAGACCTTCCAAAGGGCGAATGAACTCTTTTCTGGGTCAACGGCCAACTAGCACCGTGTATATTTGTGCTTGTGTATATGTGTATTGGGGTGGAGAGGGCTCCCGTAAGCCGTGGTGAAGGCAACCTTTCAAGGAGAAGCAAATCTCTGATTAAAAAAAACCATAAAGCGGAAGACCAGTACCCGCATTAAGCTGGTCTGCAGTTTAATTTGTTTCTGGCTATCTTGGTCTTGCTTGTTGCTGGATCTCAACATTTTGAACCGAGAGAGAGACTTAGCTGTCGTACAAAGCTAAGACTCTGTAACATCATCTTTGTATAGATATTCCCTCAGGCATTTTGGCCCATGAATTTTAAATGTCTGAGGGAATGGCACTCGTCTGACAAGACGTTGCAATCATCATATATATATATGTATGTACAGTGATGATCATATTTATTGGCACGGTAAAATAAAAGTTAAATTTTGTCTAATAAATTCTAAAAAAGGGATTAAATTAAAGAAAATAACAAAGTATATTATGTATTTTTAACTGGCCTTTCCGATGCAGCAATCGGATTTTAGAAAAAATTGTCGCAAAATCACACTTCATCTTTTCACTCAATTCTCTACATGTCTGATGGCCACCTTCCTTTAAAAAAAAAAAATCTGAGTTGGGTTTCGTCTATTTTCATTGGTCTTCCAGAACAATGAGCCTCCTGCAGATTCCCGGATTTTACAGAAAGATTCTGAAGTTCGAAAGACATATTCACGACTTCGACAAGATACATCTGAAGAAGACCGGGAGTTAAATCAACCGAAACGCTGTGAAAATAACACTCGAGATGAGAACAGTAGTCAGAAATATATAAATAATCCAAACAATCTATTGTCATCTACAAAATGCAGGAACGCAAAATACGTTACATTTGTCCGCCATAATCAAAATGGCTGCATATTTCTTTCCCGCGCGAACGCCTGTTGCCGATCGCATAGCCATTTGGATCGTCTTTTCGTTGTATTTGTTTGGTTTCAATTCCGGCTAGGATTTCATTCGGCAATAGAAAAGTACAAACAAAGTAAAAGGGAAAAGATGAAAATTACCCACAATTCAAGAGCGGAAATTCAAGTCCACTCCCTAATAGAAGTGTTACAGTTCGTTTGCGAACAGCTGCCATCCAACACCCAGACATCAGAGACAGAAAGATGGCCTCGTATGAGACTGAACGCGGAAGTGGCGGGATGGACGGTAATTTTCACAACGCATGCACATCAGCAAGAATGACACTGTATGGCTTTGCGGAAAATTGGACATGTTATTAGCCATGCATTAATATGGTCGCGAGTAATTTATCTACCCAAAATGTCGTCCCTCTCTCCCTCTCTCTCACTCCCCCTCTCTTTCTCTCTCTCTCTCTCTCTCTCTCTCTCTCTCTCTATATATATATATATATATATATATATATATATATATATACTAGCAAAAGTACTCGACTCTGATTTATGAAAGTATGATAGATTATGAAAAGGAAGGGTTGTGAATTTGGGGGTATCAAAACCAAAGCAAAATATGATGACAGTAAAAATAAAATAGATAAACCCCATAATTTATTATACCATACCTGTTCACACTGAAACACTTATCACAATATTCTGTGGATCTATATTAAAAAACTTTGTAAAATTTTGTGACATATTTCCATTCTATGGAGGTCAGGTGCGAACGAACACCCCATAATTTTATTATACCACATTTCTTCAAACAGAAACATAATTATCAAAGTATACTTACGCAGATAGATATGAAAAGTCTTTATTAAAGTTTGTGCCTATTTCCATTCTTTGGAGGCCAGGCGCGAACGCAGACCCCACAATTTTATTATACCACCCCTATTTAAGTTGAATATACTTATCAAAGTATTCTTATGTACATCTATATCAGAAACACTTGTAAACATTTTTTTTTTAATTTTTAATTTTTTTATTTCCATACTTTGTGGACCAGGCGCGAATGCAGACCCCACAATTTTAATGAACCACTGTTCTGCCAGATCAAACATACCCTTTCCTGTGTCTCGATACATCTTCTATCATTATATGTAATCAGTTTTTTTTAAAATAGTCAACCACATAGGAGCCTATTAGTGACCAGACACACACACACACACACACACACACACACACACACACACACACACACACACACACACACACACACAGACATTCAGCTTTATATTATAGAAGATATATATATATATATATATATATAGGGTGACCCCAAAAAACAAAAGCAAAATGGAGGCCATTTAGAACATATGCTGTAGAACAGAGAGAAAAAAAAGGCCAAAAACCCTAGTGTTTTGATGTAATGTTTTGAATATAATAAACTAGTTATGACGAAAGTTTCATTTCATTCAGACAAAACACTAAGAAACGGGGCCTAATTAGATTTTGGGCTCGTTTATTTTGGGTCATCCTGTATATATGTTTAAAGGGAAAATTATTCCCAACTCGCATTTAGGTAAAAATGCACCTTCGTAAATAATTGAATTCATTCAAGACGTATCGCAAAAACAAAAACAAATAACATATACGTAAATCGCGATATATCCGAACAGTCAGCGAGGTGGACGAGGGGGGTACGGGTTTAGGCTTCTTACGCTATGTTCACCACTCTGATGAGTCATA
>NC_136521.1:54902253-54914753 GCF_053919585.1 Euprymna scolopes | reverse complement strand
CTTTTATCATATTTTGCTTTTGTTTTGATACCCCCAAATTCGAAGCTATCTCTTTACAACCCTTCCTTTTCATAACCTATAATACTTTCATAAATCAGAGTTCATTTTCTGTAAGCTGTTTTTGAACCCAGTCAACGACGGGTACATTTGCTAGTATATATATATATATATATATATATATATATATATATATATATATATATATTTATTATCTTCTTTCCTTCCTCTGTACATTTTTAATTGTTCTTTTTTTTCGTTTCTCTTTCGTTTTTTCTTTTGGTTTTCGACGATTTATTTCGTTTTTCCATCCTCATCTGTTATAACATAGTCTTCTTCACAAATGATTTCGTGCCAAAATCTTTTATCGACATTTCATCACTTCCCCTTATCTTCAGTTTGCAGTTGAAAGGCGAATATATATATATATATATATATATATATATATATATATATATATATATATATATATATATATACACACATTTAAAGGGAAAATTATTCTTATTAGCTCGCATTTAGGTAAAAATACACTTTCGTAAATAATTGAATTCCTTCAAGACGTATCGCAAACACAAAAATAAATAACATATACGTAAATCGCGATATATCCGATTTCGAATCTCGCTAGATTCACCCATTCTGGTGAGTTGTAGACGATGAAACACGTGTCAGTGGATAATTATATTTTATAAATTATATTTTAAAAATAAAATATATATATACACACACACACACACACACACACACACACACATATATATATATGTGTGTGTGTGTGTGTGTGTGTGTATTTGTGTACCTGGGTTCGAATCCACCGACATGCAGTAATTTTCCCTAGCACTGATGATGAAGCAACCTTGACATACTAACATCTATCTTTGTTGACTGTGTTAAGATCTATCGACCAGCAGTAATTATTAATTACTTCTCTGATGACTGCGTAAGTCATATATATATATATATATATATATATATATATATATATATATATGAACACTAGTATGTATGTATATATATGTATATATATTCATTCACATACAGTACTGTTTCGCGGTTTCACAGCTCATAAGTGCAGCTAGACAAGCAACTACCTCAAGTTAGGATCGAAACCCGATCGCCCAAATGACAGTCGGAGCTTCTAACCGTTGCGCTATACGGCTGCTGCTATGCAGGCAATGTGTTAACAATGTTTAGACATTGTCCAACGTACCTGAGCCCAATTTGTTTACACAAAGAGCATCGCTTCATACGCTAATGGTGATTTGCATATCCTTTCCCAAATGCTCAACCTAAGATAGGGAGCATGATAGTCATCCACATACAGTATTGTTTCGCTGTTTCACAGCTCATCAGTGCGGCTAGACAAACAACTACCCTCAGCCAGGATTGAAACCCGTTCGCTCAAACGACAGTTGGAGCTTAAGGCGCCTTCAATAAGTTTCCAGACATTTTTCGTATGGTCACTTTTATTAAAAGTACACACATGAAACCCTAGTCCCCTCCGAAGCAATCTCCTCTAGCTGCATGTCCTTTTGTGTGAGCATGTCTCAATGATCTTCATAACAGTCTTTTTTTTCTCATGAATTGCTTTATAACAACAGGATTTTCTTGGGCAATAACCAAAAGTCACAAGGAGAAAGATCTGGACTATAGGGAGGGTGATGAAGTGTCTTCATGCCCATCTGGATCAAATAGTCTCTAGCAAGGAAGTAGTTGTGGACTGGTGCATTGTCCTGCAAATCTCCTGCGTCTTCAGTTCCTCGCGAATAATTGCGTGTACAGTTCCCACACTGACATCAAACTGTGCACTCATTGTCTCTATAGACACACGACGGTTCTTACTCAAGAAATTCTTTATTCGGCGAATCAACTCTGGTATTCTGACTTCCTTACAGCTCCCACATCTTTAATCATCCCTCACAAACTCCCTGCCTTTTGTGAATCTCTTATGCCACTTCAAAACTGAGCTCGATTTATGCAAAATGGTCCAAAAGCATTCTGAACGATTCCATACGTTTTTGCGACTAGTTTAGTACAGAATTTTATTGCATATCATTCTTCTAACGTGTTCTCGCGTCCAGATTGCATTTTTGAAATTCGCCAATCTTGTCAGTCAGACTTTAGTAAAGTGTATCCAATTCCTGCAGTAGCTGTATCTATGAACCTGAAATAATAAAAATTGGTCATCTCATAAGATGTATAGCAATAACATACTGAATTTGCAAGAGTCTACGATAATCTTGAATGCTTGCACAAAAAGGTCTGGAAAGATATTAAAGGCACATTACATACATGATGATTGCAACGTCTTGTAAGACGAGTGCCACTCCCTCAGAAATTTAAAATCCATGAGCCAAAATGGCTGAGGGAGTATCTATACAAAGATGGTGTTACAGAGTCTTAGCTTTGTACGACAGCTAAGTCTCTCTCTCTCGGTTCAAAATGTTGAGATCCAGCAACAAGCAAGAGCAAGATAGCCAGCAACAAATTAAACTGCAGACCAGCTTAATGCGGGTACTGGTCTCCCACTTTGTTTTTTAAATCAGAGATTTGCTTCTCCTAGAAAGGTTGCCTTCACCACGGCTTACGGGAGCCCTCTACATACATACATACATACATACATACATACATACATACATACATATATATACATACATACATACATACATATATATATATAGATACATATATATATTTATATATATGTTTATATATAGATATACATATATATATTAATATATACACATATATTAATATATATACATGTAGATATATTTATATATATAAATATATATATGTATATATACATATATTTATAAATATACATATATATATATTTATATGCATATACTTATATATATACATATATATGCATATATACATATATATGCATATATATACAGATATATGTATATATATACATATATATACATATATATACATATATATACATACATATATATATACATATATATGCATATATATACATATATATGCATATATATACATATATATATATATATATATACATATATACATATATATGTCTATATATACATATATATATACATACATATACATACATACATATATATATATATATATATATATATATATATATGTAAAATGAACAAAGAAGTGAATAAAGAAATCAATTTGTCTTAAAGAATTGATATTATTCTCTTCCCTTAACTCCCTCTATATATTGAGCTTCTCCAATTGCTATTAGAGACCATATATATATATATATATATATATATATATATATATATATATACTCCGAATTTTAAGCGATATCGGAATCGCTATAGGAACCGGAAAAATTAGTGCATATTTTCCGATACACAGACGATTCTTTTAATTGCCTGTTTCTATTGTGCTAAAAGTAAAATCTTTCACTGCTGGAAGTAATTATAAAATAATGAACATATATTGATTTTTATCTAATTGTTAATGTCAAATCGATACATCATCTCTTTCAAGTGCATTTTTTACGCTTGAGAAAACACACGCAAAAGAAAGAAAGACATTTTGTCATATCAGTACGCCTTCAAGGTTTTATTAATAACAAGTGGATTTCGGATTTTTATACTTCTAAACCTCTTAAATTCGTCTCAAATTTACATTTTCTTTTTAAAGCTAGAAAAAAAGACTGTGCATTTTCGTCTTGATCAACTTATGAAAAGTCTCTGATGATTTGATTGGTTTATTCCATTCAATGAAACAAACACTTGTAAGACGCAGTAAATGTATATCCCTGTAGTTTTAAAGTGTTTAATATATATGAATTAGGATGAGTTAAGAGCAAAATAGATTCACTGCTTGATATAATAATTAAGTGGTTGATTTTGCGCTACAAAACAGATACTGTCAAGAATTCTAAATGTCAACTGAATTAAAGGAATTTTAAAATGGGCAACATCATGAACTTTGGAATTTAGTCCTTTGTCATTCATTCTCTCTCTCTCTCTCTCTCTCTCTCTCTCTCTCTCTCTATATATATATATATATATATATATATATATATATATGTATGTAATTCTTGGTTCGTTCAAAGTCGATAGAACTATATTTCTACATTACCAATTTAATTGAAATTTTCAGAAAGTTTATCTGTAAAGTCAAGGAATGTTTGCATGTTATTAAAATAAATTAAGATCATTAAGATCGCAAATTATAAAAATATATTAAATAAAATAAAAATATTTTTTGTAACTGTGTTCATTTCCGGTAGAAATTAGCCTTTCACGTGCACCACACGTGGATGACTTTCGAATTACAACATTTAACTATCTAATTTATAGATGGGTAAAAAAAATCCCAATTTCTTTAATTATATATATATATATAATTCATATTATATATATATATATGTACTTTAACCTTACAATTGAATAAAAAAACATATCATAAAACTTTGATTAAACTTGGAAATACGATTTGAAAATAGCGCGGATCGGTAAGTGCACTAGCATCATTTGTTTATCTTATTTTTAATTTTTAAAAGCTTTCCTTGCGAAGCCTACCTAAAATAAATTTGTATAATTCTTAATTTCTTATTTTATTTAAAAAAAAGAAGGTAAATATGAAGAATTACTCCACCCTCGAAATTCCTTTAAAATTACAACTCTTATAGGTTTTCAGGGTCGCTGAAAACGAAAATAACGTTTATAATTAAGGCAAACGAGCAGTTTCCAAGATATGAAAAATGTTAGTTTAAAAAAAGTAGAGGATCACTTTTCGATAACAATTTAACGTAAAATGATCACCCACTTTGTGGCCACGATTTTCTTTTTGGGGGGGACTTTCTTTCTACCCATGGAAAATCCTTTAAAATTATCTGTTTAAATTGCAAAATGTAAAAGAAATCAAACAAAAAACTTTTTAGCCAAGAAACACACGGAGAAAATTTTAAAAAAATAGCATCCATTTTTTTCTATCGAATTAATTTGCTATTTTTATTGAAAACTATTTTCTCCCGGATTTTTGATATAATTTTCCATAAAGGACCATGCGTCTCACGTTCGTATACAACAAAAATTATTTTTTGTAGATTTCGGTGTGCTAAAAACGAATCTGCAAACCGTTTCCGTCACAAAAAATAGTTTTTATGATATGAAGAAATTACTTTTTCAAAAAGTAGGCGATCACTTTTCCATGTAAATTTAACTTAAAATAAGCACCCACTTTCTAGCCATCTGAGAGAGGGGGGATTTTTTCCCATGTTTTTGGCTAAACAGCTTTCGTTTATGCTCGCGCATAGCATAAACGAAGGCTACGGCTGTGACATGGAAAATAGTCCCAGAGTTCAGGGGTTATTACCATGCAAAAGAAATCAAACAAAAAACTTTTTAGCCAAGAAACACACAGAAAAATGACCCTCTCTCAGGTGGTAGAAAGTGGGTGCTCATTCTAAGTTAAATTTACATTGAAAAGTGATCACCCACTTTTCGAAAAAGTAATTTCTTCATATCATGAAAACTTTCTTTTTGCGAGGGAAACGATTTGCAGATTCGTTTTTAGTACACCGAAATCTACAATAACATATTTCGTTATATACGAACATGAGACTGGCCTTAAAGTAAAATAATACCGGATTTTGGGGGCAGATTTGCCGTTTAGTTGTACAAATATCCTCAAATAAGGTAATCACTAAAAGGGACTCTTAAACGTCGTTACCTGTATTGAGCAAAAGTTTAAAACCACTGATTATATGTCAGCCTACGTCACAGTAACATATATTGAGTGAGTTCCTAACAGTATTTTGCATAGTTTTTTTTAGTTTAAACTCATTTTCCCAAAATTTCCCCAAACTTAACGTGTCTGATACAGTCTGCCGCCATTTGTATTTTTCAAATATACCGATAAATACTGCATGTTTTTGAACCGATTAAACATTATACATTACATAAAAACACTACAATCTTATCCAGTTAGGTAGAACATTTACTTTTCTTGCCTTTGATAACATTTATTTGTTATATATTCATTTTTTGACAACTTCTTTGTATCTGTGTTTAGTAATACAAACCCTTATCATCTAATGTAACGTTTAGTCGGCTCGAAAAAACTGTGTTTATCGGTGTATTTGAAAGATACAAATGGTGGCGGACAGTGTTGAGTACGTTAAGTTTGAGAAAGTGAGTTAAAACTAAAAAACTATAAAAAATACTGTCACAAACCCACCGATTATGTCAGCCTATGTCATGGTAACATATATTCGGTGGGTTTTTGACACTGTATTGTATAGTTTTTAGTTTTCAACTTACTTTCCAAAACTTAACGTATTCAACAGAGTCTGCAACAATTTCTGTTTTTCGAGCCGATTAAACATTTTACATTACATAAACACACTAAACAATTCTCCAGTTAGGTAGAAACGTAACTTACCTTACCTTTGTTTTCATTTATTTGTTTTTGGACAACTTTTTCGAATCTGTGTATAGTACCCCCCATCACTCAAATATCAATTACTAACTCACATTTTTGTATACAGAAAAAAAACACATTTAGCGTTTCAACATTTTTGCTATTTTCAGCTTTATCCACTGATTGTTGGTCGAGCCCAAACCGTGATTGACGGTAATCCCGAGGATCAGGGTCCAATTCTGCAAGAGTACCATTTTTTTTTTCATTTTTGCCTTTTTTTTTTTATAACTTTTTTGAGTGGATTGCTGTACTAAGCATATAAGAAACATGCATTTTCTCTTTTTATTAGAATTTTTCATTACACCAAATTGAGCCACAGCAACGCGTGGCAGGGTACAGCTAGTATATATATATATATATATATATATATATATATATATATATATATATAGGGTGTCCACAAGGTCTGGCTACATTATGTAGCCAGACTTTGTGGAAGCATCTTGTAGATTATGTTGCCAGACTTTGTGGGCACCCTGCATACAAGGTGCCCACAAAGTCTGGCTACATAATCTACAGGATGTTCTACAGAGTCTGGCTACTTAATATAGCCAGATTTGTGGACATCCTGTATATATATATATATATATATATATATATATATATATATATATATCCCATAGGAGAATGTATCTCCAAAAATAACACGTATATTGGCATGACTCGAACCGGCATATCTAGTCGATTAATATGCTGCCTATCCTACCCGATAAGCTTTCTGTATCAGCACCTAACAGCACACAACACCCCCAAAGCTGAATTTGCTATTTTATCTGTCTCCAACTGTGATGTACGTCTCCCAGTAATTGAAGCCTCGTTAATCCGTATTAAAAAAAAGCAACCATTAACCAAGCTGAATATGAAACGTATGGTACGCTTAAGTATTTCAAGTGTTTTAATCGATTGTAATCCTCTTTCCATTCAAATCACTATTTATTTTTTTATTTTTTAGTATTTTTATCAATCGCCTGAAGACGGCCTATGGAGGTGGAAAACGTTCGCGAATAAGGCAAATTTCTTTTTACACCCCAACAGAATGTTCGGAAACTAGTCCGTCAAAAAGAAAAAAATGGATTGTAAGAGAAAGAAACAAGAGTTGTCTCTGCTCTTCAATGAAACTTATATATATATATATATATATATATATATATATATATATATATATATATATATATATATATATATATATATATATATACTAGAAGGCCACCTGACGGTGCCCGGTCGTTAAATACGCTTAAATATTCACCGCTATCAGCGCATAGGTAATTAATAAGCAATATAAGTGCAGTAAAACTTTGTCTTTGTTTCTTTTACTGTATTAAATTTTATTAATGTTATATTTACAGACAATCTATATAAAGTTGGAGTTTTTGTGTATTGATATTCATATTAAATCTTTTTCTATTTATTGAATGCATTTAGTTGCTTCCCCACCAAAGCAAATTAGGCACAAGGCCGTTTTTAATGTGGCGTAAAAACCAGCTACCCTAAAAGAAGGTAAAAAGGGAGGTTACCAAAAATAATAATTGTCCCAGTATAGATGGTTTCCCCTCCATTGACTGGTACAAAGTATCTTAAGTGCAGCATCCGCAGAACAGATGGTATTTATTTGCTCCCCCACTGAGCAAATTAGGCACAAGGCCGTTTTTAATGTGAGGTAAAAACCAGCTCCCCTAAAAGGGGTCACTCTGGTTACCAAAAATAATAATTGTCCCAGTATAGAGGGTTTCCCCTCCATTGACTGGTACAAATTATCTTAAGTGCAGTATCTGCCGGAACAGATACTACACTTTGATCCCGGCCTGAAGGCCAAGAACAACATGGTATTTATTTGCTCCTCCACCGAGCAATTAGGCACAAGGCCGATTTTTAATGTGAGGAGTGAAGGGGGAAATGGGGACCAACTCCCCGGGGAGTAGGGGAGCTGGATAGTGACAATTGGTATGAAGGGTTGCTCCTACATTGACCAAGTCTTATATGTGTGGTCGCCCCCACATATGGTCTTTGCTTTCAGTATCTGCTGGAACAGATACTACACTTTTAGGTATTTATTTGCTCCCCCACTGAGCAAATTAGGCACAAGGCCGATTTTTAAAGTGAGGAGTGAAGGGGAAATGGGGACCAACTCCCCTGGGAGTAGGGGAGCTGGATAGTGACAATTGGTATTGTGTGTGTGTGTCTGTGTGTGTGTCTGTGGACCTTTCCCTACGCAATAACTCTGTCAATTTTTAGTCTACAGACTCGAAATTTGATATACAAGGTACTGAGATTTTGGAAAATCTTAGTAATTCATATTCATCCAGAAATTTGGCTGTTAAGGGGTCAAATTTCGACGATTTGACCTTTGCGAACTCTACCAAACTTCTCCGACAATTTTTGGTCTAAACACTTGAAATTTTAGATATGGGTTCCTTGGACATGGATCTAACTAAATAACTTGATTTGAACCCAAAACAATAAATGTTAAGAGGTCATAATAGAGGTCAAAGTTAAAAAAACAATTGACCGCTTATTTATTTATTTATTTATTTATTTGCCGCACATACACCCCCAAACACCCGGGCAACGCCGGGCTGAAATACTAGTATAATAATGAAGACGAAATCTGCATTCATCAAAATATCATGTTTAAGCGCGTGTTTTACGACCAGGCAATGCCGGGCGGCCTGCTAGTAATAACAAAATTCATTGCCAGTCTCGGAGGCATTTGGTGAAGTTTATTAACGTGCGTGCGCCTCGGAAATGTTCTGTGAAACTAAGACTTTATGACGTAAGATCCGAAATTTTCTCGGATACCTATTCCGTCAAATTATAAAAATAAAAACAAAATTTTCTTTGAATCCTTTTTCACCTGGACAAGTGATGACGCATTAACAAATAAATAAAGGAACCCTAAATTTGGACACCACCATGGAATGCACTTTAAGGCCATACCCAAGACTCTAAAAAAAATTGGTTTACAGAAAATATTAGAAAGTGCAACGCAAATAGACGTACAACAATAGCAACAAAGAGGAAGAATAAACGCTCTCGTTTCTTTTTTCGTAGCCAAACAAGTAAAAGAAACCGATTGTCTCACACGATAAAAACACGCAAACAAACAAACACACAAAGGAAGCTGTGTTCGAAAAATAAAAATGGGGCGCCGTCATGTGGAAACAAAGAAACAGGAGAAACGAGGGACAGAGAGCGTTAGTCGTAGAAATTCTAGCTGCCATAAACAACAATCAAAAATGACAGAAACCCTAAATTCTCCTACAACGAAAGATGGTAATCGCCAATTTTTTGTTATTGTTGTTTTTGTCTATCTCGTTCGGGACATTCCACCTGTTTAAATAGTATGACGCGGGACGGGGACAGACGGACACTTAGGAAACAATTAAGCCCCCAGCCCCACTCGCCCAGACGCCGGCAATTACGCCAGACAGCCACTAACAAAGAACGGGCATACGACAAGGACACCAGTTATAGAGGCATACGAGTTGAACTACTCGTGTACAAGAGATGGATCCATTGTCAGAATCATATAAGACAACGTTTCGGTCGATGTAACCTCCGATCTTCTAGTCAAACTTAAGAATTATTCTGTAGAACACGGGGAAAAGTTATATATATATATATATATATATATATATATATATATATATATATATGTATATATATATATATATATATATATACGTTTTTATTTTTTATTACCGTATCTTTCTGTTAAGCTACATTATTGTTTCAGCTACCCGGCCGTTTTAACAGCCGGGTAGCTGAAACAATAATGTAGCTTAACAGAAAGATACGGTAATAAAAACAAACAAACGCATATTTGCTCTACAACAGTATTGAGCACTTTCTTCAGTTTTTATTAATTACCATTTCCACTATATATATATATATATATATATATATATATATATATATATATATATATATATATATATATATATATATACATATACTAGACTACCCGTGACCCGCTGTGGAATTAATGTATGAGTGTGACACTTGTGACGTAAAGCAAATAGTTTTTTTGTGACATAACAGAAACATTTCTATAAAAGTATATTAAAATCAAAAAAGAATATAGATAGATTTCTATGAGTCGTTATGTTTATAATTGTTTATTTTTGGAGAAGAAAAACATACAACCATTGAATTATAAGTGATTTGCCATACTTATAGGTAAATGTGCACTGAACAGATAGCATAATACTTAAAGTTAAATTAAAATTTTGATACATCTTTTAATTTATACACAAAAAAACAGCACTTGGGACGCTGAAAACGTACATATCGAAACAATACGTTTTATTGTCGCGTTGATTATTTATTTGAAACGCGAATTAAAAAAAATATTATTTTGGGGTTATTTATTTATGTTGGTAGTGTAGAAGAAAATGTATGAATGTTTCTAAGAAAGGTGTATTAAAAAATGGAGAATAATTAAAAAAAAAAGGAAGGCGGTGGGTAAATCGCCGTTGTAAAATGTTCTTATGGTTGTCAACGGATTAAAGTAGATTTATTTCAGAAAATTGCATTAAGGTAACTTAGTTGTGAGAAAATTCCGTTAAAATAACTTAAATGAAACACAGAAATGAACGATGTAAGAAAATCCAGAAAGTATTAACAACTGTTTATTTCGATAATTTAAACTCGAAAAAAATTGGGACGCTGAAAACATACACAATAAAACAATACGTTTTATTGTTGCGTTGATTAGTACTAGCGGGGTGGGGTTACCCGGCGTTGCACGGGTTTTAAGAGGCGTGTAAGCGAAGTAATAACCCTGTTCAAATATTCTAAAAACAATGTTAAAACTATTTTGAAAAAATCGTGAAAAAAAAACAAAAACAATTATTAAGATGAACGTGATGCAATACAAACGGCCGGGCGGTGCCCGGGTGTTTTAAAAATCCCCAAAAAGTTCGAGTGGGGTGGGGTGGCGGCTCGAACGCTAATCATTGACGCGGAAGCGTAAAAAAAAGTGCGGAATTAACTCTAAAGTGAATTAGATCAAATATCAAGTCCGCAGTGAAGTTTGTTTTGGTTTAGTTTCAGTAGTCACGCATCACACTCGAATTCTAAATTTTTTTTTTGTTTTCTCGAATATATATATATATATATATATATATATATATATATATATACATATGACTATATATATATAAATATATATATACATATGACTATATATATATAAATATATATATATATAAATATATATATATATATAAATATATATATAAACATATATATATATAAATATATATATAAATAAATATATATACATATAAATATATATATATGAATAAACATGTATATAAATATATATATATAAATATATATATAAATATATATATATACAATATATATAAATATATATAAATATATATATAAACACATATATATATAAATATATATATAAATATATATATATAAATATATATATATATAAATGTATATATATAAATATGAATATGTATATATGAATATATCTATATATAAATATATATATATAAACAAATATATAAATATATATATATATATAAATATATATAAATATATATAAGTATATATATAAATATATATATATATAAATATATATATATATATATATGAATATATATATATATAAGTATATATATAAATATATATATATATATATAAATATATATTAATATATATAAACGTACCCTTCCACCGATACTCTATGGCTGACTGGGATAGCTTCCGTACATTCATATCTGATTTACCTCTGCACTCCATGTTTTAAAAGGATGTGTCCTCTATAGTATCAGATCTGACCGAATGGTTAATTGTAGGCATAGACCAATTCATACCATCTAAAAAATTCCAACAAAAACCTAACAGCCAGCGATGGTTCTCCCCAGAATGTGCTGCTGCTATCGCGCACAGAAATAACTTTTTTCATAGCTACCAACGTAATAGATGCACTGAGACTAAAGCTGCTTTCAGGACTGCCAGCAACCACTGTAAAAGAGTAATAAAACATGCAAGAGAGCTATATGCCCAGTCTGTTAAATCCAAGGTAGTTGATCAGCGGCTTGGTTCCC
>NC_136521.1:54799753-54892253 GCF_053919585.1 Euprymna scolopes | reverse complement strand
TTAGTTACCGTTCTCGCTCTCTTCATTCATTTTTTTTGCAGGCTTTTCGATAGCATGGACAAAATTCAAATCCGCACGATTTTCTTGTTCCAGTTCTAACTAGGCCGAAAAGCTGACGAGACAGCTCGTGATATCAATGATGCGTTTGGCCCAGAAACCACTATCGAACGGTGGTTCAAGAAATTTCGCAATGGTGACGAGATCCTCAAAGATTAAGACGGTCGCGGCCGGCCGACTGCAGTTGATAACGAACTTTAACTGAAGCCGATTCTCGCAACACCACACGAGAAGTTGCTAACCACTCAATCGCCATTTAAGGTAAACAGAGAAGTCAAAAAGTTGGATAAATGGGTGCCGCATGAATTGAACAATAATCAAAGAATCGTCGTTTTGAGGCGTTGTCGTAACAAAAACGGCCTATTTCTTGAGCGGATTGTGACGTATGATGAGATCTGACGACAATCGGCGGCGTTAGGCACAGTGGTTTGATGCCTGAGAAGCCCCACAAAAATAGGTTATGGTGCCTGTTTGGTAGTCTGCGATCGGTCTCATCCATCACAGCTTCTTGAATCCGAGCAAAACGTACAGCCGAAAAATTGACAAAATGCACCAGAAACTCTAACACATGCGCGAGATTGGTCAAGATGAAGGGAAAAATTCTCCTCCATGATAACATTCGCCCGCATGTTGCTCAACTGACCCTGCAGAAGCTGAACAAATTGGGCTACGAGACTCTGCCCCATCCACCATATTCGCCTGCCTTCTTACCCATTGATTATCACTTTTTCAAGCATCTCGATAACTTCTTGCATGAAAAATGCTTCAAAAACCGAGATGATGCCGTATCGGCCTTCAATGACTCCATCGCTTCCAGACCTCCGGGTTTCTATGCTAATGGGATAAATGAACTTGTTTCTCATCATGTCTGTATGTATATGTATATATGCATATATAGGAAGGTTCATATATTAAGTCGGACAAAGCAGAAGAAGGGAGTTTTTTTTTAACGGAGTCTCTCGTTAAAAATCTACCAAAAATTAAGTACAATACAGGGCATATGCCCCCTCCAATAGCTTATATGGCGTAGTCTAGAGGTCCAATTTTCACAACTCCACACATTAAATTGTAAATTAAATTTCAGCAATAACGCGCCCAATGTTGTCTTCCAAGTGGTCTATTACGTCTGGTTCATTAAGGAAAACATGTGACTTTACCAATCCCAAATGAAATATTCTAATGGGGTTAAATCACAACAACGAGCTGGCTAGTTGACAGATCAAGCTCCAGAAATAATTCGTTCGTCGAATGTTTTTCTCAGTAATTTTTTTGTGTCACGCGCTGTGTGGCATGTGGTTCCATCCTGCTGAAACTACAAACGATGGATTTCCAAACCAAGCTGAACTAAAAACAAGGCCGATAGCCATTAGTCGTGTGCTCTCGTGTAATGAATGAATGCGTGAATGTAGGATTGACATGAAATTCTTAAAGATAAACTAAAATGACCGAAAAATGGGCTGAAATGACTTAAATAAATAAAAAGTAAATGACTTAGAATGACTTTAATGAACTTAAGGATGAATTGAATTACCTTAAGAATGACTTGAATGCTTAAAAAATAACTGGAATCCTTCAAAAACAACTTGAATGATCTGGAGAATGACGAATGGGTTTGAGACTGACTGGTTTTAGCGTGGGTGATCAATTTACATTAAATTAATACAGAAAAGTGATCCCCCACTTTATATCACAAAGTTACAAATATAAGTACAGCATCTAGTAAGAACAGATACTGCACTTTGATTTTGGCCAAAAGTCCAAGAAAAGCTAAGAACAGCATCTATTATCAACAGACCTTTGATCTTAACCAAAAAGGCCAAGCTCAAAAGTGTTATGGACCGACCGACTGACCGACGGAGTGACTTATAGAGCTGCTTGCACGCGACTAATAAGCTATAATTGCGGAATATGTAATTAAAAAATATACTTGTCAATTTAAAGTTCACCGCCTCTAAATACTCTTTCTATATCGTATGTATCTGATTAGTGGAGGGGCAGGGACGCCGGCTTTGCCCGGTCGTAAAATACGCTTAAATAAATTTTAATTTGCCCAGATTTCGTATATATTATTATAGAGTCGTGATTTCAAAAGTAAAATTATGTGTTTGAGTGCCATCAGCGTGTACCAATACTGTAACATTGAAAGCTGGTGACGTTACCACTGTACCTGGCGTGACACGTATATGAAATTATTCAAAGTAAAAAATTAAAAATAAACTAAGATGAATGTACACAATGTATAACGATTTTTTTCAAGTTTGTATGTATGCATGCATGTATGTATGTATGTATGTATGTATGTATGTAGTGCAGTTTAATTTGTTGCTGGCTATCTTGCTCTTGCTTGATGCTGGATCTCAACATTTTGAACCGAGAGAGAGACTTAGCTGTCGTACAAAGCTAAGACTCTGCAACATCACCTGTGTGTAGATACTCCCTCAGGTTTTGTCCATAAAAATGGTCATGTGGCGATGGAAAAGTTATGACGCATGGAAGCTTGAAATGCTGTAAACATGTAATAATTGATCTCAATGACCGTCTTCAGTATCATGCCTGCGTGAGCGTGTGAATTCACCAGTAGAACTAAGAAAAAAAAAGTCATTTCTGGGCTCATGGACATAAAGTGTCTGAGGGAGTGACACTCGTCTGACAAGACGTCGCAATCATCGTGTAGTGCTTTTAATGATTTTAAACGATTTTAATCGTCTTCAATAAATTCACTAACGCAGTTTTTAACACATCGCATTAGGACGAATTAGGGAAGTTCGCGGCTTTTTACACTCGAACAGAACGTTCGAACATTAGCCGCTAAAAAGAAAAAAAAGTCGATTACAGAAGAAACAAATAGAAATTGTCCTTGTATATATATATATATATATATATATATATATATATATATATATATATATTAGGATTTTCAGAATGTGAGAGATTGTAAAATAAATTCCACAGCCAAACAACGTCGCAGCTCACAAGAGCCATGACAGTCAACGAACCGGAAGTCCAAGACTCGAGTTTCGCCCTCATTTGGGCTCATCAGTTAGACACATCATATATATATATATATATATATATATATATATATATATATATATATATTTATATATATATATATATATATATACATATATATATATATATATATTTAAATGTTTTTTGCGGATTAATGTATAAAAGAAAATACATATATATCCCCCTACTTTTTCATCTCCGATTCATTGTCCCCCCCCCCTTTTCTTTTAAAACGTAATTAAGCTCGACTTTAGCTCTGTTGAGCGAGCTTCGAAACCGGTCAGCTGACACATTCATTTTTATTTTTTAATTTCACAATCTAAAATGAATAATGTTTTCGAACAAGTTTAAATTTAATCTTTACATAGCCATAATATATATATATATATATATATATATATATATATATATATATATATATATATATAGTCTTTGAAGTTTTTAACCTTTAAAACTATACAAAAAATATTTTTTATCATTCGTTAGAAAACCATCTAGTCAGTAAGTCATTTAATCACCTGCAATCACTGCATCAACTCGCTCTCGAATTTACTATAATACCAATAATTTATTTTTCAAGGGATCATCAGTTGTTTACCATGAAACACTGTTTCGGGGATTTAAAAACAAAACAGTATATTACATCATGGGTCCCCAGCAGTGTTGATCAATTAATATATATATATATTTGGTAGGACTGGTAATTAGTAAAAACCTGGAGAGAGTGCTCAATGCTATTGTAGAGCAAATATGTGTTTTATTTTTTATTACCGTTTTATCTGTTTGGTTACATATGTTTCGGATGTTGAACCATGTTTAGGATTCAACAGCCTCGTCAGACCTTACAGAAATGGTTGTTAGTATTTGGAAGAAGTGTTTTAGAAGCTTCTTAAATAAGGATTGGTATATATTATAATGAAATAAGATATATTTCCACAGAAATATATATATATATATATATATATATATATATATATATATATATATATATATATGTTGTTTTGTCTTGGTTTTAGCGATATGTTTTGAATGAATTCAATTATTTAAGAAAGTGCAAAATTTACCTAAATGCGAGTTGGGAATAATTTTCCCTTTTTAACCAATTTGGCATCCCCACATGGGGAGCGGTATATATATATATATTTTTTAAATGTAATTATCTACTGACACGTGTTTCGTCGTCTACGACTCATCAGCTAGATACAGCCACTCTGATGAGTCGAAGACGACGAAACACGTGTCAGTGGATAATTACATTGAAAAAAATTATATATATATATATATATATATATATATATATATATATATATATATATATATATATATATATATATATGAATAGAACTAATTATAAATGCACCAGGCCTCAATAAAGAAAATGACACCGACAAGCACATACAACATGCTAGCCGAAATAAAAAAGTTGAAAAGTCATTTTAAAAAATCCGAAAAAGAGCTCTGTCGTGTTCAATCAGACGTGCTGCTAATATATATATATATATATATATATATATATATATATATATATATATATATATATATATATATATATATATATATATATATATATAATCTCTCAAGTTTAAGTCTGCAGATTCGTAATTTTATATACAGTGTATTGGGATTTGGGAAAATCTTTGTGATCGGTTTTTGGACAGAAATTTGGCTGATAAGAGGTCAAGGTTCAACGGTTTGTCCTTTAAAAGCTCCACCAAACTCCTCCGCTTATTTTAGGTTTAAACACTTGAATAGATTTAAATATAGGTTCCTTGGACATGGATCTAACTTAATAATTTGATTTGAGCCCCAAAAAATAAATGTTAAGGTGTCATAATAGGGGTCAAAGTTAAAAAAAATTGACCTCTGCGGTCTCTACCAAATTACTCAGACAATTTCTGGTCTAAACATTTGAAATTTTACATAAAGGGTATTCAGAGATAGGGCAAGCTTTTTAGTCGGTTTGGGTCGAAAATTTTAAGTTACTAATATATAAATGTATGTATGTATGTATGTATGCATGTATATTTGCATGTCTGCCTAAAATATTCGACAGAGGGGACGGATTTTACCACGATCAGTATCGTTTTGAAGGTCCACCTTTCAGACGACAAATATCGAAAAATTGGCTAAAATCATTAATATCTTCACCTTCAACTGGGCGCTTTTCAACAGAGGGAGTAACTTTTTTTACCGATATTTTTGAAAGTCACCCTCTCCTTTCGTTCGTCTAGCCTTAATTTAAACCTACACCACTTCCGGTTTGGCGGTGGTCGTAACGGTTTTTTCCCCATTCTTTTTCTCCTTCGCGGTACGGGTTCGAGCCTGCCTTCCTACTACCACTTCTTTTTTTTTTTTTTTTTGCTCAACATACACATCCAAACACCCGGGCAACTCTGGGCAACTCCGGGCTGAAATGATAGTATATATATAAAGATGCATAGAAATTTAGCTAGGATTTCTGAATATTTTTTATCCTGTCACAAAACATTAGGATGAAGGTCACGTGTTTATTTCGGTGCTTTTCAGTACATCGTCTCCGTTTCTTGAATCCGATGATACTACGCAGAAAACGCCCATCCGTTGCACCTAATGCTATTAAATACTGGTCTAATTTGTTTATAACATCCTGTATTTTAATAGTTTAACTTTTTTAAAATTTTTTTATTTCATTTTACTTCAGCCGAAGTTCTCCAAAAAAATCAAGGGGTCATTTTCTCATGGCTAACACTTGATCTTTATACAAGATGCATAGATATTTGAATATGCCATTAAAAAATCTCTTTTATTCGTTTAGTTAGAGAAGGAGTTAAAAATACTAGCGAACTCTTTCTCATGTAATATATTGATGTTGGCATTCTGTGACTGTTTAGCGTAAATGGAGACGTCCTGATATTATTGTAGTTCTTTTGTTAAACTGCAAAAATTATTTATCTAAGTTAGCAGGAAAGCCCAGAATAACCTGGTCGTAAAATACGCTTAAATATATTTTAATTTATGCAAATTTCGTATATATTTTTATCGAGTCAATTTTCTATTGATTCTTATATATTATAACGTTGTGATTTGGAATATGTATATATATATATATATATATATATATATATATATATATATATATATTATAAATTGTATATATATACATATATATACATTTGTGATTTGGAATATATATATATATATATATATATATATATATATATATATATATATATATATATGTATGTGTGTGTGTGTGTACATATGAAAGGTCATGAACAAGAAATGGAAACTCATAACAATTAAACGACAGTCACTCGGAAGAAAACTGATGTAAACGTGACACACAAAATAGCACACATGCTGTATATTTTCTTTAATTGGAATTCATTATTGAGATAAGTATTATTTATTCATTTATTTATTGCGGACTATTATCCTCATCTTTTAGTTGTTGTTTTACGACGTTTCTGCCAACTAATCCTCTGGCCTTCGTCAGGTGGCAACCGCGACGGGATAGGAACTCCAAATCTCCTAACTACATTCCCAGCAATTACTACCACCCATAGTTGTTGTCGTCTCACCACGTTTTGGCCAAGTAAGCCTCTGGCCGGCTTTGGGTAAGATTGAAACCGCTATCTTCAGATAATTCTCACCTGGAACCGTAGAGATTCAACGTCTCTATCCACTGCGTCACGGGCCCCGAATATGGGAATAGTTGGCCGAAACGTCGTGAAACAACAACTAAGAAAGATGACTATAATAGTTCGCAATAAATAATTTAATAAACACATTCTATCGTATTAATATATAGATTGATTTATCTTTCACGTATGAACCATTTAATTACATTATTGTTTATCTTTCTTTTGGTTTCTTGAATTACTGAATTCCAGAATTAGAATTCTATCTGGTCTGATGGAGTACTTTGCTTAGGCTTGTGGCCATATGCCACATCGGTTAGAGAACGTGCGCCTGTCTTCGTTCGTATAAGACAGTGTAGAGTAGGTCAGCCTTATTGGGGGAATTTTATTTGGCCTTCGATTACTATGTTATTTGGAATATTTAGTCTGAGTGTTGTTTTAGGGTAAAGTATACTCATACTAGGTTGTCCTGACAAAGTTCTGTACAGAGATGTTGGAAACTCGAAAATAGTAGGCATCAAGTTCTTTCTCTCTCTCTCTCTCTCTCCTCTCTCCTCTCTCTCCCTCTCTTTCTTTCTTTCTCTCTACTTTTCTCTCTCTTTCTCTATTTCTTTCTCTCTCTTTTTCTCTCTTTCTTTCTTTCTCTCCCTCTCTCTTTCTTTCTCTCTCTCCTATTCTCTCTCTCCTCTCTCTCTCCCGCTGTTTCTTTCTTTCTCTCTCTCCTTTTCTCTCTACTCTCTCTCCCGCTGTTTCTTTCTTTCTCTCTCTCCTTTTCTCTCTCTTTCTCTCTCTCTTTCTTTCTTTCTTTCTTTCTTTCTCTCTTTCTTTCTTTCTTTCTTTCTCTCTCTCTCCTTTTCTCTCTCTCTCCTTTTCTCTCTTTTTCTCGTTCTCTTTCTCTCTCTTTCTCTATTTCGTTCTCCCTCTTTCTCTCTCCCTCTCTCTTTCTTTCTCGCTCTCTTTCTCTCTCTTTCTCTCTTCCTCTCTCTCTTTCTTTCTTTCTTTCTTTATCTCTCTCCTTTTCTCTCTCTCCTTTTTTCTCTCTTTCTCGCTCTCTTTCTCTCTCTTTCTTTCTCTCTCTTTTTCTCTCTCTCTTTCTTTCTCTCTCTCTCTTTCTCGCTCTCTTTCTCTCTCTTTCTCTCTCTCTCTCTCAATTTTTTTCAGTGTTCTACAGTGAAAGTTCTCAGAAACCAAGTGGCTCTCTTCCTGGGGCTAACACTTTATCTCTATATCTTAGATTCGGAGATATAGGAGACTTCTTCTACGGTTCCTACAACTCTCTTAATCCCGGGTTACACTTATATGTGTGGTTCTTATATCCGGGGTACATTAACACAGGCTCTAATTTGGAACCAGAGAAAATCTCTCTTATATCCGGTCTTATTATATTAGGATCTCTTATACCAGGGTTACACTTATATCTGGGGGGGGAAGGTTCTTATATTCGGATTACTCTGAACATTAACACGGACTCTTATTTGGAACTAGCGAAAATCTCTCTAATATCGTTTTTTTTTATTATATTAGGGTCTCTTATATCAGGGTTACACCGTATTTCATTCAAGTTTTCCTTTAACTCCCAAATACTGAGTTAGTTAAAAGTTGAGAAGATAATTTCCTCTCACCAGTTGAGAATTTAAATAAGTTATATTATATCTTTCTTGTTGGCTCTTGATCTTATCGGATTTCAGAGAGCTCTTAGTACAGTCGAGGATAGTGTCTAATAGGTGTTCAATTCTCTCCAGTAGGCATTCAAGTTCTCTCTAATAGGCATTCAAGTTTTCCCCTTTAAACATTTCGGACTGTCGTATTTTTTTTACAAGGGAATCACCACCTATCAAGGCCCAGATGCTACTCGAGGATAAAGAGTGTACGTGGTCAAAAGGACAGTACCATAGTAATCGATAGAAGTGTAAATTTGGTAAAATTGGATTACTACAGGGGAACGGCTCATTAAGAACTTGTTTACATTGGACTTGAAGACTGCTATATTGTAGTCAGCTGGAAAGCAGGTAAACGGAAAACAGTTCCACGGGTGTGCAGTTCTAAGAAAGAAGCTTTGTTCATGGAATCTACGTTTAGGTTTAGGCACAGATAAAGAGTGGGGGAAATTATTGATTGTATTTATAGCCAAACGTGTGTTTCTCGTGAATGTTTGGCGAGGGGGGACAATAGATTGGAGCTCAGACGAGTACGTGCCATGAAATAAACGATAAAACAGAGACAGGCTTGCAACGTCTCTTCTGTGAGAAAGAGGTTGCGGGGAAGATAAAAGGGCATCCCCCACTAGATTACGAAGTCTATTCTGAACTCTGTCACGGCAGAATCAGGTCTTCCTAGCAGCTGCTACCCAGATGTGACAGCAATACACCATCCTTGAGCGTACCTGGCTCTTATATAGGTAGAGAATTGTATCAGCATGTAGATACCTACTGGATCGAGAGGAGGAACCCACCATTTCTCCAACAACCTGTCGTATGTCTTTAAAATTACAATTAAGTAGTAATGTATTTTTTTTAAGTCCTAACATTTCATGAGCGTTGTTTCTGAAAAAGAAGGAATAATTGCTGTTTCTGGAATCTATTTATGTCACAATTGTTTTTGTACTTCGCAGTTCTGTAGCTCCTTGCATCGAATGCCTTGTCTGAGTCGATTTTCATAAAAAAAAATATTCGAGTAATTGGATAGAAGGAGCGGTTGGAAAGAAATTTAATTTATGTCAGCCATCATTCTCCTTCGTAGTTTGTTTTCCGCCATTTAAGCATCTAATGTCAAGAAAATGGAAAACTACGTCGTAATTGAAAACACCAGAAAGCAAACGCCGACCGTAAATCGTGGCAATACGAATTAAGATGCAAATAGGGAAAACGCAATTTGCAATTCCTAATTGACAGATTTGCCTAATTGATTTGAATAACGTATATCTATGTATGAATCAAGACGAGAATAATAACGTCTATGATAGTTTATTTACATATATCATTTTAATATATCTTCATTGTTATACCTATCTATCTATCTATCTATCCATCCATCCATCCATATATATATATATATATATATATACATACATACATACATACATACATATATATATAAATATATATATATATATATTTAGTAATGTGATTGATAATTTAAAAATCAAATTATAATTAAATTAAAAATCCGTTTCATAAGAAGGAACAACAACAAAATCCATTATTTGTACGATCGTTTCGGAAAACAGTGTTTTTATTGTGGTAGACATCAAGTTACGGACAATAATTTTTACATATAGTTTTTTAATAAACAAGGTTTCCTCATCAGTAAATTGTGAAGGGTTTTATTAAATTTAAATTTAAAAGACACCATAAATAAACTTAGCATTAAAAGTAAGGCAGATGTATCTTTTAATTTTTCGCCTTTTGAAATCAGGAACTATGGTTAAAGTACTCATATAGATGTTTGCTATAGCTTTTCACCTTATGAAACGGATTTTTAATTTAATTATAATTTGATTTTTAAATTTTAAATTATCAATCACATTACTAAATATTAAATTAGCTCTAGGATATTTACCTATCGAGCTTATTATATATCTAAATTACAACGAGCACTTTTTCTTTCCTGTATTTTAATTAAACTAGTAATTTCACTATTACATTAAAATACACTCTGCTCTTTAGACTATTGTTCTAATCTCCTTTAAATATATATATATATATATATACATATATATATATAGGGATGGGGTCATATTTAGAGATAATGGGTACATATACGCTGGTGATGAGGGAGAGAAGACATAGAAAACATTTATAACATTTTACAGTTCTGTGGATGTTTATTCTGGCTTACATATATTAGAGAGAGGAGAAAGGGTGATCAGTTCTTTTACCACAGGAGGAGACAGTCATTACATATGATGAAGAAGGACATTACTTACTTACACTTACTTAGGATGGGTTATATAAAGTTCATTAAATATACTTACACATTACCTCTGTTGTAGTAAGACGACACGAAGACGGCAGTTACAAAATATGAGATGTTCTTTTATTCCATTTGACCGGTCGAAATGATGATGACATCCAGGAATTCAAAGTCGTTTCTACATGCTTAAAACTTTCTGTTTAATGTTCTAACCCTTCGCTTCTAAAGGGACCCACCCCTGACTGCCTTTGCTGACTTCTGTCTTTGCCTGACTGCCCGACTGCCTTATTCTTCGACTTAACTAGCTCTTATATTGAGAATTCATTTCTGCTATGACGTCATATGTGTGCTCCAAAAACGTGACGAACTAACGTGGCGAACTCACGTGGCTGACACGCTCTCCAAACACACTTCTGCAGACAAAGAATTCTCACTAACCTATTTTTCGACCTAACTTATTTTTCAATATGTTTTTAAATTGCTATTGTTTGTTCTTCTCTAGCTGACCTTATTTTAATTCAGTTTTCATAAAAAGAATTGAATAATGAAAATTATTTTTACAACAACATATCTAAACTATTTAATGTGGAACTGAACAATGCGAAATTCCACGTCCTATTTCTGAACCTTGCTTACAAAGTTCAAAGCTCGATCTATCCTAATCTCATTTTCACTTATTTAATGTTTTTCTTACAAGAAAATGGGAACCTGTTTTGTAATATATATATATATATATATATATATATATATATATATATATATATATATAGCAATTTAGCCACACAGAATATTTATTCTGAGTTTCATTCTCGTGCGAATTCTTCGGGCTTATGCAAATAGCTATGTTTACTTCATGTTTTTATATACCGACATGCTATTGAATTTTTAGTTAGCCGATCAACTTCCTAGTTTCCACCGCAGCTACTTGGCTTTACCTATGTATTGAGCACTGTGGAAATAAATGCTGAAAATTTACGCATAAAATTATATTTTCATATATTAATTTATGTGATAAAATTAAGTAGTCATATATATATATATATATATATATATATATATATATATATATATATGTGTGTGTGTGTATGTGTGTGTGTTTTATTATTTCACCCACGGTTTTTTTTTTTTGCTTAAATCCTTACAAATTATTTCAATTGACATGACAATAATATTACCGTGCCGATTTATTCAGACAAGTAAAAAAAAAACGGAAGTTTAAAAAATAGAAACATATTTAGCTCTATTAAAGTATTGAGCACTTTACACTGTTTTTCCCCAACCAAATATACTTCCCAACATATACATATATATATATATATATATATATATATATACATATATATATATATATATATATATATATATATATATATACGGTGGCTCAAGTAAAAATAGCCCAGAAAATGTAGTAGAGCGGAGGAACGTTATTTTATTGTTTAAATTACCTGCAGTGTTAGAAAAGATACATTTCTGGGCACATTAACAACGTTTGCAGATACTTTCTGTTGATCTTCTCTAGAAATATTCTCTTTTAGTTGGTGTAAATTGTGAGAATTATTTGCATAAACGTTTTGTTGTTTAAGTACCCCAGATAATAAAAATCGCATGGTGACAAGTCCGAGGAACCTGGTGGCCATAAACCTTTGCTTATTGTTCTCTCTTCCTTAAACATGTTATGAACTCGTGTCAGTGATATATGAGACGTGTGGCAAGTAGCGCCATTTTGTTTGAAAAAGAATTGCATTTTGTTTTGTTGCGTCAGTTGGTCATTAAGAGAAAGATTAGAGATATGAGGTTGTGTTTCAAGACGCAAGCCAATGATTTCTGTAAAAACAGATAGCGCCGTCTAGACTTCGTCAGATGCAATGAAGATCGTTATTCGTATTGATCGAAAGTGATTTTTAGCGACGAAAGCAAGTTCAATAGGCTAGCCAGTGATGGTAGGCAGTAAGTCCGACGAAGGGTAGACGGAAGATTTAATCCTTGGTGCACAGTTTCAACGCTGTAAGAGGCAGAAGTTCAGTTTTAGTGTGGGGCGTTATTAGTGCCAATAGTCCCGATCATATAGGTCGCATGAATTATTATTTTTTTTTTTTACACAGGCATAGCCACATTATCAAGGTCAAGAGATCACTCGAGGATAAGGGTTAAAGAGTGTACAGTAGAAATTGGACAATATAGTAATCAATTCGGTAAATTTGTTAACTTATATGGAACGGCTCATCAAGAACTTGTTTACGTTAGACTTGAAGACAACCATGTTGTAGTTAGCTGGAAAGCATTTTTCGACCAAGTATATTTAATATGGAACCCCTCCTTCACAAAGGTACTTATTTTATTAACGGTTTGTAAATATAATTCCGTATTTTGTTTAAATCTTATATCGAAACATTCTATGAAACCAGTTTTTTTAATACTTCTATCTCATTTTTACCTTATAAAAATTCTACCCACGTATGAAAGCAATAATGTAGTTATTTTTCCACCATTTACCATTCAACCAATTAAACATCATTATACAATAGTTTAATTGGATCACATAAACATTATAGCATTACATTATACTCATCTGCATTAAATACAATTAAAAATATATCTAATATTAATTAGTTAAATAAAATAATTTAATTCCACTGAAATTTTTTAATTTTATACAAAATTTTTTTTATTGCATTTTTTTTTTCTGATTAATTTATTTACTTCAGTAGTTAAATTTTTGTGTCCTTCCCAATCTTAACCGCCTCCCCGCCATTTATGCTTACGAGGAGACCATATCGAGAAATATCTTACTTTATGTTTTCGATTATTTTATTTGTAAATATTGGATATCGTCTCCGAAACGATCGTACATATTAATTTGATTTTGTTATGTTTCCCCCTATGAAAACTTGATGAATAATTTCACAATTATTAATCTTTCACTAGTTCTGTTAATATAGCTCTAGGTAATTATGCCTATTGAGTTTATTGTGTATCTGCAATACTCCGAGCACAGCACCTTTAAATATATTTAACCGAGGCTTTGCTTTTTTAAACTCTAGTCTATTACTTTATATATATATATATATATATATATATATATATATATATATATATATATGTATATATAATTAGTAAACTCTAATACCACAGCAATATGTATATATAACATTTATGTAATTTTATTGGTTGTAAATCTTACACATGTTCCATTGAAAAAAATACACTGACCAGACAACTCATCAGAGACCCATATAAATCAATAATAAAAATACAGTTTTTTTTTTAAGAATCTGAGGTGGAAATGGAATAGAGTTTTTGTAAAGTCATCATCATCATCATCATCATCATCATAAAAAGACCTGCGTTTAGCAGCGTTGGCAACGCGGCTATCCATAGCTCGGAACAGCTCAACATTTGATGGTAATCCCGTCCTAATCGATCAAGTTGTCCATCAAAGTGCGTCTTGCTCGACCTTGCTTTTCCGATACTGGCATTCTACCAGTCAATACTAGATGTGCTATGCCTTCTTTCACGGTAAATATGTCTTGTTTTATGATCGTTTCCATCTTTTAGTGCTTCCAGATCTAGTCCATATTTCCTCGTTAGTAATGTGATGGTTCCTAAACGGCCTCTAACTTTTGTCTCACAAGCCAAATTTTTGCGCTATTAATACGTTTCCGCGTTTTGAGGCAAATAGTCCAGTTTTCGCAACCATATAACTTTAAAAGTTACGAGAATAAAATTTAAAAAGCTTGCTTGCTATATGTGACCTATAAACCGTTACAGAAAGAAAGCATTTTAAACATAGATGCTAGGAGGAAAAGATTATTGCGTGTGTCGCCATCTTATATATATATATATATATATATATATATATATATTACGTATATATATATGCATATATATTACGTATATATATATACTTATATATATATATATATATATATATATATATATATATATATACATTAAATTGTAATTCAATGAATTTCAAAAAACTCTCATTGAAATGAATTTCATATCAAAGAATTTTTATTATTCTAAGCAAGACAAAGAATGCTTTAGAAAGTTAATCTCCTTAACCTATAGGGTTTCGATGTCTACCATCTCATCAGAGATATATATACATATATATACGCATATATATACATATATATGTACATATATATACATATATATGCATATATATACATATATATATACATATATATACATATATATACTTGTATATACATATATATATACATATATATACATATATATACATATACATGAATATACATATATATACTTATATATACATATATATGCATATATATACATATATATACATATATATACATATATATACATATATATACATATGTACATGTATATATACATATATATACATATATACATGTATATATACATATATATACATATATATATAGATAGATGTTGCACAGGGATGGAGTTAATAAATTAAATTTATATATATATATATATATATATATATATATATATATATATATATATATATATATATACATAAATTTAAAATTTAATTTTATAGAGGGAATTAGACCTGGAGTTTAAAGAGCAAAATTGATTTATAATTTACAATTATTAATCTTTTTACTCAATATATATATTACAAAACACTCCCGGAAGACCCAACATTATCATTATCTTATCAAAACTCTTACTCCTTGTATCTCCAAGATAATTACTTTCCTCATTCCCATAAATCCTAAAGCAGCTAACTTTTACACCACTCCTAAAATGCACAAACTTCACAAATTCATAACAAACACGGACACTACCACCGCTACACCTCAAACTCTGGCCCTCAACCCTGACAACATTTATGAACTAGCGAAATCCCTTAACATCTCACCCACTAGTAAACCCATAATATCAGGTGTTGGCACCCTAACAGAATATATCTCTAGATCTATATATAAAATTCTAACCCTTTATTACCCAACATCCCTAGCTATATCAAAGACACCACAACATCCTTAGCTATATCAAAGACACCACACATTTCCTCAACACTATTGAACAAATCTACAATCTTTCACATGAAATTATTTTAGTCACATTAAACGTATCAGCTCTATATACTAACATCACTCATAACGAGGGAGTAGAAGCCTATAGAGCATTCCTCCTTCACAATAATTTCCCCAACGACAAAATAGAAGACATTTGTAAGCTTATATACTTCATCCTCACACATAACAATTTTAAATTTAACAATCAAAATTATCTTCAAATAAAAGGAACCGCCATGGGCACTAAAATGGCCCCTAGCTATGCCAACATTTTTATGCATATGCTAGAAACCAAACTCCTTGAATACTCCCCCTTAAACCGCCCCATTATTGCCGATACATTAATGATATTTTTTTTCATATGGCCACATGGACTAACCAACCTAAAGAATTTTCACGAATACATCAATAATTCACATAACAATATAAAATTTACCATGGAACACTCATACAATTCCATCCCATTCTTGGGCGTCACTATCATATCCAATAACAATAGACTATCTACGTCACTCTATATTAAACCCAGTGACAATCAGACATTCCTCAATTTCTATAGCAACCATCCATTAAACATAAAAAAAATCTATCATTTACAGTTCATGCATACGAATAAAACGCATCTGCTCCGACCCCCTAGACTACATACACCATATCACAAAGCTTACACAAAAATTCACAAATAATCAATATCCCATTAAGTATATTAAACAGGCCATAAAAAACTAATAAAATTGACAGATCCCGTCTTCTCTAGTACAAACAAAAAACATTAACAAACGCATCCCAATGGTTTTCAACCACGCCCAACACATGCATAAAATCACAACGCACCTAAAAAATAACTCCATTATTAAGTCTATATTTCACTTTCCACCGATTAATGTGATCAAACAACCACCCAATCTCTCAGCCATACTCACCTGCAAACGCACACCGGACACACAACAAAATGGCAATTATAGCTGCAATAAACCGCGATGCCTTATATGCATACACCTAAATACCACACCACTATTCAATATACCTGAATGTAACACTCACATAAAACCGCCGCGTCTAACATGTGACAGTTCTAATATGATATATTACATATACTGCTCCATTTGCAAAAATGGAGGATATATTGGCAAAACTCTGACACGTTTTCGAATCCGCCTAAACAATCATAAGACGCAATCAGACAAAATCTCCCACACCAAAAGCAAACCACTCGAATTTATCTGGACACACTATAAACAATATTAGATGCCTCCTAATAGACTCAAATTTCCCATCAACAAAAATACGAAAACAAAAAGAAATACAATGGATCATCCGACTAAACACTCATAAGACAGGTCTTGGCCAACTTAAATTTTACAAATATTTCCAAAAATAATTAAGTAACACAATCACCTACTCATACATATATACTTATAAGTATGTATTAACCTGTTCTTGTTGTATATTGATTTTAATATGTATATTGCATCTTTTCGTTTTATAGCTAATACTTGCATTATTATCTTGTTATTCTTATTATCACTTTATTATCTTCATTATTATTATTATTATTATTATTATTATTATTATTATTATTATTATTATTATTATTATTATTATTATTATCATTATTACTACTATTATTTTCGTTATACCTAACCTTCTATCTGCACCATTTTCCTATATATATATATATATATATATATATATATATATATATATATATATATATATATATACGCTGACGAGAGGTAATGACCTCGAAACACGCGTATACGTAGATTACTGTTTTAAAAATAATAAATAAATAAAAAATATTATATACTTCTAAACAAATTAAAAAAGGCGACTTTCTAAGTAAATAAAAAAATGAGCTTCGAGGCGGAGCCAATATTAACCATATGTATCGCTTGAAAAACAACAATAACAATATATATATATATATATATATATATATATAAGTAGGTAGCTGACTGGTCAGTGTGTAGCTGAATCAGTCAGCAAGTGGGCATTAATCCACAAGAAAATAGTCCGTTATGGTAACTGCTTCAAAATAGTTCCTAATCATGAGAGTGGAAGCGTATGTTTGTGTTCATCACATAAGAACAGTAATTCGAAATAAAAATTATTTTAGAAAAAAGAATTAAATTCTCATTCAATGTGGTAAGTTTCCATGATGAGAATTAAGGTTCATTTGCCTGGTGTGCGCAAAATCATGTTGAGGATGATTTAATGTGTAGCAGTCGAAATTACATCAAGCACAATCAGGAGCTTATTCTCGTGGCTTGAGATTTAACATTCACTTTCTTCCTGGCTTGTCCAATGGGAAGTCAGCTGTCAGTCACGTTGTAGGAGATTGGTGTACATCCACCGATGCCTGGCATCACAGCCGTGGCGTAAGCATAGATAAATATCTCCCAACTCCCAACAAAAAAATAAAAAGGCAAGATCAGTTTCAACATCTAACGATGTAAACACACACACATCGTTAACTTCATATCCCTACTTATTCACTCACTTTATTTTATACATGTCTTTAAATAGTAATTGATATTTGTGTTTGACTATCTAAGTATGTGTATATGCGCCTATATATGTATGTATGTGTTTATATGGGGATGTGTATGCATATATCTGTACATATATGGTTTTGTATTTTTTATATATGTATATATATATATATATATATATATATATATATGTACGTTTCTGTCCATGTAATGCATAATTATGTTGATGTGCACATCTTTGTGCTGCCTTGCATGCTCTTGTATTTTGTTTTATGCTTATATATTTGTATATGTATGTATATTTATACGTATGTGTATTTATGTGTATGTGTATTTGTATATTCTATATGTATGTATATGTATATATATATTCATGTGTATGTGCTTATGTGTATATATGGTATGTGTGTACATGTGCGCATATGGGTATATGTGCATGCATGTATGCATGCATATGGGTGCACGTATGCATGCCTGGACCTGTACATGTCATTGTATGCATATACATGTGTATGGATATATATGTGTGTATGTGTGTGCATGCGTGCATATCTGTTTATGCATATTATTATTTATATATGCATTATATGTATGAGTGGTGCATATATTATATACATTGGTCGTTGAATATGACTGTGTATTGGTATGTATGCGTATATATGGGTGTTAATTGTGCATGCATATATATATATATATATATATATATATATATATATATATGTACCCTTATGCACGTTTTTTATGTAAAAGCTGCTATTGGTCTATGGTTTAAACATAAATATTATTATTTATACTATTATTATTATTATTATTATTATTATTATTATCATTATTATTTTTATTATTATTATTATTATTATTATTAATCATTTATTTATTTATTTATCTATGTTCGTCCCATCTTTATTGAGGGAGAGACGGATTTACTCATTAAAAAAGCCGACATTGTCTCTAACTCTGCCCTCTTCAGTAGTTCTATTATTATTATTATTATTATTATTATTATTATTATTATTATTATTATTATTATTATTATTCATAACTAATAATTACATTATTTTCACCGTTTAACAATTTCATTTCTATTCCATTATGCATATTGAAATCAACTGCGTCTCATTTTTGCCGTTTGAATTAAACGCTTTTACGTTGCAACATTAAAAAAAATATATTTAAAAAAACCCAATCTTCTTCCACAAACAGCTAAAATGATTCACGTGAACTTTTTCGAACACGATTGCTAGGAATGAACGCTGTCCACGCTACAAATCTCCAGTTCTTTCAACGGTTTTCTTTTTCTTTTTCATTTCGATACTTTTTTGTGACCAAGAGCGGAGGTCCGCTTGAAACATAAAGCATAACAATAAAAATATAATATACAAAAAGCAACATCATTTTTCATGCTTCAAAAAACCATCATAACCTTTAAATCACTATCCTAGAAGCATACGTGTACTTTTAACACACACACACACACACACACACACACACACACACACACACACACACACACACACACACACACACATATATATATATACAGAGGGCGAGCAAAAGAAGATGGTAAGTAAAAAACATATTTGAAATATAGGCATGAAGAACTGCATTAATATATAATACATAAGCCTATTCAAAATGCTGTCTACCTACTTTTGGCTCACCCTACATCTATATATATAAAAGCCAAAAATCTGTGTGTATGTATGTATGTATGTATGTTTGTTTGTAACGCTAAAACTTTTGAGAGACGGAACCAAAGTTGACAAATTTGGTATCATATCGAAGCCCCATCACCCGGATGACAAATATCGAAATTTCACGTCAAACGGACCACTAGAAGTTGGTCAACTGATCAGTTATCTTCTAGGGAGGCCCAAAAAAACCTGTCATTATCTATATATATAAAAGACAAATGTTTGTTTGTAACGCTAAAACTTGAGATGAAAGATTCCTCTCCCCTAAGAATAAAACATATGTTCAATATCTGCTTTTGTTTTTTCATTGTTTATACGGTCCCGGGCAACGCCGGGTAGCCCTGCTAGTATATATATATATATATATATATATATATATATATATATATATATATAGGGTGAGCCTAACCCTAACCCTAACCCTAACCCTACATATATATATATATATATATATATATATATATATATATATATATATATATATATATAGTAATTTATAAAATATATATTGCGATTAAGCTACACTGAATATTTGGCGTTTCATCCACTCTGGGATTCCTCTGGCTTATGCGTATAAGCCTGAGGAATCCTAGAGTGGATGAAACGCGGAATATTCAGTGTAGCTTAATCGCAATATATATTTTATAAATTACTAACTAGATCTACCTACGTATTGAGCACTTTTGAAGTAAATACTTAAAGTTTACGCATAAATCTATACTTTCGTATATTAATTTTATGTGCGTAAATGAAGTAGTTATATATATATATATATATATATATATATATATATATGGAGAGAGAGAAAGAGAGAGAGAGTAAGAGAGAGAGACAAACACACACACACACACACACATATATATATATATATATATAGAGAGAGAGAGAGAGAGGGCGAGCCAAAAGAAGATGGGAAGTAAAAAACATATTTGCAACATAGTTATGAAGAACTGCATTTATATAACTGATGCATAAACCTATTCAAAATGCTGTCTACCTACTTTTGGCTCACCCTATATATATATATATATATATATATATATGGAGAGAGAGTGAGAGAGAGAGAGAGATTAAGAGAGAGACAAACACACACACACACACGTTCTTCTTTTCGTAAGGGTCGATAAGGGCAATGTTTACGAGCACTTCATCTTTCAATTTTAAAAAGAACTGTTTTGCATGACACTGTAAGTGATCGTAGTTTTCCCGCGAGTCCGACTAAAATGCTATCAGTTCTGGAAATCAGGTAAAGACAATATAGATTGAAACTGACACCGGGTAAAATGAGTGCAACTCCAGGTAGACGAAATATTTCCCACCTATTGTTTCACATCACGTCTTTTCCTTATATATATATATATATATATATATAGTAATTTATAAAATATATATGGCGACTAAGCTACACTGAATATTCTGCGTTTCATCCACTGTAGGATTCGTCAGGCTTTAAATCACTATCCTAGAAGCATACATGTACTTTTAACACACACACACACACACACACACACACACACACACACACACACACACACACACACACACACATATATATATATACATATATATAAGCCTGACGAATCCTACAGTGGATGAAACGCAGAATATTCAGTGTAGCTTAGTCGCCATATATATTTCATAAATTACTAACTAGATCTACCTACGTATTGAGCACTTTTGAAGTAAATACTTAAAGTTTACGCATAAATCTATACTTTCGTATATTAAATTTATGTGAGTAAATGAAGTAGTTATATATATATATATATATATATATATATATATATATATATATATATATATATATATATATATATATATATATATACTAGCTGGCAGCCTGGTGTTGCCCGGCCGTACATTATACTAAAAATGATATTTTAATTTATGCAGATTGCGTAAGGATTATTATGGAATCAATCCTCTATTGATTATTATCTATTACGAGGAATAATTTACCCGGTGGACTAATTCGCAAGAAAAAAAAAACAACATAAAATAAAAATAAAAATAAATAAAATAAAAATAATAATATTACATAATAATGATAATGTCGTTCATCAAATTCCGTCTTTGTTTGTTTAAAATGTCACGTCAGCTGTGCGTCATTATCCTGCCTTGATAGAGTTCAAACTAGACTTCGTAGCCTCGTAGCGGACGTTCTTTTCTCTTCCCTGCAACCTCTTTCTCACAGAAGAAATGTTGCGAGTTTGTCTCTGCTTTATCGTTATTTTCATAGCAAGTGCTCGGCTGAGCTCCAATCTATGGTCCCCCCTCGCCAAACTTTCACAAGAAACACCCGTCAAGCAGAAATCACTATCAATAATTTCCTCCACTCTTTATCTGTACCTAAACCTAAACGTAGATTCCATGAGCTAACCTTCTTTATTAGAACTGCACACATATGGAATTGTCTTTCGTTTTCCTGCTTTCCTACTTATTACAATATGGTTGTCTTCAAGTCTAACCTAAACAAGTTCTTGATGAGCCGTTCCATTTGTTAACAATTTTACCGAATTTCCATTTACTAACGATTACTATATTGTCCAATTTCTACTGTACACTCTTCTTTTTTTACAAGGTGGTCACCGCTTATCAAGATCTGGAAGCCACTCAGGGATAAGGATTATTGTAAGTACAGTACGTTAGTGTGGATATTTAAAGTGTCTACTTAAGGGGGCGATTCATCAGGAATTTGTTTACGTTGGACTTGAAGATATCCAAATTGTAGTCAGAAGGGAAGCAGGCAGACGGAACAGAGTTCCACACGAGTGCAGTTATAGGAAAGAAGCTTTGTTCATGGAATCTACGTTTTGATTTAGGCATAGATAAAGAGTGGGGAAAGTTTTTGACAGTGGATTCAGCCAGACAGGTGCTTTTTGTAAAAGATTGGCGAGGGGGGACCAGAGATTGGAGTTCAGACGAGCACCTGCCATGGAAATAACGATAAAACAAGGATAGGCTTGCAACGTCTCTTCTGTGGGAGAGAGGTTGCAGGGAAGAGAAAAGGGCATCCCCCACTAAGTCACGAAGTCTATTTTGTACTCTGACAAGGCAGGAAAGGCTGTTTTTAGTAGCTCCTGCCGAGATATGGCAGCAGTATTCCATCCTTGGACGTACTTGGCTTTTATAACTCTTATCCTAGAGTGGCTCCAAGGCCTTGGTAAGTAGTGATGCCTACGTAAGAAAAAGCTGATATTTGCGCTTGAGGATGGATGCCCTGGAAAACTCACTTCTTATTTATGTTTACTTCGAAAATATTCAAATGAAGAAATTATTTTAAATTGTACCAAAACTTTTATCATAAAATTAGACTCATTAATAAGAAAAACAAATGGTGGGGTACGTAGTCGAATGCTTTATCACTATTACTTTTTCCATCAACCTATGTCCAGATTATGAAATAATTTGACCGGTGTAACGTAAAATATTCCTCTGTAAAAATTATTTTTTTACCCAGAAGGGATAAAAGTGTATTTTTATATCCAGAAGAGAGAAAAGCTAATTTTGAGGTCAGATTTTTGCGATTTTCGATTCTTATCGGATAAATATATGTACAAAACATATCTAAGAACACTACCAGACACATAAATTAGCTTTTCGTAAAAATTTGCAAATAATAGGCTGGGCCGTTTAAGAGCCTATGAAGAAAGAACTCACACACAAAATGATTTTTATATAATCTAATATATAAAACGCACTATGTCTGTTTGTCTGTCTGTCTCCATATTTTCTAACTTTGTCTACTCCGAGACTAAATACTCTCTCTCTGATTGTTTGCTGTGAACGCTCGTCAGCATAGCGTTTATAGGTGTTTAATTTCCAAGGATGACTTACTGATTGGCTTCAGATCTCTCGACCAGCAGTAATTATTACTCGCTTCACTGGGAAGTTTTTATTTAAGTTTTAATTTGATTTTTGTAGCAGTTTCCATAACGCTAAACCCTTACTCTTACGCCAGACTTCCAGATTCCTGCTAATTGGATTCGATTTTCTAAAAGTTATAAATTGGCCGGCCATAATTCGTAGTACATTCGCATGTTTTATCGTTAAAATCGACGTTCTCTCCGTGTTTGTTGAGCGCAGTTTAAACAACCTGACTGGACAAACCTGTTGAAGTTTAATTATACTGTGAACAGACATCTCGCTACTCAACTCCCCACAGTCTATTGTTAGACACAATCTCAAATAGTAGCCCATTACGTTTCAAGAGGCTATATAAACAAGTGAAGTATGTATGGTCCCCTGTGAGTGCACAGTGAACGAGGTATAAAAAATGACTAAGTTCAGCATTTGTGATCCCCCCCCGCCCAATTAAGCCCCAAAATCCGCAGGGGACCTCAAATCCTGGTGAAAATGAACAAACGGTGCAATTTCAGGCCTAAACATATGTAAATTTGAGTTCTGCAACATGCAAAAAAAGAAATGACTAAGTCCATCATTTGCCCCCCCCCCCCATCTAGCCTCAAAAGTCCCCAAGGTTTTAACATATTTAAATTTGATTTCAACACCATACAAACCTACTAAATAGACATACACAGAAAATTTTCAAATCTCGCTCCTGGACAAGGTTCAAAAGAGAGTCGCCAACCTGATAGATTCTGAACTGTTATCTAGGCTTCAGCCTCTGTCCCATCGACGAGATGTTGCATCCCTCTGCCTGTTCTACAAATACTTTAATGGTGAATGCTCTGACGAACTGCAAACACTTACACCTCCCCGACGTAACTACTCCCGACACACCCGTCAAGCTAATAAGTCTCATCCCTTTACAGTAGAGATCCCTAGGTGCAAGAAAGCCTTTTACTCTAATAGTTTCTTCCCCAGAACTGCGTGTCTTTGGAACTCCCTTATGATTTCCCAACTGCAATGATATGCAGAAGTTCAAGTGTAATGTTAACAAACATCTTTCTACTCATCTCCCTTCATAATGACCCTGCTAATTAAGTCCCCAATAGTAGCCCCTGCTTCAAAGTGGCACTGTGCCTTGTTTGGGGTGAAAATTGAATTAAAAAAAAATTTTTTTTTTAGACAAATATCATAAAATAGTTCCAAAATTGGAATGTTTCTATTAGCCCTGAAAGAGTCCCTGGGGCACACCCAAGAGTTATTGCGAAGTATAGACAAACAAAATCATATAGAAATCAGTTAGTTACAACTTTTCAGAAAGTTTTATAAAAATCCAAGGCATCAGTTTTTTTTTTTTAATAAGCACAAAAGTTTCAATTTTTCCATTTTAACCCGAAAGGCACCCCATAGGGGAGAACCGGAGTTTTCTCGGAAAATTTGTTCTGTTACTTTTTTACTCATATCATGTTTAATGTTTGTGCAAAATTTCCAAATATTTCAAGGCGTAGTTATTGAGAAAACTGCGGACAGACAAATGGACGAACAGACAAGGGTGAATTTCCTTTTGTCGCCCCCCCCCAATAATAAGGAAGCAGTAAATTATACTACGCGTATGTATAGAGCGGCCCGCTCATCTTGGGGGATGGGGGTTAAGTTGTGCCAGCCGTGTCCGTTTTGCATTTCCAAACGCATATAGCAACGAGATTGAATCTGATTAAAATGCAACTCTTTCCCTCTTATGTTTTCTGCGTTTCATAATTTTACCCCATTTTTTTTCCTTTTAAATTTTAATTAAAGTTAAATTTGAGGAGATGTCTTTGATGTTTCCGCTTTTTTTTTTTTTTTTTTTTTTTCATTTTGACATACGACTGGGAATCAAAGATGGTTTTAATTATTGGCACGGCATATTTTAATTGGCTATCTCTTAGTGATGAGGGCAGCAAATCGTTCTGCGACTCAAGATGGGATATTCTGTCGCATATTTATTCATTTTCAGGATGTTAGACAGAAGGTCAGGTAGCGTTTTGAAGTGAAGTGAAGTGCACTCTGGCCTACAAAAATGCATGAGCATCCTTTGTCAACGTTTCCTTTTTAGGGGTAGCTCAGGCGATTAGCAATGGACTAACCCCTTCTACGAGGGAAATTAAAGCCGAGACGGGAAATCACGCGTTGATGGAGAAGGGGGAATTAAGGCATTTTGTTAAAACCTGAAACAAAGAGTTCAATTTCTTTTCTCTTCCTTTTTGTATGTTCATTGTGATGGTGTCTACATGTCAGAGAATTAAAAGCGTTTCTCATATTGTCTAAGATATATTTCAAACCTCTTGTCTTCGGATTATATGTGTAATATTAAGTTGGTGCAAAAACAATATCGTTTTTTCACATATGTTACTTTTGTGCATTATTTCTGAATTAATTAATTGATATATATATATATATGTACATATATATATATAGCCATGTTATATATCATTTTAAAGCGCGTTTTTCGCTTTATCGAATCGTGTTATTCGTTACTATTCTAAATTAGCAATGGACTAACCCCTTCTACGAGGAGAGGTAAAGCTTGGAAGGATGTATTTTGTTATTGTGCATGTTTCCTACGTGTATGTATGTATGTATGTATGTAACTGTGTGTATGTATGTAACTGTGTGTATGTATGTAACTGTGTGTATGTAACTGTATTTGTCGTCGGTTCCTTTTAGTTGGCTTCAATGTTAGGACCAGTGTCCATTTGTAGTAGAAACACCAATTCTCTCCGACAGGTGTACTATAATATGCCTGGAATATATCCCACTCGGTTCTACCAAGAGAGAGGGAACAAAGGAGAGAGAAAAGAAAAGAGAAAGAGAGAGATTGAGGGAAAGAGAGAGAGAGAGGAAGAAAGAGAAAGAGAGAAGGAAAGGGAGAAATGGAAAGAGAAAGTGGGAGGGAAAAAGAAGGAGATAGAGGGAAGAGAGAGAGAGGGAAAGAGAAATAGAGAGGGAAAATGGGAAATGGAAAGAGGGAGAGAGGGCAGGAAAGAGAGTCAGAAAGAAAGAAAGAGAGGGAAAGAGAGAGGGAAAGAGAGAAGGAAAGGGAGAAATGGAAAGAGAGAGAGAGGGGAAAAAGAGGGAGATAGAGGGAAAGAGAGAGAGAGGGAGGGAAAGAGAAAGAGAGAGGGAAAGGGAGAAATGGAAAGAGAGAGAGAGAGAGGGCGGGAAAGAGTGAGAGAGAGAAGGAGGGAAAGAGAGACAGAAAGAAAGAAAGAAAGAGAGGGAAAGAGAGAGGGAAAGAGAGAGGGAAAGAAAGAGAGAGAGTTGCAAAGAGAGAGGTAGGGAGAGGGAGAGATATATAGAGAGAAAGAGGAAGTCGGACAATCGGACTTACAGGCAGATAGGTAGATATATAAAGATAAGCAGACAGATAGATTGCAAAACAATATCGTTTTCTCACATATGTTACTTTTATATGTGACTTCTCAATTAATTCATTGATATATATATATATTTTATATATATATATATATATATATATATATATATATATATATATATAGAGAGAGAGAGAGAGAGAGAGATATGTTATATATCATTTTGAAGCGCGTCTTCGCTCTATCGAATCGTGTTATTCGTTACCGTTCTCAATCTCTTCATTCATTTTTGTTAGGCTTTTCGATAGCATGGGAAAAATTCAAATCCGCACGATTTTCTAGTTCCAGTTCACACTAGGCCGAAAAGCTGATGAAACAACTCATGATACCAATGCTGAGTTTGTCCCAGGAACCACTAACGAATGTGTGGCACAACGGTGGTTCAAGAAATTTCGCAATGGTGACGAGAGCCTCGAAGATGAAGGCAGTCGTGTCGGCCGATTGCGGTTGATAACGAACATTTGAAGGCCTTCATTAAAGCTGATCGTCGCAAAACCAAACAAGAAGTTGCTCGTGAACTCGAGATCGACCACTCAATAATCGTTCGCCATTTAACGCAAATAGGGAAGTCATAAAAAGTTGGATAAATGGAGGCCAGATGAATTGAACGATAATATTTTTAAATCGTCTTCTACGCTCCTTCTGCTCAACAAAAATGACCCATTTCTCGAGCAGATTGTGACGTGTGATGAGTAGTGGACTTTCTAAAACAATCGGCGACATTCGGCACAGTGGTTGGATGCCGGAGAAGGTCCACAACACTTCCCGAAGCCGAAATTGCACCAAAAAATTGTTATGGTGACTGTTTGGTGGTCAGCGACCGGTCTCATCCATCACAGCTTCTTGAATCCGGGCGAAACGATTACGACGAAGTACTTCTGACAAATTAACGAAATGCACTAGAAACTCCAACGTATGTGCCCGAGATTGGGCAATACGAAGAGACCAATTCTTCTCCATGACAACGCTCGTTCGCTCGCATGTTGCTCAACTGACCCTGCAGATCCTGAACGAATTGGGTTACGAGACTCTGTCTTATCCGCCCACCGATTCTCACTTTTTCAAACGTCTCGAGAACTTCCTGCGCGAAAAATGCTTCAAAAGTCGAGATGATGCCGAATTGTCCTTGAATGACTTCATCGCTTCGAGAACTCCGGATTTTTATGCTAATGGGATAAATAAACTTGTTTCTCATTGGCAAATTGTTTTTCGATTTTAATGGTTCTTATTTCGTTAATACAGTCTATTATGAAAGGAGTTATGATCTTTTAAAGTTGAACATCAACAAACGGCATTACTTTTGCACCAGCCTAATATAAAGACAGGCCGAGACAGACAGGCAGACAGACAGACAGATATATAAAGACAGACAGAAAAACAAGCAAGCATATAGACATACAGACAGATAGATATATAAAACAGGAAGACAGACAGACAGACAGACAGATAGATAGATAGATAGATAGATAGATAGAAAGACAAGTAGATAAATAAATAGATAGATAAAGAGATAGTAGATAGACAGAGATATAGATAGATAGAAAGATGAATAAATAGCTAGATGAATAGAGAGATAGATAAATAGAAAGACAATTAGATAGATTGAGGGATAGACAGAAAGAAAGACAGATAGCTAGCTAGTACAGTGATGATCATATTTATTGGCACGGTAAAATAAAAGTTAAATTTTGTCTAATAAATTCTAAAAAAGGGATTAAATTAAAGAAAATAACAAAGTATATTATGTATTTTTAACTGGCCTTTCCGATGCAGCAATCGGATTTTAGAAAAAATAAATAACAAAGGAACAACAAACATAATTGTAAAAAACCCTTGTTCAAAATTATTGGCACGGCTTTGTTTTTCTTTTAGTATCAGTATAATATCAATCAATTTCCGGTTTACGTGCTTTCTGAACTTTTTTATAGCCATATTATGCTTGTTTAACGCTAATTCAGTGAATAATTTTTTTCAGATAATTTTTAGATAGCGATTTATTTAAACTATTATAAGTGACTAAATTATAATTATCAATCGCCATGGTTAAAATAAGGAACACAGCGAAGACGTCAGGAAGCTTGTTGTAGCATGCCATACCAATGGGGAGGGCTATGATAAGATTTCAAAGAAGCTAAACCTTCCCAAATCCACTGTTAGAGCCATAATAAACAAGTTCAAATCGCAAGGCCACGTTATGAGTTTAGAGGGTAGAGGGAGAAAAAGGATTCTTTCCCCAAGAGATGAACGGAAAATTGTTCGACAAGTAAAACAAAACCCAAGGATCTCTGTTGGGGAGATTGTTGATGAACAGAGCACCTCTGGAGTGAATGTATCTCGACATACAGTTGGTAGAGTTTTGAAGAGAGCTGGTTTAAAAGCATGTCGTCCGAGAAAGACTCCCTTATTGAAGCCTATGCACCTGAAAGCAAGGCTAGCCTTTGCAAAACGTCATATTTATAAAGATGTTGCATTCTGGAAACGTGTTCTATGGACTGACGAAACGAAAATAGAGTTATTTGGCCATAATAAAGTGTCTTATATTTACAGAAAATCTGGCGAAGCTTTCCTGCCTAAGAACACCATACCCACAGTGAAGCACGGTGGAGGCAGTTTGATGTTTTGGGGATCCTTTGCTGCCTCTGGACCAGGGCGACTTGTTAAGGTCACAGGTAGCATAAAAAAGGAAGATTATGTTAAAATATTGGATGAAAACCTGAAAGACTCTGCTAAAGAGCTCTCACTTGGTCGTCGTTGGTGGTTTATGCAAGATAATGACCCAAAGCATTCGGCTAAACTGACTAAGAAATGGCTTGAGGACAATCATATTAATGTTTTGGAGTGGCCATCACAAAGCCCAGACCTTAATCCAATTGAAAATTTATGGAGAACATTAAAATTGAGGGTAATGCAAAGGAAGCCTAAGAATCTTATTCAATTGGAGGATTATTGTCAGGAAGAGTGGGCTAAAATTACTATTGAAGAGTGCAACGACTTGGTTGTAAACTATGAAAAGCGACTGAGGAAGGTAATCAAGGCCAAAGGCTTTACAATTGGTTATTAAATAAATCGTGCCAATAATTTTGAACAAGGGTTTTTTGCAATTATGTTTGTTGTTCCTTTGTTATTTATTTTTTCTAAAATCCGATTGCTGCATCGGAAAGGCCAGTTAAAAATACATAATATACTTTGTTATTTTCTTTAATTTAATCCTTTTTAAGAATTTATTAGACAAAATTTAACTTTTATTTTACCGTGCCAATAAATATGATCATCACTGTATATATATATATATATATATATATAATAAATTCCACAGCCAAACAACGACGCAGCCCGCAAGAGCCGTGACAGTCAAAGAACCGGAAGTCCAAACTCGAGTTTCGCCCTCATTTGGGCTCATCAGTTAGACACATCCGAACTCAGGATTCGAAACCCGAGCCTCTTGCATGCAAGGCAAGCACTCTACCAACTGAGCAAACGCCCTGCACACAAGAATTTCAATTAACCAACACAGATTAAGCAGACCGCGCCGAAAACCCGACTGTGAAATGAACCTACTTCGTCTCAACAAGGGACGCGGTCATCCAACCAGCTAATAACCCCAAGCTGATGTCTCACAAGTAGGAGTTTTAACTCGAAAGGACGATGCCATCCAGCAATACTAACCAAGCGAGCAACTTATGATAGGATTTTCAGAATGTGAGAGATTTTTTTTTTTTTTTTTTTACACAGTGATCACCACTTATCAAGGCCCGGAAGCCACTCAGGGATAAGGGTTATTGCAAGTACATTACGTTAGTGAGGAGATTTTTTGAAGTGTTTAATTAGGGGGGCGGTTCATTAGGAATTGTTAACATTAGACTTGAAGACATCCAAGTTGTAGTCCGGAGGGAAGCAGGCAGACGGAACAGAGTTCCACAGGCGTGCAGTTCTAAGAAAGAAGCTTTGCTCATGAAATCCGCGTTTTGATTTAGGCACAGATATAGAGTGGGGAAAATTTTTCACAGTGGATTCAGCTAGACGGGTGTTTTTCGTGAAAGATTGGCGAGGGGGGAGGACCAGGGATTGGAGTTCAGACGATTGTATATAAAATATATATATATATATATATATATATATATATATATATAGATAGATAGATAGATAAAGATAGATAGAGATAGATAGATAGATAGATAAAGATAGATAGATAGATAGATAGAAATGCATCTGTTTCAACAATAGAAAGTTGAGAAATATATCGGTATTTCTAAATTATAATAACGTAAAAATATCGTATTTCGTGTAAAACAAATAGTAACTACGTAATTGCCAGGTCTCAAATAATAAGACATCCAACAATTACGAAAAACAGTAAGATAGAAAATTGATTATTCATGAAAAAAGACATACGTGAATTCTACCGCTTTGAATTGGACGGTTAACATGAGAAGTAATTATGTATTCAATTTCTCGAAAATCTTTCGCCAATTTCGGAAAAGTAATTTTGATAAGTTTGGAAAATGTTTAAAAGTTTTTTCTTTTTTTTTTTTTAATAACAAGTGATGTATGTATACATGCTATGTTTGTTTTCTGAATAAATTCTGTCTGTTATACATGGGGTTTCAACTGAGTTACTTCTCTTTTTACTTAACCACGTAATGGAAATGGGAAGAAGGGAAGAAGGGAAAACGTGTTGTTGGTTTTGTTTTGGTTTTTCAGATAACAATTTAGTTTTGCAAAAGGAAGCAGAAAAAGCAAAAAACATCAATGTTAGGTGCATTTCGTCCCAGGAAGACAATATCTTCAGACAGCCTATTCTGATAGTATGAGGGAATTTTCAGTGTCGCATAAGTAAAAAGAATAATTTCTTCTTGAATTTCCTGTGCGAAATCGTTCACAATCGGAAAGCTAGCGTGGAGTAACGAGTTCGAGTTCGTTTCGATTCATCAATCTTTTTTTTTTATTGAACGTGTTTATATTGTTACTACTACAATTCCCTCCAAGTGTAAATCATAAGTATCCCGGCACTCCCACGTTCCTTAAAATAGGATGTCGTTTTTTGGGATCATAGCGGATTAAAACGAAAGGTCGGCGTAAAAAAAAAAAAAAAAAAAAAATGAAATAAAATAAAAAAAAAATAAAAAGATAATTTTTTTTTTTTGAAAATGCAGTTATAGCGGAGGGCTGCGTATGGTGGTGAGTCTGGCAGAGTACAAGCTTTAAAGAAAAGACGGACATCAGAAGGCAACTGTATTTCCATTATAAGAAACGAAGGAAGTCTTCAGGGAAAAGTCCGTTATACAGTCACAAAGTGGATACTTGTTTTATATTATCCTTGTACTTTATACGTCCTCGCTTCTCGCGCACACGGGCTGTCTGTTGGTCCATGCTTCGCGCCATTTTAAAACGCTATTTTCTTTATGACATGAGTATAAAGAAGGATGTAAGTAGCAACCTTAGTAAAGGTCAGTGCATGCATTTTCTTTGTGACATAGAACAAAAAAGAGGGAAAGAAGTAACCTTAGCTGAAGTCAATGTACATATATTCTTTGCGATATGGAACAAAGAAGAAGAGGAAAAGCAACTTTAGTTGAAGTCAGTTTACCTATTTGTGATATGGAACAAAGAAGGGTGGAAAGTAGCAAACTTTGTTGAAGTCAATGTGCATATTATCTTTGTGATATGGGATAAGGAAATGGGAAAGTTGTAATCCAAGTTGAAGTTAGTCTACCTGTTTTCTTTGTGAAAGGGGGAAGTAGCAACCTTAGTTGAAGTCAGTCACCTATTTTCTCTGTGATATAGAGCAAAGAAGGGGGAAGTAGCAACCTTAGTTGAAGTAAGTCTACATATTTTCTTTGTGATAAAGCGGAAGTAGCAACCTTAGTTAAAGTCAATATACCTATTTTCTTTGTGATATAGAATAAATAAGAGGGAAAGAAGCAACCTTAGTTGAAGTCAGTCTACCTATTTTCGTTTTGAAATGTGACAAAAGGGAAGTTGCAACCTAAGTTGAAGTCAATGCCCTTATTTTCTTTGTGGTATGGGACGAGGAAGGGAAAAGTAGCAACCTTAGTTGAAGTCAGTTAACTAAATGATGCGGGCTTTAACAGAGCTAAGAAGGATCAGATAACAAAATACGTATGTCTTACACACGTGGAAAGAAACTGGAATCTGAGGAAGATCACTATTATTCTGGTTATTATAGGAACAGCTGAACTTTTGAAAAAATAATTAAATATCTTGTGAATACACCCGGTGTATCAAGTGCAAGAGAAATTCAAACACTTGAACTTAAAAGCACAATTTTAAATCCTAAAAATATAATTCGCTTGGAGTATCTAAAATAGAATCCGGCAGCATAACCCATCCCCAGCAAACATACACACACAATAAGAAAATTGCCAGATAGATGAGAAAACATTATCTTTGTGTTTTGTCAAAATTATTTAATAATTATTATAGTGGAAATTTAATAATCAGCGTTGGGATGATTAGTCTAAATCGGAATCGGAGATCAGAAAAATCGGTCCTTTTTGGGGGATCGAAATCGTTATCGGAATCCGAATCATTTGTGTCTATTTTCCGATATCAAAAGTGATTCTTTTACTTATCTTTTTTTTTTTTTTTTTTTTCAAATTTGCTTCTGTCTAAAATAAAATCTTCCATTGCTGGTAGAAATAGTAAAATAATAATTATTTTTAAAATTTTGAACTAATACTAAAACTAAAATCTATAGATTATCCCTTACAAGTCTTTTTTTTTGTTTTGTTTTTAGGTTTGAGACAATACCTGTATATTTAACATGTGGTAGGTGGAAAAATAGCAACTTATAGTTAAATATCTAGAAATTTATAAAGAATCGGAATCGGAATCAGAAATTATATCGGAATCGGGAATTTAAAACGGAATCGGTAATAATATCAAAATCGGCAAAATATTGGAATTGTCTCATCACTAATATATATATATATATATATATATATATATATATATATATATATATATATATATATATATATATAACTTCGATGCTTCCGTTCAGTTTCGAAAGACAAAATATGAGGCAAAGATTGCGCAATTGTCAACCACACCTCTCCTGAAACGGTATCAGTCCAGTGGCAAAGAAAAGTACAGGACGACTGGAAACAATGCTGAGATAAGCGGAGAGCATATACAACACCTGGAAGTCCAAAATTGTCACTAATTTAGTAATGATTAGGATGAACGTTGCTTAACCGGTGATCCAGCACGGCATAATCATGTTCACACACACACACACACACACACACACACACACACACACACACACACACATATATATATATTATTTTGTTCAATTTAGGAGGAAAATGACTATAAGTCGCAACAATAAATTCATTGTTTCAGTCTTAAAAACACCGTCAGAGGTCAAGGTACTTCTGGCCTTATTCGACGCCAATCATATATATATATATATATATATATATATATATATATAGATATATATAAATATATACATAAATATAAATACATATATATACATAAATATATATATATAAATATAAATATATAAATATAAATATATATATATATAAATATATATATAAATATATATATATATAAATATAAATATATATATAAATATATATATAAATATATATATATATATAAATATATATATAAATATATATATAAATATATATATATAAATATATATATAAATATATATATAAATATATATATAAATATATATATATATAAATATATATATATAAATATATATATAAATATATATATATAAACATAAATATATATATATATATAAATATATAAATATAAATATATATATAAATATATATATATAAATATAAATATATATATATAAATATATATATATAAATATATATATATATATTTATATATATATATATATAAATATATATATATATATAAATATATATATATAAATATGTATATATATATATGTATATATATATATATATATATATATATATATATATATATATATATATATATATATATATATATATATACCTGGCGGTGCCTGGTATCAGAAGCAACGTAAAATTCCTTTAAAAAGATGAAGTAGAAAACGGAAAGACACTGAGAGATGTGCGTGCAAGTATTATGTTTTTTCTAAACGGTTCACTTCATGTAAGTAAAAAAAAATAAGTACTCGAGCTATGATCGAAACCAAAACCTTAAAAGTGGTGAGTCAAGTACAATGACCATTATGCTAGCTTGACACGATCTCAGAATAGTGTTTATTAACAAAAAGCCGTCATGTTTAGCAGCCGCATTCGTAAAACCTTTGACAAAACACCTGCCCCCTCAAAAACAAAAAACAAAAACCAAAAAAAAAAACAAAACAAAAACCATTTTTTTTTTCATTCAGCTCTTTTTCTTCGGTATAATAACCGATTTAATCTTTCCACATTACTTAATATATATATATATATATATATATATATATATATATATATATATATATATATGTATGTATATATATATATATATATATATATATATATAACTTTTTACATGTTGGCTAACATTTTTTTTTATAGTGAAGTCTAACCAACTGAGCACATTATTAAGCCTAACACATTTAGCGCTTTAAAAATTAAAAGAAATTTTATTCTATTACGGGTTCTGGGGTTTCCTTCTCCACTATAAGTTGTCGTCTTTAAAAGTTGCCCTTTGGACCAGGATTAAAGTGTAGTATCTGTTCTGATGTTTTTTTTTTTTCACTTTACTTTTTTGCTCTCTGTTACTGAAGGAGAAATCCTTCATTACTGATACACTTTTAAAAAAAATTTTGTTACTAACAAGAGTGCCCATTTTTAAGGGGGCTGGTTTCTCCTTACATTAAAAACCGACCTCGTGTCTAATTCTTCCCTCGTGGGGAGCCAAGTAAAAAAAAAAAAAATCCCGTTGACTAAACCCCCGTCTTCATTTATTTCATCGCATTGTTTTTCAGCGAAAATCCCTTTTATCGCCCGATCCTCTTAATCTTTCCAGAAATTTCTCGCCCACGGCCTCGTTTTCCGTTGACCCACTCCCAACTTGCCCAGCTCCACAAAAGTGTATTTGGTTTTAACGCCGAGTTTGTAATATTTATTTTGGATTTGTCTTTTCTTTATTCCATAGATTTATTTACGCGTTAGCAGCCGTTCCCTATGGGCGGCATCGCAAGGGTCGGAATTAAATGTAGCCAACACCAGCTGATCCAGTTGTGAGGCATCTTAGTTATCAGTGGGGTGGGATCTCCTTGCACACCTGAGGCACATGTCATAATGAGAAGCTATATATATATATATATATATATATATATATATATATATATATATATATATATATATATATATTGTTTGTTTTGGTTTTAGCGATATGTTTTGAATGAATTCAATTATTTACGAAAGTGAATTTTTACCTAAATACGAGTTGGGAATAATTTTCCCTTTAACCAATTTGGTACCCCCACATGGGGAGCGGTATATATATTATTTTCAAAATATAATTATCCACTGACACGTGTTTCGTCGTCTACGACTCATCAGAGAGGCTGAATCTAGCGAGTTTCGAAATCGGGACCCCACGGTAATGAGTCTAAACCCCTTACCACTGACCCATCTCGCACGACTCTCTGGATATATCGCGATTTACTTAGATGTTGTTTGTTTTGGTTTTAGCGATATGTTTTGAATGAATTCAATTATTTACGAAAGTGCATTTTTACCTAAATGCGAGTTGGGAATAATTTTCCCTTTAACCAATTTGGTACCCCCACATGGGGATCGGTACTAACACGCTGCTTGGCGTTGCCCGGTTGTAAATACAATTAAATCTGATATTTTAATTTATTCAGATTCTGTATTTTTCATTATAGAACCAATTCTCTATTGTTTATTATAGTGTACCCAATATATAGTATTGATTTCAAAAGTTTAAAAAAGAAATATGACTTGGGTGCTGTCAACTAGAATCAAAACCAAAACATTTAGTTATAAGATAGGCTCATTCAGTCTTTAACATACTATGGATATCCACTGAGTCGGCATTGTTAAGTACCAGTGGCAAGTGAAGTATATGTATAGGACGACCGGAAACAAATGCCGAGATAGACGGAGAGCACATACAATGCCTAGAATTCAACCATCTTATACTAACCAGGCTCAACGTTGCTTAACTTCGGTGTATTTAAACACTTTTCGATTAGTTATGATAGTGTATCTCACAATTTTTACGCTAAAATTGTTAGGCGTCTTATCTAGATTTGTATATATATATATATATATATATATATATATATATATATATATATATATATATATATATATATATATTAGTCCTCGCGCGAAAGAGCAGGACACAAAATGTTTTAAATAATAATAATAATAGGATAACAATAAAAAAAGACTTTCGCTGGCGAGGACTACTATTGAGCGTAACCAGTTATACAGTCCTTTTGAAATTTTCATCTCTATTTTTCTCGTTATCTACTGAATATTTTAATGAAACCTCTATGAAATATGTTCCTTATTAAACGGTAAAGATTTTCTATTTTGAAAGAAGTTTTAAAAACTTTAATCTAAAAAAAGTTATTTTAAAGTTTTTGTTAAAAAATTAAGATTTTCTCATTATTCAGACATGTATGACAAAGAGGAAGTTGCAAAAAAGAGTTGTGGTGTGAGGAGAAATACAAACTGAAATAGAGAGTAGGAGAGTTTTTATGAATACATTCATTTTTTAAAATCCAAATTAATACATTAAATAAAATATAACCTTAAAAAGATACGATACAAGTTAGAAAAGCATTTCATTTTAAAAAAAGCATTGTTAAACAAAATGTTTTTACTATAGGCTTTAAAAATAAAGGTACAAGATTCAATTTGAAATTTATTTATCTTCAAAGGAAACTTTTATACATTTTACAAAGTAAGGTATTAAATTGTCCGTGCAATCGCAAAAAAAACTACCAAAAATTAATTCCAAAAACAATTAAATGACATTTTTCGTCATTTTATATTTCTAATGTAATCATTCCCTCCTCCACCCCCTAAAAATATTGAATTTGTCCTATTTCGGGGTTCGTTCTGTTTATTAAATTGTTAGGTGAAAGTACTTAATGGTTTCATAAATTAATTACATTTATCGTTATTTTATGTTTCAAATGTAATTCCCACACCACAAAAAACTAAAAGTTGTCATATTTTACCTCCCCCCCTCCACTCGATCGCCACACTTGAAAAAATGCTAGAGATGACATGTCTGGTTGAACGCTTTGTGGCCAAAAAGTGGGTTCTCATTTTACGTTAAATTTATATTGAAAAGTTATTTCCCACGCTAAAATATTATTTTTTTTATATTTCTTCTTCCATATTATTTATAAAATCTGCTTAAACGTATTAGGCCACACAAAAATCAGGTCTTACTTTTTTTGGTCAATGTCAAGTTTCTTTCCAACTCCCCCTAAAACTTTTAAATGACGACTTTTAATGGTTTTTGGCGGTGCTGAAAACGAATATTACGTTTAAATTTGGGGCAGATAAGTAGTTTTCATGATATGAAGGAATTACTCTTTAAAGAAGTCGGGGATCACTTTTCTATATGAATTTAACGTAAAATGAGCACCCACTTTCTTGTCACCTAGTAATTTCTTCATATCATAAAACAAATTTAACTGTGATATTCGTTTTAAGCAACCCTGAAAATTGGCGCTGTTTTTTTTTTTTACTAAGAGATGCGTTCATATTTTCATCTCATAATTTAGGACGCTAATTATACTGTTAGTAAGTTTACAAAAGCGTGATTTTGTTTTTCGTTCTTTTTTCATTATACAACTTGTATAGTTGTGAACAAGTGCCGCTGCAGTTCAACATTTCACAAAAATTCTGTTTACATGAGGAGGCGGTTAAGTAAACTACAGAAGCACCTGGTAAAATCTATACAAATTCTATAATTGAATACTCACCTCCAAAAAAAAAAAATGAAAAACAAAAATATATTTTTGTAAACCGCATGTGTAAACTTACTGACAACATTATTCACGTCCTAAATTATGAAAAATAAACGAAACTCTTGGTAAAAAAACAGCGCCGGTTTTCGGTGTTGCTGAAAACGAATATAAGTTAAATTTGTTTTATGATATGAAGAAATTATCAGGTGGTTAGAAAGTGGATGCCAATTTTACGTTAAATTTATATAGGAAAGTGATCCCCCACTTTTTCAAAAAAGTAATTTTTCATATGAAAACTACTTATCTGCCCCAAATTTAAATGTGATATTTTTAGCACTATCGAAAACCATTAAAACTCGTCATTTTCAAGTTTTTTGAGAAGTTGGAAAGAAACTTGACATTGACCAATTTTTTATAGGGGTTAAACGACGCTGGGGCACGTCGTAAGAATTGACCATTTTAATTTAAGATATCAAATAAATTATAAAGAAACTCTGTTTCGCAGGCAATTAAACACACTATCTGTGGTATAATTATTATAATAAATCCTAGGCAACACCGATTAAATTTTATAAACAAAAAACAAAAAGAGCAGGGGATGATGGATTTTGTTCACATGTGTCTCTGTAACTAATTCTGCCCTCGTGTGGATGCAAGTAAATGAGAACATTAGGAGATGGTCGATATAAATATTCATCAACACTTTAATGAAAATAATTAATGAAAAAATGTTTTTTCTCTCAAAAAACGCAAAAATTGAAAAGGTGCCAATAAATTCGGCTACGTACATATATATATATATATATATATATATATATATATATAAATATATACATGCATGCATATATATATACATATATATATATGCATACATATATATATATACATATATAAATATATACATGCATGCATATATATACATATATATATATATATATATATATATATATATATATATATAACGCAGGCATATATATAACTCAGGCATAACGCAGACATGATTAAAAACGTTTAAAACAAAGTAAACAAGGTGACGAGAAGTGAAGAAAAAATGGGGAATCAGCTGACCGGTTTCGCCCTCGCTTTATCAAAACTGTATCGAAGGAGTTGTTTTGGAGAGTATATATATATATATATATATATATATATATATATATATATATATATAGATATATAGATATATATACTTTTAACAAATAATATTTAAATTAACCTTTAAATCACAGTTCCTACCAAAGAAAGAACATTTTTAAGCATTAATAAATCAGTAGATCGTAGAATGTAAACAAAGTTTGTACGAAACTATCGGAGATTGTGAAAGAAATAATTGAGTATATAAGTATAAACTAGAATTTGAAGGAGTGGATTGGTATTTGGAAAGGAATCAATTAAAGAAATAAATTGGGAAGGAAAAATAATTATAAAAATAAAATCCTACAAAAGATTAAATTACTATATTAAAATAGATAATATCAGTTAAAAAATAGAAATACGAAAATAAGGATGATTATTAAAAATATAGAAATACGAATATAAGGATGGTGTGTAGGTGGACCCCACTGCTTGTTCCCTTAATTAGAGATTATGAATGTATTCATATATGTATAAATAGTGCATTTGGTCGTCTGAAGAGTGGCTGTTTTTGAATATTTAAAAATTATGTAATATTTAAAATTGTCCAAACAGTTATAAAACAAATGTAACGCGTAAGAAAATATACAATATCATGCTCTCATTTTATATTTTGTAGTCTTGATTTTTGGGAAACTGTAATATATATATATATATATATATATATATATATATATATATATATATATATATATATACTTGTTCAATTATATTTCGTCTTTTATTTATACAAAGCCTTTAATTTAAGAATAGCGATGTAACTACAGAGTATATAGAAATAAATGAAAAAGGTCTATATTCCAAATTTCAAGATTTTGTTCATTTTTTAAGTATGTTGAAATGTTCAATTCTTGACAGCACCTGTTTCATAGCGCAGAATCATTCATGTAATTATTATGTAATTTTTTAAATTTATTCCGCCCTTAACTCATTAAGAAAAAAAAAAGGAATTCATAAACTTTAAAAATAAAATAAAACAAAATATGGGCACGATTTTATATATATATATATATATATATATATATATATATATATATATATATATATATATATATATATATATATATATAACTCTGTGGACTGTCCGGCCGTGCTTGCTAGAATTTTGTGTTCGACTAACTAGCGATTTTATTGTTTAAAAAGGAATGGCATATATATATATATATATATATATATATATATTATATATATATATATATATATATATATATATATATATATATATAATATATATATATATATAATATATATATATCATTACTTTTGAAACAATATATATATATATATATATATTCGTAAGGGCGTGTTCTAGAGGTTAAGGAATGCAAATGGACAGTTGTATGTTTTGGTTTCGATTTTAGCTGATGGCATCCAAGTCATACCCATATATATTTTCTATTTTCATGTCATTACTATATCAGGTTCAATATAATAATCGATAGAGTATTGACTGTATAATAGACACGTATATACGTAATCTGCAGGAATTAAAATAATATATAATAGCGTATCTTACGACCGAGAAATGCCGGGCGGTCTGCTACTATATATATATATATATATATATATATATATATATATATATATATATATATATATATATATATATATATAAAAGCGTGAATAGTCAATGTAGATGCAGCGCTAGTTTGTCCGTGTGCCGCCTAAAACGCATGTCATCACAAAACCCTCTCAGCTCGCTGACATTTCTCATGGGATTTGATTACCGTCGTCAGCAAAACTTGTTGACGTAGGGCGGTACGGGAAATTGTTCCATGTCACGTGACATCACCTCCGCTATTCAGGAGAATCACGTGCGCGAGATTTTTAGTGATCAGCATACGCGACTGCTTTGACAATGTCATGACCGGATTCGATGTCTCTTGCTTCTCTTTGCCATATTTTTTCCCACAGAAGAGACGCAGCGAGCCTGTTTCTGTTCTACTGTTATTTTCGCAGCAAGTGCTCGTTTGCACTTTATTCAACGTTCTCCCCGGCCAAACTTTCACAAAAGCACTTGTCGAGCTACACCTACTAGTACAAGTTCCTCTACGCTCTATAATAGACTTTATCTAAATACAAATTCCATAAGCAGAGGTTTTTTCTTAGACTTCTTCGTTTATGGAATTCTGTTCTACTAAACTGTTTTCTAGCTGCTTACAACATGGTCTTCTTCAATATAGAAATGTTCGTGCTATACCCCCTATTTTAAATAGTCTAATGTTGTCCAGTTCCCACCAAAACCAATTACACAGCTGTTACTTCACGGACCACTTTACCCTCATTAACTCTAATCGTAGAGGAGCTTCTGGGCCTTGATAAGTCGTGACCTCTTTGTAAAATCGAAGCAAAGAGGTTGGATAGAAATGAAAGATAATTGCGTCTGGTTTTCGTATCCTGCGACTCGTGGTGAGGTTATATCTAGCCACACTGATGATTCGTGGTAAATGTGAAACATATATGTATTTGACAATAGAAAAATATTGATTATTAATACTTTTAAATTATTAAGATATTTATACGCGTTTTATCTAGATATTAGCATTTTTCCTTTCATTAATATCGCACTTTAATGTTGCCCTCACATTTTACTTTCGTCATCAATAAAAATAAAACTTTACTTTATTAATTCATTAAATTAACTTTATTTTAGAAATTCATAAAAACGAAACTTTACTTTAGTAATTGAAAACAAAAACAACTTTTCTTTAGTAATTCATAAAAATAAAACTTTAGTAATAAAACTTTATTTTAGTAATTCATAAAAATAAAACTTTACTTTAGTAATTCATAACAGTAAACCTTTACTTTAGTAATTCATTAAATTAACTTTATTTTAGAAATTCATAAAAACGAAATTTTACTTTAGTAATTGAAAACAAAAACAACTTTTCTTTAGTAATTCATAAAAATAAAACTTTCGTAATTCATAAAAACAAAACTTTAGTAATAAAACTTTATTTTAGTAATTCATAAAAATAAAACTTTCGTAATTCATAAAAACAAAACTTTAGTAATAAAACTTTATTTTAGTAATTCATAAAAATAAAACTTTACTTTAGTAATTCATAACAGTAAACCTTTACTTTAGTAATTCATTAAATTAACTTTATTTTAGAAATTCATAAAAACGAAACTTTACTTTAGTAATTGAAAACAAAAACAACTTTTCTTTAGTAATTCATAAAAATAAAACTTTCGTAATTCATAAAAACAAAACTTTAGTAATAAAACTTTATTTTAGTAATTCATAAAAATAAAACTTTACTTTAGTAATTCATAACAGTAAACCTTTACTTTAGTAATTCATTAAATTAACTTTATTTTAGAAATTCATAAAAACGAAACTTTACTTTAGTAATTGAAAAAACAACAACTTTTCTTTAGTAATTCATAAAAATAAAACTTTCGTAATTCATAAAAACAAAACTTTAGTAATAAAACTTTATTTTAGTAATTCATAAAAATAAAACTTTACTTTAGTAATTCATAACAGTAAACCTTTACTTTAGTAATTCATTAAATTAACTTTATTTTAGAAATTCATAAAAACGAAACTTTACTTTAGTAATTGAAAAAACAACAACTTTTCTTTAGTAATTCATAAAAATAAAACTTTCGTAATTCATAAAAATAAAACTTTAGTAATAAAACTTTATTTTAGTAATTCATAACAGTAAACTTTTACTTTCGTTAATCATTAAATAACCTTTATTTTAGTAATTCATAAAAATACGAATTTATTTTAGTAAGTCATAAAAAATTTCATAAAAATTAAACTTTATTAATTCATAAAAATAAAAAAAATTACTTTAGTTTTTCACAAAAATGAAAGTTTACCTTAGTAATTTATAAAATAAAACTTTATTTTAGTAATTCATTAAATAAAACTTTACCTTGGTAATTCATAAAAACAAATCTTTACTTTAGTAATTCATAAAATAAAACTTTATTTTATTAATTCACAAAATAAACTTTTACCTTGGTAATTCATAAAATAAAACTTTATTTTAGTAATTCATAAAATAAAACTTTTAGTAATTTAATTCACAAAATAAACTTTTACCTTAGTAATTCATAAAATAAAACTTTATTTTAGTAATTCATAAAATAAAACTTTATTTTAGTAATTCACAAAATAAAACTTTACCTTGGTAATTCATGAAAAAAAAACTTTATTTTAGTAATTCATAAAAAAAAACTTTACTTTAGTAATTCATAAAATAAAACTTGACTTTAGTAATTAAAAAAATAAAATATATGAGGAGCGATATTTTGTATAATATAACAAGCGGAAAGGGCTATCGGCCTTGCTCGGTCTTGCCCCGTTTTTAAATACGCTTTAATATATTTCAATTCGTACAGATTTCGTGTTTAATATTACAGAGCCAATTCTCCGTTGAATATTATATTGTACCTAATATAGAGTACTGATTTCAAAAGATTAAAAAAATGACTTGAGTGCCATCAGCTAGAATCGAAACCAAAATATTTAGATACACTACATATATATTTCCGTATCATTTCTGTAGTTTTTCTATCTAATTTTCTTCTTTCTCCACTTCTTGTATTATTTGCTCTTTAATAATCCCCATTATTTAATAGTATCTCATATTTTTCTTTTTAAATATTACTTTTATATTCATACTACCTTTCCAATTTATTCTTATATATTTTACTTACTTTTAATATTTCCTAATTATTTCTTATTATAGTATCCTGTTCTTTCATACTTGTTTCATATCTAAATGCTATTAAGCCATTTTTTTGTATATTTATATTTTCTATAATTCTGGCCTTTCTCTTCTTTTGATGAGAAGCATTTAGCTTCGAAATGCCAGGACCTGAACAGGTTTCTTTTTCTTAATTTCCCCTTTTACTTTTCCTTATTGTTCTGGTGATGTTTGATTATACGCCATAGTCACGTTTGACACACCGGTTTCCGCCAAATCACCAAAGTTAAGCAACGACGAGTCTGGCTAGTATCAAATGAGTGACCGTTTGGGACTTCCAGGTGATGTATGTGCTTTCTGCTTATCTCGGCATTGTTTCCAGTCGTTCTAGATTTCTCCTTGCCTTTGGACTCAAGCAGTGCCGATTCAGGAGAGGTGTGGTTGGTGCTTGCGTAACACTTGCTTCACAAATACACGCGCAGCTGCCCCTTCAGGGGGTCCTTTGTTTTGTTTTTTTAGATTGAACGAAAGCACCGAGATATTGTTCTGGTGATATAACTTTTATTCTTCGTCTTTAATTTATTATATTTGTTTGCTCCTCTTAATAGAGTTGATCTTTTCTTGCTAAGTTTTGTTTGGTTAAAAATAGATTCTTTGATAACATAATTATATTATACAATTGTATAAATGCAACTTTTGTTCCTTATATGCTCCGAAACGGCTGAATAGATTTTCATCAAAATTTACAGAACTTTAGTGTATAAGTCTGGGAGTGATCTTAGTGAAGTTTTGTCTAAGACCCCCAATAATTATCGATAATCGAAACCATTAATTTAATTTATGGATCATCGGGAAAACCATTTTTTCCATGTCGTCGCTTAGCATGATAGAACAACGGGTCGTGAAGATTCTACTGCGGGTAAGTTGACAGCGTGTTTAAAAAAAAAAAAAAATTGCATGACGTGGTCTGTAGGTTCAAACTCCACACGTGAGTTTCTAAAATTGTTTTCATTAACTGCAAAGAATTTTATAAAACTTGAAAATTTACATGTTTTTTTAAATTTTTTTTATTTTTTGCCTTTTGTCTTTGCATGACGTGGTCTGTAGGTTCAAACCCCGCACGTAAATTTCTTTATGTTTTTTTTTTATTTTTCATTAACCAGAATGTATTTTATTTTATTAAAGAGACAGTATGTTCTCTAACGTGCAAGTTAGAATAACATATTTGGATTAAGTTACTACATAGAGGTATGTGATGCTTTCTCCCGGGCGATTTCAGGGATTTCGATGACAATAAAAATATAGGAGTGTGAAGTATTCGTTGATCATCATTCAATCTCGGGCAACGTCGGGTCTCCCTGCAAGCACACACACACACACACACACACACACACACACACACACACACACACACACACACACACACACATATATATATATATATATATATATATATATATAAAGGGGATTAGAAAAACAATCCGAAATGAATGCTTGGACGATGATACTTACGACTTTTAGAAGGCGAACCATTAAAAGATACATCTGCCTTACCAAAAATGCTAGTTTTATTTTTGGTGTCTTAAAAAAAAACACCCAATATTTTTTCTGATGAGGAGTCTTTGTTTCAAAAATCTATATGATAAAATTATTGTCAAAGACTTATTGTTTATCTTAATAAAAACATCGTTTCCGAAACGATCGTACAATTTATTGATTTTATTTGTTCTTCCATATGAAACGGATTTTTAATTTTTAATTTTAATTTTTAATTATAAATTATCAATCATCTTACTCAATATATATATATATATATATATATATATATATATATGTATATGTGTGTGTATAACTACTTCATTTACTCACATACAATTAATATACAAAAGTATAAATTTATGCGTAAAGTATTTATTTCAAACGTGCTCAATACGTAGGTAGAGCTAGTTAATAATTTATAAAATATATATGGTGATTAAGCTACACTGAATATTCCGCGTTTCATCCACTCTAGGATTCTTCAGAGTGGATGAATCGCGGAATATTCAGCGTAGCTTGATTTAATCGCCATATATATTTTATAAATTACCATATATATATATATATATGTAATTAATTTATTATTTAAATAAATATTTAAATAATATATCAATTACAAATAATACTTCCACAAAATGTGGGGCCAACTAGAATATAAACAAAGGGCAGATAACCTCTCCCTTGCTTGTTTCCCACCTGACTACAACTTGGATGTCTTCAAGTCCAACATAAACAAATTCCTTACAAACCGCCCTCTTAAGTAAGACACTCTATCAAATCTCCAATACTAATGATTACTACACTACTATCTCATTGATTACTGTACACGCAATGACCCTTATCCCTGAGTTGCCTCCGGGCCTTGATAAGTGGTGACCTCCATGTAAAAAACAAAAAACAAAAACAAAGCCCTCAGGGATTAAGAAAAACCACCACAGAACCGCTTATAAAAATACAAATAAATAATCTTATGTCTGTGTGTATATGTGTGTATGTGTGTGTATTACCTTGTTTGTGTATTTCCTTGTGTGTGTGTGTGTGTATGATTGTATGTGTGTGTATTTCCTTGTGTGTGTATGTGTGTGTATTTCCTTGTGTGTGTGTATGATTGTATGTGTGTGTATTTCCTTGTGTGTGTGTATGTGTGTATGTGTGTGTATTTCCTTGTGTGTGTGTGTGTGTATTTCCTTGTGTGTGTGTGTGTGTATTTCCTTGTGTGTGTGCATAAAGGGTGTGGAATATGTGTGTGTGTGTTGTGTTTTGCGCCCATTTTATGTATAATTAGCAAATCCTTGTTATTACGCCTTGACAAGATAATGTCTTATTTTGTTTGTTTGTTGGGGAAATTCTTGAAGGGTCGCTAGTCAGGTTTGAGACGTTTTGTCCTTCACAGCTATTTAATAATGGCGTCAGCGGCATTTTTGCTCGTCTGGGTCATACCTATTCGAACCCCTTTCATGCCAAATGAATTGAACTTCGTCCTTTTCACAATTAGCGAATAATTTCTTTTATGTTTTCATATTTTCTTTTATTCCGGTGTTCATTTTAAGTTTTACTATTTTTTTTTCTTTTTTCGTGTCTTATTTATCCATTTTTCCCCATCTACGTTTCTTGTTTCCTAATTAGCTGGTTCCTATGAGATTTATTTGACGCATTCAAATGTTGATTAAATTTAATGCGTACGAACATAGTTATTAATTAAGAGAAATGTGATTTTCGTATCGTATTTTCTATATTCAAAGCGATTTGATTTTGTATAAATATAAAAATACATTTACATTAAACACTAACTTACAATGTGCAATAATTGTACATAGGAAGATTCGTCTATGGAGGATTCGTCCATGGAAGTTTCGTCAATGGAAAATTTGTTTGTGGAAGATTCGTCCACATCAGGTTCGTTCGTGGAAGATTCTTCCATTTTCATTAGGTAAAAATTGGACCATTATTGAATAAATATCGATTTAAAACACATTTTATGACCGCATTTGAAGGAGATATTGTGTTTTAAAAGAGACTACACTCGCCACAATATTGTAAAAACATTTTTTTTTACTCATTTACTTTTGCTTTCTAAAAGGTAAAATCGATTTTTCCAAGCGTTCGTCTTCTACCTTGTTGAATAAATTTTTAGTGTTTTAACGTTTTTCAAAACAATATCTCCTTCAAGAACTGTCATAGGATGTGTTTTTAATCGATATTTATTCAATATTGGATTAATTTTCGCAAAACGGACGTTGACGAATTTTCCGTAGAGGAATCATCCGGGCACCAAAATAATTGTATCGGGGTGGGGGTCTTGTATTATAGGAAATGCACTACACGAGCACATACTATCACCACGATATAACGCATTGCAACACTAAAAAAAAAAAAGTACAGGACATCTGTAGCCATTTTGATAAGCAAAATAAGATGGAAATTCTATAATCTGTCTTTTTTTTCGAATTAGTTTTTTTTTTTTAATTTTTTTGTTGTTGTTTTTTGTTGTTTTTTGTTGTTTTATTGTTTTTTTGTTATTCTTGTTGTTTTTTGTTTTTTGTTTTTTTGTTGTTTTTGTTTTTTTGCTGTTTTTTGTTGTTTTTGTTGTTTTTTGTTGTTGTTTTTTAAAATTTTATTTTTTTATTAAAATTTTATTTTTTTTGTTATAAAATGTCACTTTTGAGAATTTTGCAGAAGATCTTAAAGATGTAAGTGATGAACACGACGAGTGATTCCTTCCGGATATTCTAGTGATGGAGAAACGTTTTAAAGGAAAAAAAAAATAGAACTCTGACATGTTGGTAGACTTATGCTGAAATATAAAAAAAGAGAGGATGCAATTCAACACGGTTGGATTAAGAGGACAAATGTTGTTTAACCTGACAATCCAGTATTTTCATTCATAAGTATTAGTGAAATATGATTGATAGTACATGAAAATGATGTCTGATTTCGAGACATAAAGGTCAAATTTAGGATCAAGATACTTTTTTTTACATCAAAACATGTGATATGTATTTTATAAAAGTTGACATTTGTTGCACAAATGAAAATACGACCGTTAATTTGGCCAATAAAACAATAGCAATGGCCAAAAACTCATTATCTGAAAGTACTCCTTTTAAACTCCTCGGCCTAACGTTCATAGGAAATATGAGGGTGAACAATAACATTGAGAGCATTGCCAGAACCGCTGGTAAGAAGGTAGGCTCTCTCTACCGTGCTAGAAAACTACTAACGCTCGAAAGTATCTTGTACCTCTATAAGACCACCATTCGCCCATTTATGGAGTATTGTTGTCATATTTGGGCTGGTGCATCTGCTACTAGCCTCTCGCTCCTAGACAAGGTTCAAAAGACATTCGCCAACCTGATAGGTCCTGAACTGTAATCTAAGTTTCAGCCTCTGTCCCATCGACGGAACGTAGCATCTCTCTGCCTGTGTACAAGTACTTTAATGGTGAATGCTCCGACGAACTGCAAGCACTTGTACCGCCTCGACGTAAATACCCCCGACAAACCCGACAAACAGCTAAATCCCACCCCTACACAGTAGAGATTCCTAGATGTGAGATAGCTTTCTACTCCAGTAGTTTATTCTCCAGAACCGCTAGACTTTGGAATTCTCTTCCGGATCCCTGCTTTCCCAATTGTACTGACATGCAGAAGTTCAAGTGTAACGTGAACCGATATCTTGCTGCCCAACTCCCTACATAGTACCCCTGTAGCTTGTGTCCCTGATAGTAGCCCCTAACATCAAAGTGGCAATGTGCCTTGTTTGGGGTGAAAATGTAAAAAAATACAACAACAACAACAAAAAACAATTATATATTTATCATAGAAATCGCTCAAGACAAGGGATGAAGCCACTTGATACAAGGAATTAGCAAGAATGGAATATAGTTATTAAAATGAGAGGAGAGGTTTATTGACCTTAGTCTTGAAAAAGTTGAGGCTGTAGGTATAATGGAAAATAGTCTGCAGGGAGAGAGTTCCACATATCCGAATTTCTTAGAAAGAAGCTAATCCAAGTCTACGGGAACAAAAAAGCTGTATTAAAATAGAAAATTGATGGCGACCACTAGACACACATGTTAAACAAGCCGGAACAAAAGAAGCAGTGAACAGATGAAGAACACACGCCATAATAGTATTTATAAGAAAGACTGAGACTAGCACCATCACGTCTGTTGCATTGAAGAAAAAAGGGTGGCACTAAAAAATTTTCAGATACACTAGCGGGTAGGGGGGCACCCAGCTTTACTCGGTCGTGAGGTACGCTTAAATATGATATTTTAATTTGTCCAGATTTCGTATATATTATTATAGAGTCGTGATTTCAGAAGTAAAAAAAAAAAAACAAGTATTTAGGTGCAATCAGCTAGAATCGAAACAAAAACTCTAACATTCTAAGCTCGTGACGTTACCACAAATAAACTAAGATGAATGTACAAAATGTATCACAGTTTTGACTCATTTGTGGTTCCTTTAAAAACATTTTTACCGGCTAATGATCCATAAAAAAACGGTCCATAAAAATCCAATCATTTGAGGTCCCATAGAGCTGCTATGCGACTTTTAGTTTCGGGAAAGACAGAGTTTGAAAATATGGAGACAGACAGACAGACAGACAGACAGACTGGCATAATGCGTTTTATATATATATATATATATATATATTAGCATAATGCGTTTTATATATATATATATGTATATATATATATATATATATATATATATATATATATATATTAGATTATTCTTTTTCACCCCAAGAAGGCATATTATAATTTGTAATTAACAAAGCTACTATTTGTCGACGCATGGAGTATTCTTGCCACATCTGGGCTCATCCACCTACCACTAGCCTTTCACTCCCAGACATGGTCCAAAAAAGAGTCTCAAATCTAATAGGTCCCGTACTGTCGGCCAAGCTCCAACCTCTGTCTCATCAGCACACTGTCGCATCCCTGGGCCTGTTTTACATATACTTTAATGGAATCGACAGAAACACCCATTGGTAGATCTTGTTTCCTATCTAGGGCAATGAACGCCGTTTCCCCACTCCCAACACACCCCACCCCTAAAGCTGGGCACTTGAGAATGCTTGAGTACCACATATGCCTGAGCAATTAGATTGGGTTGACCTTCCTCTGATGGGTTGAGGGTACCGGATTGACAGTTACTGGCTGCTGTTTCCGACTGGTAGTACTGGAGCCCTAACTCTTTGGTAGCGCTTAGAGCGGCTGCTCCATCAACAGTTGAATAATATCGGGATGTTTGCAGTGCCATGGCGCGCATGGAAAGGGACCCTGCACTCATCCCCGGTGGGCTTTCCTGAGGCTACAGTCCTAGTTGATGGAGGGTCAGCTGATGGTCTACTTGTGATGCATGTGTGATATTCTGCATAACCTCCTGTTCGGCTTCCCCTAACCCAACTGAAACTCGTTAAAAAACATGATGACAGTACAATCTAAAAAAAAGCTTAAACCAGGCTTAGGGTCAAACAAATCCAACTTGCCTCCTCCCTTGAGGCTTGCATTCACAAATATCCGTGGGCTTAGAACTAATTTAGCTGATGTTGAAGCATTTCTCCTAACAAATACCCCGGATATCTTAGCACTAAGTGAGACTAACCTACACTCCTCCATCCCCTCTAACTACTTTAACATGCCTGGATACCTCCCACTCTGCCGTAAGGACTCTGACAGACATATGCACGGACTTGGAGTTTACATTCGTAATACCCTTCCCTTGACTAGAGAAACAAACCTAGAAACGGATGAGCAAGCCTTTATGTGCTTTAGACTAATCATGCAACACAACATTAGCTACATCTACTTTCTCTACCGCTCTCCCTCGACCCAAGACTGCACCATAATAAACAAAGTATCTGACAGCATAGACACAGCACTCTCCTTTGACACTAGCGCCCAAGTACATGTATTTGGCGACTTTAATGTCCATCACAAAAACTGGCTTGGATTCTCTACTTACACAGATGCAGCAGGCAGCGCAACTCATAGCTTCTCTGTATCTCACTTCCTATCGCAAATTGTTACTTTTCCAACCCGCTTCCCTGATCAGGAAGAACAACACGCATCACTATTAGATCTGTTTTTGACCACAGTTCCTGATGATTGTGTAACGAAAGCCGACAGCCCACTTGGGAACGCTGATCATGCGGTGATAATGGTTGAAATCGCCCTAAACTCTAGACCCAAAAACTGAAGAGCCAGTGCTCAAAACAACGATAAAAAGGCTGACTGGGAAGCTATCAGAGATCTTATCAGAGACGCCCCATGGGGAAATATTTTTTCTCTTCCTGCTGAACAGTGTGCAACCGAGACCACTGAATGGTTCAAAACTGCAATCGAAGCACATGTTCCCATGCGGAAATTCTATAGCAAGCCCCACTCTCCCCAATGGTTTACTTCGACTTGCGCAACTGCCATTGCTCAAAGGCAGCATACATTCCGCAGGTTTAACCGGCATAAGTCCAGTTCAAACAGACAAAAGTACATAGAAGCTAGAAGTAACGTTAAGAAAGAAATAGCGACAGCTAAGAGGGAATTTACGGAAACAACTAAACAACGCATCGAAGCACAAAAACTAGGAACTCGTGACTTTTGGAAAATCTACAACAGTGTAGTAAATAATGGGCAATCAACAATTCCCCCACTAACCAACAATCACGAGGTTCTTTGCTCAGCAACCGAGAAGGCTAACTTGCTTGCCAGTCGGTTTGCCTCAAACTCCACACTGGACCCTCTAAACCACCCCCTACCTCAATTTCCTATGCGGGCAGAAGCCACGCTAGACGATCTGGAAATCACCCCTGCTCAGGTGCATGCTATCATAAAAAACCGTGACACTTCCAAAGCATGCAGACCCGACCTCATCCCAGCTGTGCTATTAAAAAAGTGCTCAGCCGAAGTAGCTCCAGTTCTCTCCAAACTCTACAACAAATGTCTTAATGAATCTTGCTTTCCGACCTGTTGGAAAACTGCTTCTGTGGTACCAGTATTCAAGAATTCTGCCGAAAGAACTGACCCATTAAATTATCGCCCTATTAGCCTCCTCCCACTTTTTGCCAAAATATTTGAGACCTTAATTAACCATGCTCTAGTCCAGCACCTTACATATGCTAAACTTCTGACCGACCATCAATATGGATTTAGACAAGCCCGTTCCACGGCAGACATCCTCACTGTAATCTCTGAACGCATATACCATTCACTGGACAAAGCGGGAGAGGACAGAGCGGTAGCTCTAGATATATCTAAGGCTTTTGACAGGGTATGGCATGAGGGTCTCCTCAGGAAGATTAGATCTTACGGTATCACTGGTAGAATACTTAACATAATTAAATCCTTCTTAGATAAGAGAAAAATCCAGGTTGTCCTCGACGGTCGTACATCTAAACAATATGATATAAATGCGGGAGTGCCCCAGGGATCTATCCTTGGTCCTCTGCTGTTCCTTATATTCATAAATGACCTCCCCGACAAAATTGCCTCGGAGATGGGTATATATGCTGATGACACCACACTCTATAGCAGGCACGACAGGAAAACAAATGAACATATATCTAAAGTAATGGCAGAAACACTAGAGGATGACCTCCAATCAGTAGTGGAATGGGGACAAAAATGGATGGTAACGTTCAATGCCACCAAGACAAAACTGGTTTCATTCAATAATTACAAGAAACCTTCTCTACAACCTATAGCAATGGCCAACAACTCTTTATCTGAGAGTACGTCTTTCAAGCTCCTTGGCCTAACGTTCACAGGAAACATGAGTTGGAACAATTACATCGAGGGCATTGCCAGGGCCGCTGCGAGGAAGGTGGGCTCTCTCTACCGTGCTAGAAAACTTCTAACACCCGAAAGTATCCTGTACCTCTATAAGGCCACTATTCGCCCATGTATGGAGTATTGCTGTCATATTTGGGCCGGTGCATCGGCTACTAGTCTCTCGCTCCTTGACAGGGTTCAAAAGAGAGTCGCAAATCTGATAGGCCCTAAACTGGCATCTAAACTTCAGTCTCTGTCCCATCGTCGAAACGTTGCATCCCTCTGCCTGTTCTACAAGTATTATAATGATGAATGCTCTGAAGAACTGCAAGCACTTGTGCCCCCACGACGTGAACACCCTCGACAGACCCGACAAGCTACAAAATCCCACCCCACACTGTAGAGATCCCTAGATGTAAAAGATCTTTCTACTCCAGTAGTTTCTTCCCCAGAACTGCTAGACTTTCGAATTCCATCCCAGGTCACTGCTTCCCCAACTGTACTGACATGCATAAGTTCAAGTGCAACGTGAACCAACATCTCGCTGCCCTAATCCCTACATAGTACCCCAGTAGATATTTCCCCTGATAGTAGCCCCCTACATTAAAGTGGCAATGTGCCTTGTTTGGGGTGAAAATGTAATAAAAAAAAAAAAAAAAAAAGTGCTCTGATGAACTCATAGCACTTTTGCCTCCTCGACATACACTCCCAGACTAACTTGACAAGCAGCAAAATCACACCCCTTCACTGCTGAGATCCGTAGGTGACGGAAAGCCTTCTACATTAATAGTTTCTTCGCACTGCATATCTTCAGAATTCCCTCTCGGTTTCCTGCTTCCGTGTACTATGGATAGGCATCTTACTGCTCAACTCCTCACAGCCCCTTGTTAGACTTGATCGCAAATAGTCGTCCTTTACGTTCGAAGTGGCAATCTGCCTGGATTGGGGGTGAATGATTAAACAAATAAACGACAAAAATAAAAAAAAAAGATATCATAAGATCACAGCGTAGTATCTGTCCTGATGCTACACTTCACCTTTTCTGTGCTCGATCAGTGGAGGAGAAATCGTTCGTGACTGAGAAAATTTTAATTTTTGTTCCTAACCAGAGTGTCCATTTTTTTTGGGGGGGGGAGGGGCTGGATTTTTTTCCCACATTAAAACCGACCCTGTGTCTAACTCTTCCCTCGTGGCGAAGCAAGTAAATATGAACATAATTTTGACATTTTCTTTTATGTGGGCGATGCAGAAAACGTATTCAACAGCATTGTGTCTGTGTGTTCGTCGTCAGCGTCGTCGAATTTGCCGGGTTGATAACAAATGGCGAGAGGTGCAAGCTGCAAGGAGAATGAAAATTACGAGATGCTGCTTCAGCGTTTGGGGGACAAGAATTCACTCAACCATCAGACGATCTATTTCTTTATTCGTTATTTTTATATCCTCATCTGGCCGTTAATATCTTTCTATATATCTATCACACTCTGCCAAACTCCTCCGTCAATTTTTGGTCTACAGACTTGAAACTTGATTTATAGGTGATTTGAAACCTGTGGAAAAAATTCCACTTGGTATTTAGCCGTTAAAAATAACTGCTAAGGAGTCAAAACGGTTAATTTTTACGACGTACTCCAGCGTATTATAAACACCCCAACATCCCCATGTTGAGTGGATTTCGAAATAATCACCTCCCAACCTCGAAAGCCGTTCTTAACATGGGGATGTGGGGGGAGTTTATTCTGAAAGCTGTTCCTAACATGGGGTGGGTGGGGTGTTTATAATACGCTGGAGTACGTCGTAAAAATTGACGTAAAAAAATCGAACTTGGCAGACGTAAGTCGATTTAAGTGCTCTTCTACGCATGCGCAAGTATACATTTATACGTTAAAATCGGTAAATTTTAACGTTTTGTTATTCACCTGACGATAGCTAAAACGATAGTGAATAAAACCGGAAATTAAAATGTTCCGGTTTCAATTCTAACTGATGGCACCCAAGTTGTGTTTTTTAACTTTTGAAATCATTGCTCTACATTGGGTAAAATAGCATAATCAATAACGTATTTGATCTATCATAATGAATATGAAATATGCATGAATTAAAATATACTATTTAAGCGTATTTTAGGATTGGGCCACGCTGGGCGACTCCCCACCCCAAATATATTGAGTACAATATAATAATCAACAGAGAATGGGCTATATGATTATAAATAGGTTACCTGCATCAATTAAAATATCATATTTAAGCGTATTTTACGACTAAGCAATGCCAAGCGGCCTGCTAGTATAATAATATAAATCCAGCCTAAAAATAAAAAAATAAAAATGAGTATGTACTTTAGATGAAAGAGGTTGAATATAAAGTAAAAAAAAAATGAATACAAGAGATACATAAACTAAAAAGAAAAGTATAGAAAAGAAAAGAGATTATATATAGGGAAAATATAACATTTTATATAAAATATTATATATATATATATATATATATATATATATACATATATATATATAGCCAGTAGAGTTTAGTTTCCTAGTACATCCAATAAATTTTATATATATATATATATATATATAATGTTATATATATATATATATATATATATATATATATATATATATATAATGTTATATATATATAACATTTATATAAAATGTTAAAAAATATTTCTTATATATATATATATATATATTATTTCATTCAGAGGAAGTCTTGAAATAAAGACGAGACGTTGATGAACACATAATACGGTTTGTTCCTTTTTATTTCTCTCTCTCTCTCTCTCTCTCTCTCTCTCTCTCTCTCTATATATATATATATATATATATATATATATATATAGTGTAACCCGGAAATAAGAGAGTTGCCAACCACGCGGAGAGGTCTCTTATATCCGGGATTGGTCCATTTTTATATACATTACCGCGGGCTCTAATTTGGGAATACGAACACTTAACACTTTCCTTATTCATGAAGTTTCAAAGAAAAATCAATTGTAATTTCAAATTTAGGAGTTTATACCGAGTTCCTTATATATATATATATATATATATATATATATATATATATATATATATATATATATATATATATATATATATTGTTTGAGCTATCAATAGATAAATAAAAGCTATGAATGAATTTGCGCATGCGCAAAAGTAATAGAAATATGTCCGCAAGTTGAAATGAACAGTTTGCATTTAAACTTGCCGACATATTTCTGTACGCGTGATTCACCCATCCAAACAAAGATTTTACTCAGTATAAACCTTCCTTGGTGTATGATTACTATGTTCAGTTAATTTTAGCGTTGTGTAACCAGTGGTTGAAGAGTTTATCGGTTAAATATTTTTCCACACACATGCATCCATGCATCTACTATTTTATTTATTAGTATATTCGAGCAGCATTTTTTCTCTTACGCATGTTTCATTGACTAGTAGGGATAATTCCTGTTTATTTCTCTTGCAATTCGTTGTTCTTTTCATTTGGAGGGCCAATGTTCAAACGTTCTGTTCGAGCGTAAAAAAAAAAATTGCCATAATCCACTTCCATGAGTCGTCTTCAGGCGAGTGATGAATTAAAAAATTGAGTTTAGCATTTTATTTATACAGATAATAATATAACATGATAAGAAAATTATACGGTATAACGGACGCATACTTAATATAATTAGATCCTTCTTAGAGAATAGAAGCATACAGGTTGTCATTAATGGACGTACATCCAAGCAGCATAACATTAATGCGGGAGTGCGTCAGGGTTACATCCTTGGACCATTATTATTCCTGATATTTATAAACGACCTCCCTGATAATATTGTGTCCGAGATGGGTATATTTGCTGATGATACGACACTCTATAATATGCATGATTGAAGAACAGATGTACATAAATCTAAGACAATAGCAGAATTGTTCGAAAATGACCCACAGGTTATAGTGGAATGAGGCCGCAAATGGATGGCAACATTTAATGCTAGTAAGACTAAGCTGCTTTCCTTTAACAATTACAAGACGCCTCTCCAGCCCTATATCCATGACAAATAGCACCCTACCTGAGAATTCTACTTTCAAACTCCTCGGCCTAACATTTGCGGGCAATATGAACTGGAAGATATACATACAGGACATTGCAAAGGCTGCTGCAAAGAAGCTGGATTCGCTGTATCAAGCTAGAAGACTACTCACACCAGAGAGTATCTTGCACCTTTACAAGGCCACCATTCGCCCATGCATGCAGTATTGTTACCACATCTGGGCTTGTGCATCTACCACTAGTCTCTCCCTCTTAGATAAAGTCTAAAAAGAGTTGTCAATCTAATCGGTCCCACTTTATCAACTAAGCTCCAGCCTCTGTCTCATCGCCGCAATGTTGCATCACTGTGCCTGTTTTCAAAAATATTTTAATGGAATGTGTTCTGATGAACTCGTTTCACTTGTACCCCCTCGACGTACATATACCCGACAAACCCGCTTAGCAATAAGATCTCACCCCTTCACTGTTATTGTCTCTAAATGCCAGAAAGCTTTCTATTCTAATAGTTTCCTCCCTCGAACAGCTAGACTTTGGAATTCCCTTCCTGCTGCCTACTTCCCTGGCTGTACTGATATTCAGAAGTTTAAATGTAACATAAGCAAATATCTTGTTAATCTTTCCTAGACATGGCTCAAAATAGTAACCCCTTACGTCCAAGTGAGTAAAAAAAATAAAAGAAAATGTAACTTATCTTATTTGATCAACTCATCCGTATAGAATTCTGTATGTTATTGGATAAGAAATATTAAAAATGTTTTTATCATTTTTTATTATTATTTATGAAAAGAATATGCATATATGATAAAGTAATACAATTACAATTCGATACACAAACACACACACACACACACACTCGTGAGCAAAAAAAAAAAAAAAAAATGGCCAAACAAAATTTATACACTTTATTGCACTAAAAACTATACTGAACAATAAACAATTGAACAAGGAAACTTAAACGAGACTAATAACACAGAACAAGACATTTACTTTAATAAATACTTAGGATGGAATTCGCATTCCCTTTTGATTTCTTTAAAAGATCGATCCTTTTAGACATGCTCTCAACCAAACACTGCGAAGAGGAGATGCTATTCCATTTGCTTTGCACAGCTTCCCACAGTTTGTCATTATTCGAAAAGGATCTTCCAGCCAATGCACAAGATATTATGGACCAAATATTCTCGATTGGCTTTCACCTGGCCAAAATATCACATTAATTGAATTATCAGAAAACCATTTTCTTGTGACTTTAGCAGTGTGTGCAGGGGCATTATTGTGTTGAAAAGTAATGCTCTGGGATATTCCCAGCTTCTGGATACTTAGTAACAGTCCTGTTTCTAATATTCGAATGTATTCCTTTGCATTGATTGACTTCTCACATCTCATAAGTTCCCCAATTCCTGCTGTATAAAAATTTCCCCATACAATTATCCCTCCATTCCCGTATTTAACTGTCGTTTTTATGCAACTTGGCGAAAATCTTTCTCCAGATCTTCGATTGCACCGTTCGGGAGCATCACTAACGAGACAAAACCTTGATTCATCTAACCAGAAAACATTCCTGAACCAATCTGTATCTTTCTTGCCAAAACACGAGAAAAATGACTTTTTATTGATGATGTTCTCCTTAGATAAAAATGGCTTCTTTGCACACCTTTTAGAAGAAAATCCCATTTCTTTCATTCGTCTAGATATTGTATACCTAGAAAGAGAATTTCCAGCCCCTGTTTTTGAATTCTTTACTATGGTCAACATAAGTGTTCTTTCAATTCTCCAAAACAGTTTATCTAAGCCTGTGGTCGTCCTTCAAAGTGGATGCTCTAGGCCAACCAGATCTAGATTTCCATTTTACCACGCGTTCGACTTCGAACCTTCGATGTTTTCACGTTTTATTTTCTTAAAATATCAAAAATCTGCTTGTAAATCATTTTCGACTGCCTTAACCCTGCAATTCGGGTTTTTATATGATCGCCAAGATGAGGTCTTATCATTTTTATGATTAATTTTCCCAGTTATTATTATATGCTATAATAATAATGATCTGCAAAATAGAAATTTTCAGTTTAAATTAACAAAAATTCATGGAAAAATATTGAAAAATCGATTTCTCCTTTCTTTCACTCTTGGCCCATTTTTTTGCTCATGATGGTATATATATAAATTAAGAGAGAGACAGAGAGACAGAGACAGAGGCAGACAGACAGACTGAAAGAGAGAGAGAGAGAGAGAGAGTTAGAGGAGACTTTGTAAATACTTTGTTAAAGTCTAAGGAAATATGTAGAGCGGGAAGAAGACAAGGATAGACGTACAGAGATAGATAAAGAGAGAGGAGTAGATAGATATAGAGAGGAAGGTATAGAGAGTCGTATATATATATATATATATATATATATATATATATATATATATTGTTTTAACAAAATAAAGACATCGAGGGATAGATTAATAGCATTTTTTTTAAATATTTTATCGTTAGTTACAATTGTTTCAAGACAATTCGGACAAATTCAAACATTATGTCGTTTGAAAATTTTCACAAGAACAGCCTTTCGTCAGACGTATTGAATAAAAAGCACTTTAACAATGAACAATATGGAATCAATTATTAGGAAAAACATGAGAAAATATTTTACTTTGATCTCATCCTTCCAAAGTTTTTTTAAAGATTTATCTTTAAACTTTTTAAAAAATTTGGCGGGATGAGATGTAGGTAATATATATATATATATATATATATATATATATATATATATATATATATATATATATATATATATATATATATGTATATATATATATATGTATATATATATATATATATATGTATATATATATATATATTGTTTTCTGCAATAAAACAATGTTGCAGCTCACATAAAACATAAAATCCACAAAGCGGAAATTTCACATTTTAAAATCTAACACACAGATACACACACGCACACACATATTTGCATTGTACGCGTATATATATATATATATATATATATATATATATATATATATATATATATATATAAGAAAAGAAGAGAGAAGAGAAAGAGAAGAAGAGAAGGAAAAATGTATATATATATTTTAACCTTTATATATATTAAACTAGAATGGGTGTCCGGCGTTGCCCGGGTGTTTGGAGGTGTATGCTGAGCAAAAAAAAAAAACAAAACAAAAAAAACGGTCAATTTTTTTAACTTTGACCCCTATTATGACAACTTAAAATTATTTTTTGGACGCAAATCAAGTTATTAAGTTAGATCCATGTCCAAGGAACCTATATCTAAAACTTCAAGTGTTTAGACCCAAAATTGGTAAAGTTCTCAAAGGTCAAATCGTTCAACTTTGACCCCTTAACAGCCAAATTTCTGGCCGAAAACCGATCACATAGATTTTCCCAAATCTCAGTACCCTGTATATCAAATTTCGAGTCTGTAGACTTAAAATTGAGAGAGTTATTGCATACAGACACATAGACACATACACGTTCACTGTTATAGATATATAGATTTTCAATAAACAAGAATGTAAATATACAAAATACTAATCATAGTGGGGGTGATAAGTAGTCAAATATATTAATCCTAATCTTATAAATACAAGACTGGTTAATTAAAAGATATATCCATTTTGAATTTGGAAACAGATGAATCTCACAGGTAAGAAATTAATTTTTATAACATGAATAGGTTAGATAACGTAATTAAGAATAGGAAACTAGATCTAATATTTGTAACATGTTTTTATCCTAAGATTAAGGGAGGTGGTGTTTGATCAACACTGCTGGGGAGCCATGATTTAATATACTGTTTTGTTTTTAAATCCCCAAAACAGTATTTCATGGTAAACAACTGATGATCCCTTAAAAACACATTATTACTGGTACTACAGTGAATTCGAGAGATCAAGTTGATGTAGTGATTGCAGTTGATTGAATGACTTACTGACTAAATGGTTTTCTAACGAATGATAGAAAAATATATTTTTTTGTATAGTTTTAAAGGTAAAAACCTCCCAAGACCAAATATATATATTTATATATATATATATATATATATATATATATATATATATATATATATATAGATATATACATATACATATATATATTTATTTATATATATATATATATAAACAAAAACACACATAGACACACACATATTATCAGGGTAATGTTTTCCATATTAGAGGCGTTGATTGAATTGAAAAATTTAATGAAATATTTTTGTAAATGAATTAATTTTTTTACTTATCAGTTTTTAATAATAATTTTTTTTTCAATTAAAAGTAATAGTGAGGAAAAAATATAAAATTTGGACGAAGGAGTATTACTCCTAAATATATTAATTTTAAACAAGTAAATACTTGTTTCATAATATTGCGTTAAAATTCGGCTTTCAAACGTATTTCAATTTAAAATTCGAATTCAATAAACGCAAAAATACGGGAAAAAACAAGCCTGACTTTCAAATCACTTTGCAAAACGTATTCTTCCGGCATTCCAAAAACAATACCGTAGATAAGACCATTAAATTTTAAAATGTAAATACTTGTTTCAAAATATTGAGCTGTAATTTGGCTTTCAAACGTATTTCATACGTACGTATGATATACGTTTGAAAGCCAAATTACAACTCAATATTATAAAATAAGTATTTACATATATATATACATATATATATATATATATATAATTTATTTATACAAACATGTATGGCTACATATGTGCATACATGTTTCTGTAATCACCCGTTACTGGGAAGAGTACGTCTTCCGGCCAAGAATTACCCTTGAAAACTGAAATGTCAAGATAAAAAAAACATTTTCTTATTTCGTTTACAAAATAAGAATCTTGTCATCTAATATTATATTAGTAAAATATTAATATAGTAGATGTTATGTGTGGGGGAGGATAATATATATATATATATATATATATATATATATATATAGATATATATATGTATATATATACACACACCTATACCCATATATATATATACTTATATATATATATATACCTATATATATACCTATATATACATATATATACCTATATATGTATATACCTATATATATACCTATATATATACCTATATATATATACCTATATATATATACCTATATATATACCTATATATATATATGTATATATATATATATGTATGTATATATATATGTATATATATATACCTATATATATATACCTATATATATATACCTATATATATATATACCTATATATATACATATATATACCTATATATATACATATATATATACCTATATATATATACCTATATATATATACCTATATATACCTATATATATATATACCTATATATATATATATACCTATATATATATATATATACACACCTATATATATATATACCTATATATATATACCTATATATATACCTATATATATATATACCTATATATATATATATACATACATATATATATACATATATACACCTAAATATATACCTATATATATATATATTTACCTATGTATATATATACCTATATATATATATATATATGCCTATATATATGCCTATATATATATGCCTATATATACATTTTTTTTATTCAATTTTCACCCCAAACAAGGCACAGTGCCACTTTGAAGCAGGGGCTACTATCAGGGACTTAATTAGCAGGGTCATTATGAAGGGATATGAGTAGAAAGATGTTTGTTAACATTACACTTGAACTTCTGCATATCATTGCAGTTGGGAAATCAGAATCCCGGAAGGGAGTTCCAAAGACCCGCAGTTCTGGGGAAGAAACTATTGGAGTAAAAGGCTTTCTTGCACCTAGGGATCTCTACTGTAAAGGGATGAGACTTAGTAGCTTGTTGGGTTTGTCGGGGGTAGTTACGTCGGGAAGGTACAAGTGTTTGCAGTTCGTCACCATTAAAGTATTTGTAGAACAGGCAGAGGGATGCAACATCTCATCGATGGGACAGAAGCTGAGGCCTAGATGACAGTTCAGGACCTATCAGGTTGGCGACTCTCTTTTGAACCCTGTCCAGGAGCGAGAGACAAGCAGCAGATGCACCATCCCAGATGTGACAACAGTACTCCATACATGGGCGAATGGTGGCCTTATAGAGGTACAGGATACTGTTAGGCGTAAGTAGTTTTCTAGCACGATAGAGGGAGCCAACCTTCCTTGCAGCAGCCTTGGCAATGCTCTCAATGTATCTATTCCAGTTCATATTCCCTGTAAACGTTAGGCCGAGGAGTTTAAAAGAAGTACTTTCAGGCAATGTGTTCTTGGCCATTGCTATTGGTGACAGAGAAGGTTTCTTGTAGTTATTGAAGGAAACAAGCTTAGTCTTAGCAGCATTGAATGTGACCATCCATTTATGTCCCCATTCCACTACAGATTATAGGTCATCCTCTAGTGTTTCTGCCATTTCCTTGGATATGTGTTCATTTGTTTTCCCCTCATATCTGTTATAGAGAGTGGTGTCATCGGCAAATATACCCATCTCCGAAACAATTTTATCAGGGAGGTCATTTATGAATATCAGAAATAATAGAGGTCCAAGGATAGACCCCTGAGGTACTCCCGCATTTATGTCATATTGTTTAGATGTACGACCGTCGAGGACAACTTGGATTTTTCTCATACTTAAGAAGGATTTAATTACATTATTAATTCTTCCAGTGATTCCATATGATCTAATTTTTCTTTAGAAGACCATCGTGGCATACCCTGTCAAAAGCCTTAGATATATCAAGTGCTACCGCTCTACCCACCCCTGTTTTGTCCAATAAACAGTATATACGTTCAGAAACTACAGTTAAGATATCTGCTGTTGAACGGGCTTGCCTGAATCTATATTGTTTTTCAGTCAGGAGTTTAGAAGCTGTTAGGTGCTGGACTAGTGCTTGATTAACTAAGGACTCAAATATTTTGGCGAAAAGCGGGAAGAGGCTAATGGGGCGATAATTTAGTGGGTCAGTTCTTTCACCAGAATTCTTGAAGACTGGTACCACAGAAGCGGTTTCCAGCAGTCGGGAAAGCAAGTTTCGTTAAGGCATTAATTTTAGTTTGGAGAGAACTGGAGCAACCTCGGCAGAGCATTTTTTTAATAGCACAGCCGGGATGAGATCTGGTCCAAATGTTTTGTAGGTGTCTAGATGTTTTATAATAGCATCTACCTGAGAAGGGGTGATTTTCAAATCGTCTAGTGTGGCGTCTGTTCGCAGAGGAAAATCAGAGAGGGAGTGGTGTACCGAGTTCAGCGTGGAGTTTGAGGCAATCCGACTGGCAAGCAGATTAGTCTTGTCAGTTGCCGTACAAGCAACCTCATGATTGTTTGATAGTGTGGGGAATAGTTGGCTGTCCATTATTTACTACGCTGTTGTAGATTTTCCAAAAATCCCGGGTTCCTAATTCTGTGCTTCGATGCGTTTTCTGGTGGTTTCAGAGTAATCTGACCTAGCTGTCTCTATCACTTTCTTACAATTATTTCTAGCTGCTATAAACTTCTGTTTATTTGAGCTGGACTTATGTCGGTTGAATCTGCGGAACGCATGCTACCTTTGACAAATGGCAGCTGCACAAGCAGAAGAAACCATTGGGGAGAGTTGGGCTTGCTATAGAATTTCCGTGAGGGAATATATGATTCAATTGCAGTTTTGAACCATTCAGTGGTCTCATTTGCACATTGTTCCGCTGGAAGAGTAAAGACATTTTGCCATGGGGCATCTCTGATGAGTTCCCTGATGGCTTCCCAATCAGCCTTTTTGTAATACCTCGTTGTTTTGAGTAGTGAGTCTTCAGTTTCAGGGCGAGAATTTAGGCTGATTTCTACCATTATCACAGCGTGATCAGCATTCCCGAGTGGGCTGTGGGCATTTATTGTACAGTCATCGGGAACCGTTGTCAGAAAGAGATCTAGAAGTGAGGCATGTTGATCTTGCTGATCTGGGAAACATGTCGGAAATATAACCAACTGAGATAGGGAATGGGATATAGAGAAGCTATGTGTTGCGCTACCAGCTACGTCTGTGTGATTAGAGAATCCTAGCCAGTTACTGTGGTGGACATTGAAGTCACCAAATACATGTATTTGTGCGCTAGTATCGAGAGAAAGTACTATATCTATGCTGTCTGAGACTTTGTTTATTAGGGTACAGTCTTGGTTTGAGGGAGAGCGGTAGAGAAAATACAAGTAGCTAATATTGTGTTGCATATTTAGTCTGAATCACATAAATGCCTGGTTGTCTGATTCTAGTTTTATTTCTCTAGTCAGGGGGAGGATGTTTCGAATATAGACTCCAGCCCATGCATATGTCTGTCCGAGTCCTTACGGTAGAGTGGGAGATAACCAGGCATGTTAAAGTGGTTAGAGGGAATGGAGGAGTGAAGGTTAGTTTCACTTAATGCTAATATATCCGGGGTGTTTACAAGGAGAAATGACTCAACATCATCTAAGTTAGTATATTCGTAAATGAAAGCCTCAAGGGAGGAGGCAGGTTGGTTTTCTTTGAGTTTGGTCCTGGTTTAAACGTTACTTTTGCTTGAGCTGTCATTTCATTTTATTTAAAAGTTTCAGTCAAGGTGAGTGAGTGAGGGGGTGCTGGACAAGTAGTTGTGCAGAATACCAGACATGCAATACAAGTAGACCATCAGCTGTCCTCACCCACAGGATTGTGGCCTCAGGAAAGCCCGCCGAGGATGAGTGCAGGGTCCCTTTCCATGCGCGACATGGCACTACAAACATCCCGATATTATACAACTGTTGATGGAGCAGCCGCTCTAAGCGCTACCAAAGAGTTAGGGCTCCTGTACTATCAGTCGGAAACAGCAGCCAGCAACTGTCAATCCGGTACCTTCAATCCATATATATATGCCTATATATATATATATATATATATATATATATATATATATAGAGAGAGAGAGAGAGAGAGAGAGAGAGACAGACAGACAGACAGATTGAGACTTCTATAATCTTTATTGTGTATTGATATTCATATGTAAAACCCTTTTTTCTATTTATTTAAAAAGAAAATACAGCTTTCTCATCTATGGGTCGTGAAATTGCATTCACTAACAGCAGATCCAGCTAATTTTAAACATTCATTTTACTAATTTCCTATTAGCTTTGTTTTCAGTTTTCTCATAGGATTATCATCTTTAAAAGACTATTACGTATATTTACATTCGTGCAGATATTCAACATGATTTATACTCGTGTAATATTTTCGTAAAAAGTTTATAGTAAACACAGAACTCTTTCGATATATACTTTTTGTTATAAAAATATTGTCCTACCAAACTTCTCCGAGAGTTTTTGGTTTACACACATGAAACTTCATATATAATATAACCTATCTGAACGCATGCCAAACTTAATATTAGCCCAGAGAAAATCGGTACAAAAGTGTGAAAATTAGTAAAAATAAAAAAAGGAAAAAAAAAGAAATTTGCCAGGTGAAGGTCGAACGCCGACATTACGAATATGCATAACGTCGTAACTATTGGTTCATATTTTAATTGCGGTAAACATGTCTTCTTAGCTCAGTCATAAACGACAGAAGAAAAAGTCAATCATAAGCTAAAAGTTTCGGGTTTCGATTCACGGTTTTATATTTTAAACTTTTTTTATTCATTACTATATATTGGGTCAAATATCATAAAATAATAAATACGAAATCTGCATTAATCAAAATATACTTAAGCGTACTTTATAATCGGGCAATGTCGGACGCCCTGCTAGTATATATATATATATATATATATATATATATATATATATATATATATATATATATGACTACTTCATTTAATCACATAAATTAATATAGTTTTATGTGTAAACTTTTAGTATTTACTTCAACAGTACTCAATACATAGGTAGAGCTAGGCAGTAATTTATGAAAGTATATATGGCAATTAAGCTACAGAGAATATTCCGTGTTTCATCCATGATAGGATTCGTCAGGCTTATTCGCATAAGCCTGACAAATCCTAGCGTGGATGAAACGCGAAATATTCTGTGTAGCTTAATTGCCATATATATTTTCATAAATTATACATACATACATACATATATATATATATATATATATATATATATATATATATATATATATATATATACATGTGTGTGTGTTTGTGCGTGTGTTTGTGCGTGTGTGCAATGTATCAATATTAAACTTGCAATAGAACAAAAACAAAACAGATAGAAAGTCTCAAATATAGTAATTTATTGTTTCAATACATTCACGAATAACGATTTTGGTATTAAAGTTATACGGTCGCCTGTGTGCGTGTGTCTGTGTAAGTGTGCGTGTGTGTTCGTGTGTTTGCGTGTGTACGTGCGTGTGCAGTTGTGCGTGCGCAATGACAATCACACCCGAACACGCACACACACACACGCACACACACACACACACTCACACACACGCACACCCACTCACACACGCACACACACACACATACACACGCACACACATACACACGCACATACACACACATAGACACGCTCACACGTGCACACGGACACGGGCACCGGTTGTGTGTGTACGAAAATGTAGAACACGCCCGCCCTCGTCGTGTTTGCGAGTCATTATCATCACAACTACTATTTCTACTTGTGACTCTTTGACAATCCTCCTTGGACATGAAACTCTACGATGCCACTCTGTCCCCACTTCTCTCCCTCTCCATCTTTCTCTCCGTCTCTTTCGCTTGCACCTTCACACTCTCTCCAATTCTCTATACCTTACTCTCTTTCCCTCTCTCTATCTCTGTGCGTCTAGCCCTATCTTCTTCCCTCTCTACACCTTATTTAATACCTCAACACGCGTCAACCCTCTTTCCCTATCTCTTTAAAAACCTACCTCTCTCTCATATATATATGTATATATATATATATATATATATATATATATATATATATATATATATATATACTATTTTTAAAATATAATAGTTCACTGACACGTGTTTGGTCGTCTAGAAATCATCAGAATGGCTGAATCTAGCCACTGATGAGTCGTAGACGAAACCCGTGTCGGTGGATTATTATTTTTTAAAAATAACAATTATGCTGCTCTCTATTTACGGGGTACCAAATTGGTCAAAGGGAAAATTATTCCCAACTGGCATTTAGGTAAAAAAACAAAAAAACGTCGTTTATTAGTGTTGCCCAACATCGCGTCCTGTTTTTCGTTAGCAAATTACTGCAACGATTTTTTTAACAATAAATTATATATATATATATATATATATATATATATATATATATATATATATATATATATATATATATATATATATCTATACATATATATCTATATCTATATATATCTATATCTATATATATATATCTATATATATATCTATATATATATATATCTATATATATATATCTATATATATATCTATATATATATATCTATATATATATCTATCTATATATATATATATATATATATATATATATATATATATATATATATATATATATATATATATATATATATGTTTAAAATCGTTGCTATAATTTGCCAACGAAAAACAAGACGCTATGTCGGGCAACAATAATAAACGACGAAGATGAAAAGACTAGAAGAAAGAAAAGTTGAAATTAGAAAGGGGTCTTGATATATAAGAAGAAATCTACGCGCATTCAAGTAATAACTTTCCCTTTCGTCCGGAAAAAACGAAGGACCCGAATAAAGGCTCGTAGAAAAAATAGTTTCTCACTCCACATCTTTCTCCCTCTCCCTCTATCTAGCTATCTCTCTATCTATCTATCTATCTTTCTATCTCTTTCTCTTTATATACATATGTATGTATATATATATATATATATATATATATATAATTTTTTTTCACGTACGTGTACGCAAAAAAGGGTATTTGCGTGCAAGAGAGGAACACTCTATCGCTTATATATATATATATATATATATATATATATATATATATATATATTTTAATATTTTTAGTCATCGACATACAGTCCTGTTTCGTTGTGTCACAACTCATCAGTACCGCTAGACTAGCACCTCTCCCAAGCCGAGGATTGAACCTAGAACCATCGCGTTGAAAGTCAGTAGTTTTACCGGTCGACCCACGGGAACGGCGCCGTAAATTATCTCGCCAAATGTCTATTCAAACAAACGTGTGTCCACCACTTTTACAGTGCTCTAACCGCTTGTTTATAAACAAAAAATGTGCATCGCAAGCGATTTTATTGTAAATTGTACATAATTTCGATTCCACCCTTTTAAAAAAATCCCTCGACACAGCTTTGAGAAAGCGAGGGCGAAACCGGTCAGCTACCCCCTATTTTCCCCTTCTCTTCTTCACCCCTTTTTAAATTTATTTTAAAATGTTTTCCAATCATGAATTAAAAGTCTTCACTTCATGATTGCGTAACACACACACACGCACACACACACACACACACACACACACACACACACACATATATATATATATATATATATATATATATATATATATACCATACTTTGGGGTAATTGCGCCAAGTTCAGTATAATTGCGAAAACTAGTACTCTTTTGGCAACCACGCTAGCGCACTTTTTTTTTTTTAAGTTGGCGCAATTACCTCCAAAGTACGGTATATATATATATATATATATATATATATATATGATTGTTGCAACGTCTTGTCAGACGAGTGACACTCCCTCAGACACTTAAAGTCTATAAGCCCAAAAATGACTTCCATCGACACAGAACCATTTTAATAGACAAATGCGTGAGGGAGTATCTATACACAGATGATGTTACAGAGTCTTAGCTTTGTACGACAGCTAAGTCTCCCTCTCTCTCTCTCTCAGTTCAAAATGTTGAGATCCAGCAACAAGCAAGAGCAAGATAGCCAGCAACAAGTTAAACTGCAGACCAGCTTAATATGGGTACTGATCTCTCGCTTTCTTTTTTTTTTTTTTAATCAGAGATTAGCTTCTCCTAGAAAGGTTGCCTTCACCACGGCTTATGGGAGCCGTCTCCACCCCAACACACACATACATACACACAAACACACACGTTGCTAGTTGGCCATTGACCCCGAAAAAGGGTTCATTCGCCTTATATATATATATATATATATATATATATATATATATATATATATATATATATATCAGTGTGTGTATGCACATATGAAAAACAGAAAGGGAGGAAAAAAACACAATTAACACAGGAAAAAATCAAAACAGTGGTTTATCGGTTGATTCTTATCAATGGACGCTTTCAGAGAATCAAAGTATAAATCGGCACGAAATCGACTAATCGTTCGTTGGCTTTCCTTCCGGTTTTTAATTGTTTATCCGTTCTGTCTTTCACACATTTTGTCTCCGCGACATTTAATTTTATAATACATCGTGTATTTCATACTCTATCTCTCTCTCCCCCATCTCTCTTTCTCTTCTCTCTCTCTCACACATACACCCAAACGTGTGTATATGTGCAACTGTGTATGCGCTACATGTGTGCGCGCGTGCGTGTGTCATATTTTCACGTAAATACAATACGATATTATCATGTAATACGTATTGAGTGTAGACATGCAATGCATTCAGTATTTAATTCAACAGTGCTCAATACTGGAGTAGAGCTTAGCATTAGTATGCAGATGTATTTATGTCAGGTATGCACAACAGAAACATTTGTAGTTCATTCCCGAAGAAAAAAAAAAAACACAAAAAAACAACAAAAAAAAATATCAGACTAAATGCATTTAATATAAAATTTGCGGTTTTCGTCTATGTAACTTATTTGTTTATTTGGGGGAAAAGAATTCGAGCTCTCCGGCAATAAACAATATTTACGCTAAGTTTTCAAATGCAGCAGGTGCCGGACGATAGCTTAAGAATTAGAAGTGCCCACTGGCCGAATTTCAATCCCGGCTATATATATATATATATATATATATATATATATATATATATATATATATATATATATATATATATATATATGTGTGTGTGTGTGTGTGCATATGTATATATGTATGTAAATATATGTATATATATATATGTATATATATATATCTATATGATGATCATAAGATTGCAACGTCTTGTCAGACGAGTGCCACTCCCTCAGATACTTAAAGTCCATTAGCCCTAACATAACTTATTTATTTATTTTTTATTCATTTTATTTTTTTAGTGGTACCGGCGAATTCACACACTCAAGCAGACATGGCACTGAAGGCGGTCATTGCTATATATACATATATATACGTACATGCATGCACACACACACATACGCACATATATCCATAAACATACACACATATATACATATATACATACACAATACATAATAAATATACATGCACACATGCATACATACTCAAATACATGCGCATACATACACACATATACAAATACAAACACACATATACATACATATACACATACAAATACGTACACATATATGCACATATACATACACATACATTTAAATACATATACATATACATACACATACATATACATACATACACAAACAAACATATATATACATATATACATACAAACACACAAGCATATGTACATATATACATATATACATATATATACACATAGATATATATATATATATATACATATAAATACACAAGTACATATATAAACATACGTACACATATACGTACATACACACACGGATACATATAATGATGGCAGATCAATTATTACATGCTTCCAGCATTTCAAGCCAACACGCGTCACAACTTTCCCATTGCTATAGGACTATTTTATAGACAAATGCCTGAGGGAGTATCTATACACAGATGATGTTACAGAGTCTTAGCTTTGTACGACAGCTAAGTCTCTCTCTCTATCTCTCTCTCTCTCTCTCTCTCTCTCTCTCTCTCGGTTCAAAATGTTGAGGTCCAGAAACAAGCAGGAGCAAGATAGCCAGCAACAAGTTAAACTGCAGACCAGTTAATGTGGGTACTGGTCTCCCGCTTTATGGTTTTTTAAATCAGAGATTTGCTTCTTCTAGAAGGGTTGCCTTCACCACGGCTTATGGCAGCCCTCTCCACCCCACATATACATGGAGATAAACACATGCATGCACACATACATGTATACACACAGAATGCGCGCAAACATACATATGCATGTACACTCACATGCAAACATACACACATAGAGGCACACATTATAAGCATGTACTTACATATGAATACACAGACGTACACATGCACCTACATGGAAAATACACATGAAGGAGCGTTCCAAAAGTCATATATCCTGAATGATCAGAATGAAGGTGATGGGTACAATTCAATGAGTTTGACACAAAAAAACAGTACATAGAATCAGACGAAAAATCCAAATGAATAGAACAGCGTTTCAAACGGCTGGAGTTTTTTTTGTATGTATATATATCTACATACATACATACATACATACATACATACATACATAAGTATATATATACATATATATATATTATATATATAAAATTCTAAAACTCAAATGACCTTGTAACGATGTATGTAACCCACTTTCCGGTTTACGACATCCGGTTGCGCATGCGCGCATGACCTGTGCACGGAAATATTAACGTTATTATTTCGAAATAATTATTTTATATGGGAAGAGTGGGGTTTAAAATAACGTAAAAGTAATACAGAAATAAACGATGTAAAACAAAAGCAGATATATCAAAATTTGAATTTAACTATAATAAGTTTTATGGTATCTGTTCAGTGCACATTTACTTATAAGTATGGCCAACCACTTATAATTCAGTAACTGTAATTTTTTTTTTCAAAAATAATCAATTATAATTAACAGAAATCTATCTATATTCTTTTTTATTTTAATATACTTTCATAGAAATGTTTCTGTTATGTAAAAAAAATGTGTTCTTTACGTCGCAAGTGTCACGCTCATACATGAATTCCATAACTAATATAACATACTGACACAACGGGTCACGGGTAGTCTAGTATATATTTAAAAGGTTTGTCTTGTGAATTGATATTCATATTAAAAATCCTTTTTTCTATTAGTATTTATTTGATGCCCCACGAAAGCAAAAGGTGACACAAGATCGTTTTAATGTGTGTGTGTGTGGGGGGGGGGACCAGCTCCCCAAAAGAAGGGCAAAAGGGGCGCTCTGGTAAGGGACCAAAAATAATCTTTGTCTCAGTATAGAGGGTTGGTATTTATTTGCTCCCCCACCGAGCAAATTAGGCAGAAGGCCGATTTTTAATGTGAAGACTGAAGGGGAAATGAGGACCAGCTCCCCGGGGAGTAGGGGAGCTGAATAGCGACAATTGGTATGAAGGGTTGATATTTATTTGCTCCCCCACCGAGCAAATAAGGCAGAAGGCCGATTTTTAATGTAAGGAGTGATGGGGAAATGGGGACCAACTCCCCGGGGAATAGGGGAGCTGGATAGTGACAATTGGTATGAAGGGTTGCCCCTACATTGACCAAGATCTTATATGTGGGATTGGTATTTATTTGCTCCCCCACCGAGCAAATTAGGCACGAGGCCGATTTTTAATGTGAGGAGTGATGGGGAAATGGGGACCAACTCCCCGCGGAGCAGGGGAGCTGGATAGTGACAATTGGCATGAAGGTATTTATTTGCTCCCCCACCGAGTAAATAAGGCACAAGGCCGATTTTTAAAGTGAGGAGTGAAGGGGAAATGGGGACCAACTCCCCGGGGAGTAGGTGAGCTGGATAGTGACAATTGGTATGAAGGGTTGCCCCTACATTTGACTAAGGTCTTATATATAGGGCTGCCCCCACATATGGTCTTTGCTTGCAGTATCTGCCGGAACAGATACAACACTTTGATCTTGACCAAAAGGCCAAGCAGCATGGCAAGGACAAATTAACAGATACTAAAATTCGATCTTGTCTCGAAGGTCAAGAACAATGGGGAAAAAGCAAGCATTTTTTCTATTTATTTAAAAAGAATATAAAACGTTGTTTGCATTCATCTGCAAAAGATCTATCTAATTTCCATATTCTTTTAAACATTCAGCGGTCATTTTTTTTTTTTAACTTTGACGCCTATTATGACCCCTTAACATTTATTGTTTTGGGCTATTAGTAAGTTTGATCCATGTCCAAAGAACCTATATCTAAAATTTCAAGTGTTTAGACCCAAAATTGTGGGAGGAGTTTGGTAGAGTTCTCAAAGGTCAAATCGTTGAATTTTGACCCCTTAACTGCCAAATTTCTGGCCGAAAACTGATTACAAAGCTTTTCTCAAATCTCAGTACCCTGTATATCAATTTTCGAGACTGTAGACTGGAAATTGACACAGACAGACAGACACTTTCACTTATATATATATATATATATATATATATATATATATATATATATATATTTCATGATTCTTTGGAGGGTACAAAATTTTAATATTGCAATCATGAAGGGAAGACTTTTATAATTTACGATTACGTTTTAAAATAAATTGAAAAACGTGAAGAAGAGAAGAAAAAAAAATGGGGAGTCAGCTGACCGGTTTCGTGTTCGCTTTCTTAAAGCTGTATCGAGAGATTTAAAAAAAAAGGTAAAGAGGGAAATCGAAAATATGTACAATGTAAAATAAAATTACGTTGCGTTCCGTTATGTGAGGTGAAAGAAAAAAAAAGATGGGTGAGGGAGCGATTAAATTAAAGTAATGTTATATTACTCGAAGATCCTAGAGACTAATCACGCTCAAACCCAAGAGGCATTCCCTGTTTACAGAAAGGAGGCCTTCTTAATCGAACGTAAACAGTCTCTAAGATCTTTAAGTGAACAGGATTGAAAATGATTTCGTGCTAAAGTTCGCTGTACATGACGGGTTTTTAATGAGATTGTCAATGATGTAAGACCCGTATGTGTTGGCAAGTACGTTGCTTGATATGTCCCATTTCCGAATTTGGTAGATACGTGCTGTTGGACTCTTCCATCCAATTTCAATGGTGTTCGACCTACATAGCTGGTACTGCAACTACATTCAAAATTGTAAACTACATTATTATTATTATTATTATTATTATTATTATTATTATTATTATTATTATTATTATTATGGGGGAGGTGTAGAACATCTTTTCGAGAGGATGGCATTAACGTTCTCGCAGAGAACGCAACATGCACATTTGAAGCAAAAAATAAAAAAATTTTGCACTGTTCAGCTGATTTGCCTTGCCAATTTCTCATTTATTGTCCCCAACCACGGTAAACGTAGATATACTGGACATTTATTAACTGCTTGAATTTTATTTACAGAGGACTCCGCTATGTTCTTTTGCATAACTGACCTAATCACATCCAGAGGGTACCCATTTTTTGGGTAGGGTATCAGTAATTATTTAAAATTCCTCATTCAATTTTGATTTTCAGGGAATCAGACGGGCACGATGTGTTAGGGTCCACATTAAATTGATCTTTACGTTTTCGGGGGCAAAAAGAATCCCACCATCTATACAGTCCCGTATATGTAGGGATGCGGTATATTGATGTAAGGTAACTAGATGGTGTTTTTGTTACTAATATATAGAGGAAAACTATGGGCGAGTTAAACTCTCTTTCGTAATACACTGTAACGCGAGATGCATCCTATTAAGTAGGGAGAAAAATTAATTGCCTTTGTTTGATTACTGAAGAAGTAAAATGTGTCGTCCACATAGCGAAAATAGACTAAGGGTTTCATAGGTACAGAGAGTAATTGCTTTTCATAAAAACCCACGAAAATATTCGCCATTATCAGCCCCAGAACTGAGCCCATGGACACACCTTCTATTTGCCTATACATTACACCGTGGAAACTAAATTCAACAGATGTAGTGGCAAATTTCATCAACTGAACAAATATGCTTTCAGAAATGGGAGGACGAGATATCTGGCTACGATATAAAAAAATCCGTACAAGTATCTATAGTCTCTAAAATCGAGACACAAGTAAACATGTCTAGTCGAGAAGGCATTCTCTCTATAAACAGAGAGAATGCCTCTTGGAGTTGAGCGTGATTAGTCTCAAGAATCTTCAAGTAATATAACGTTGCTTTCTTTTAAGAAAGTGAGGACGAAACCGGTCAACTGAATCCCTCACATTTTTCCTTTCTCTTCTTCATCCCTTTTACTTTATTTTAAAATACTTTTCAATCATGAATTAAAAAAGTCTTCATTTAATGATTGCATAACACACACACACTATATATATATATATATAGTAATTTATAAAATATATATGGCGATTAAGCTACACTGAATATTCTGCGTTTCATCCGCGCCCCTTACTATCAGCCAATGGGCATGCATTTTATCAAACAAAGGATCTGTTTTAGAACTAGGTTAGTGGTTTTAGGTAGACGTTCTCCTTTTTTTTTTTTGATAGGAAGGGGCGCGGTGGATACTAGAAAGCTGATTGGCCAACTAGAAATCCTCAACATATATAAAAACAAGAAGCAACCACAAAATCCGCGCATAAGCCTGACGAATCCTATAGTTGGATGAAACGCAGAATATTCAGTGTAGCTTAATCGCCATATATATTTTATAAATTACTAACTAGCTCTACCTACGTATTGAGCACTTTTGAAGTAAATACCTAAAGTTTACGTATAAATCTATACTTTCGTATATTAAATTTATGTGAATAAATGAAGTAGTTATATATATATATATATATAAATATATATATAATGTATATATATGTAATTTATTCCTTTAATTCAGTTGATATTTATAATTCTTGACAGCATCTGCTTCGTAGCATGAAATCAATCACTTAATTATTATATCAATTAGTGAATCTATTTTGCCCTTAACTCTTAAGGAGTAATAGCCACACTTAATCCGTCAAAAGGAAATAAAGTGATTAAAATCCGAAAATTGGAAGAAAAGCTGTAAATACCTTACAATATGTTTTCATTGCGCTATATATATATATATATATATATATATATATATATATACACACACACATACATATATATATATATATATATACACACACACATACATATATATATATATATATATATTTATATATATATTAAGAATTCGGCTTTTGAATATAAGCGTTGTCGACTTAAGAGGTATCTAGGTACTACATACTAGAAGACCGAAACATGCTCATAGTTGTGTAGCAATACATAACTGCTCATGTAAAGACAAATTGAAAGTGTAACTTGCTCTACCCGGCATTGAGCATTTTTGTATTAACCTCGTTATATTTTACTGGTTACCTTACTGTTGAAAAATAGCACCCTCAGATTATATATATATATATATATATATATATATATATATATATATATATATATATATATATATATATATATATATAATGATGGTTACAGCATCTCTACAGATGATTGTCGTCTCAAGTTTTATGTTCTCCATCAAATGGCCTCTCATGTGTCCTCCGGTGGCTTTGAAAGTCGCCTGCTCATTTACATAGACGATAACAGTCAAAAGCCAAAGTTTTAATAGGGTTGATTGGATCTGGATGATGGATTCTGTCTTTGTGTACAATCATATACATTTTTATTTCAGATGCTGACCTGCATACCTTAATGCATTGAACACATACTTTGGATGAACATTGTTTGGATCTATCTATCTATCTATCTATCTATCTATCTATACTCCTATAAATTCGTTTTTCTTTTGTGTGTATTGATATTCCTATTAAAACCCCTTTTTCTGTTTATTGTATTTATTTGCTTCCCCACGAAAGCAAATTAGGCACAAGGCCGTTTTTAATATCGGGTAAAAAACAGCTCCCCTAAAAGTAGGCAAAAAGGGGGCACTCTGGTTGTGACCAAAAATAATAATTGTCCCATTATAGAGGGTTTTCCCTCCATTTCCTGGAACAAATTACCTTAAGTGCAGCATCTGCAGAAGAGATTCTACACTTTGATTGCCTCAGTTGTGAAGGATTTCTCCTCAACTGAAAGAGAACAAGAACTGGAATTGCCGCATCTGAAGAACAGATACTACACTTTCTGTCGAGCACTCATTTTTTATTTTATAACATTTTCTCTGAATAATGGTTTCACTTAAAGTTTAAAATGCAAAAACCAAATATCATGTGGCCCTGTCGGTGGGGCATTAGAATACACCGACTGCCCCCCTGCAGAGGGTAAAAGTCCCTCAATGGGGGTCCTGGATATGACCTTAAACTATATCCAGTGGTGAGGCCCCAGCTTGTGGGCTTTGGGGAGTGTGGAGCCACCCTTTAATTACCATTGCTCCCAGGTCCACTCTGACCCGGAGTGGTAGTACCTGTTAGGGTTCCAACTATGGGTTAAATAGAAACCGACTTGAAAACAACAAATATATTCTATTAAAAAAATTTTTCTTCAAAATCTTTGGATTCGGCATTAAATAAACCGAAAAGGGTTGATATGCCGTAAAACAAAAGCAAGCAAGCAACCAACCAACTATCATGGTTCAATAGTGTTCTAAACGCACCCCTATCTTATCAAAGAACTTAAGAAAGGAAAGAGAGATACAAACAATTGAACTTTAAAAGACGATTATTAGAATCTTTAAAAACAAGATCTCTCGCTTGTATGTGATAGCGGGTGAATGTCTGGCACCCGGTAGGATGCACCGTACCCTTCTTGAAAACAATGAATACAAAACAATGCTTAATAACTAATGCATTTAAGAAGGCGTTTAAGAGTCGTCTCCGCAATGACAACACGTGCAGGTTCTGCCACGCAGAAGTAGAGAGTGCGAGGCACCTGACATCTGGCAGAAAGGTTCTGCTGGGGGTGGGGTGAGGAGTTAATATACAATGATACACAATGAAGTGCGTAAATATCTACACGAGACCATCTGTAAAAAATTGAATATATAATGTAGCACTAAATTCTGGTTACTGTGGGGGGGGGGTAGAGAAGGCTTACCGCAAAAACGTGCTTGTGTCTGTCTGTCCTGCGGGCTGAGAAGGAAAAACGAAAAGATCCAAGATGGCGACCGTGGTCTTTTAATGCCCACGGTCTCGCACAGTTCTTGAAAAATCACGTCTCACACGTGATTTTGAGGTGCGCCCGGACACCATAAAAGCAGATTTCGGGGGGGGGGGATTGGGCAGAAGTGTTAAGACCTGTGAAGAGTGAACATCGTCAGATTTTTCCAAACTTGTTTACATTGGACTTGAAGGCAACGATATTGTAGTCGGTCAAGAAGCAAACCAGCGGAACAGTGTCCCATCGACAGGTAGTTCTAAGAAAGAAGTGTTCAGACCTGTGCAGATTGAACATCGCCAGACTTTTCCGATTCACGAACATATAGCAGAAAGAACAGTTGAAAATAGATGCTATTTTTTGTGTCATTTATTTTTTTGTTGCTATTATTTTTGCCTTGGTGGTTGGTGATAGCTTTCCGTTGTTGTGGTTGATTTTATGATGGCTACTGTATATGTTTTATGTTACGTTTTATCGTAGCTTTCCTGTTATCCACAAAGCAATTACTAATCTCCGTATTTATAGCTTTCTAAAGTATTTTGCCTCCGGTACAAAATGTTTATCGCTTAGGCTATGGTTTACCGTTTGCGTAAATGCCCCAGTAAATGATGCTACGATTTCTACTGCGTTTATTTATGCGTGTATTTTGATGGTAAACCAAATTAATCTTGAGTCCGTTAGTTATTAAGGTAATTCTATTTTATTGGCATTCTATTTAAACTGACTCTAGAATAACATCTTTTTTATATTAGAAATTGCTAAAGATAAGACAGGAAACCACTTGAGTTAAGGAGCTACCACGTTAATCCGAACTGCTGTCAGGGAGTTGGAATTATTACGTTTAATAGTACACAAGGTCCTTCACAGAAACTTACAACTTTATGCTTACAGAGTGCAACTTTTTAAAAAATAGCTGGAGACAAAATATGAAACTACTTGGTGTAAGGAGTACGGCACAATCACGTTGACACACCGGTTCTCACCAGATCACCCAAGTTAAACAACGTTGAGCCTGGCCAGTACCAGATGGGTGACCATTTGGGAAGGCTAGGCGGTGTATGTACCTTCTGGGAAGGTTGGGCGTGGGGCCCTGTACCCTCGCCTTGTAAAAAGAACTCCTCGCTACCAAAACATCTACAAAAGTTTTAGATGTCCTATGCCCCTCCAGGGGCTCAAGGGCTATGGGTGGATGGATGGTGTAAGGAGCTAACAAGAAAAAAATTACAATTATCTCAAATACAGGCGTTGACTCTTGAAAGAACCAAGACAGAAGGAAAATAATGGGGATGAAGAAAGTTCCCCAACCTTGCAGAATAAGAAGTTGTATTACAATTGTAACATAACTCAGATGCGCGTATGGCAGCAATAGCGGCAAAAGCAGCAACATGCAACGTATGCAAATACTGAGCCGTGTGCGAGGTGACGTCACGGCAAGGGAGAAGGAAAGAACAATATTATATAAAAAACGGGACCATTGTGGTTAGATTCAGGTGAGTGATAGACGTGTTACATCCTGTGGTCGATAGCGACAGGAAAAAGACGCGTCCTACACAAGATCGAACAAAGGCAGAGTACAACGTGTTTCACAAGACAAAGTCTTATTAAGGAAATTGGAGTACGAGGAGACTTTTAGACAAGAGACTAGGCGTTATTCTGGAAAGTAACTATAAACAAATGTATGCTGCGTCACTGAAAAAAAAAGTGTCTTGTCTTTGCTTCCTTGCGATGGTATGCAAATACCGAGTTGTGTGTTAAGTGACGTCACCGCAAGGAAGAAGCAAAGAAAAAATATTATAAAAAAAACAAAAAAAAAAAACGCGGACGCTTGAGGTTAGACACAGATGAGAAATAGACATGTTACAGCCAGTAAAAAGGCTCGTACTACATATGGCTGAACAAAGACAGAGTACAACATCGACAAGGCGGAGTCTTATGGAGGATATTGGAGTACAGGGAGACTTTTGGACAAGAGACTAACCGTTATTCTAGAAAGTACCTGTAAATAAATGTATGTTGTTTCATTGAAAAAAAAAGAGCAATCGAATTATTTCATTATTTGTGTTTCTTTGCGACGGTGTTTACAAGTTAACACGTCTGTATGTGCAACGTGTGTCTATATTTTTTTTCTTTACAGCAGACTGACCTTGCTGCATCAAATGCTCCAGATTTTCCAATCCAAGAAATTTCATCAATTTATTCCGGAGTCCCTCAGGGGGCAATCCTGGGCCCAACTCTCTTCCTGATCTATATCAATGATCTCCCAAAACACATACTTAAATCATTCGTTGACATCTATGCTAATGACACGACCATCTATGGCAACACATCAAAGGTTGTAAATGACAAAGTTCTCTCCGATTCTCTCTCCTCTGATCTCGAGCGCGTGGTACAGGGGGGGGGTGGCTGGTTACTTTTAATGCATCTAAAACCAAGCTCCTATCTTTACATCATCGACGCTCTGACCCCCATCTGGCATCAATTGAAATGGTTATTTCAATCGTTATTTCCATGGTAAGTGCTCGTCTGAGCTCCAATCTCTGGTTCCCCTCGCCAATCTTCCACAATAAACACTCCTCTAGCTGAAACCACTGTCAGTAATTGTTCCCACTCTTTATCTGTGCCTAAATCAAAATGTACATTCCATGAACACAGCTTCTTTCTCAGAAGTACACGCCTGTGCGACTCTCTTCCGTTTGCCTGTTTCCACCTGACTACAACTTGGATGTCTTCAAGTCCATCATAAACAAATTCCTGATGAACCGCCCTGATGTAAGACACTTTATCAAATCTCCATTACTAACGATTACTACGATACTATTCCATTGATTACTGTACATGCAATAACCCTTATCCCCGAGTGGCTTCCGGACCTTGATAAGTGGTGACTATCATGTAAAAAAAAAAATTCAACATGACTATACTATGGAAGTCTCCTGTTTGCACCTACCTCTCTTATTTCTCCTTATTTTTCTTTGCCTTCTTCTGTCAATTGACTCTCCGAACTGAACTGTTTTCCAAGTACCATCATCATTTCTCCCATCATCATATTTGGTTGAATGTTTCATTTGGATGTTGACATGTGTTGGGCAACTTTTCGAATTTAACTTCCAACTAACCTATCTCTGGCTAGGTCTTTATTCACCCCTCTCTTCTCTTAAGTACATTTTTATTTCCTCCGTTCATATTTTTCCTGACCTCCTCCTACCACCTGAACCTTCTAATTGTTTTGCATCTACTAAACCAATAAGTCTCATCCATTCTTTCAACGTGAATATACAACCAAAGTCTCTTGTTCGGCACACAGCTCTCTATATTGTTCAGATTAAATGGAAAAGAGTATTAATCCTGACCTATATTGAGGTCTAGGGTATAGAAGGAAATGCATGTTCATCTCACGTTCGGGTGTCACCATTTTATTGAAGTTGTGCAAATTAGGAATAATGAATTGAATTGAGAAAGAGACGAACTACGTGTTAAATTGAATTAAACGAACTAGGATTTATTTCGTGAAGAAACAAGTGAAAGAAAAGGGCACAACACGTGTTCATGTCCGCGTTTGTCTCTCGCTGTTTACTGGTGAGAAGGAGAAAGTCTATTGTTGTAGAGAGAGAAAAAAAGAAAGTCAATCCAGTTTGGTGTGCGTCTCTTGCTGTTAGCTGGTGAGGAGGAAAGTGTATTGTAGTATAGAGAGATCTGTGCGTACATGTGCGTACGTTAGCGTGTGTGTGTATAGACGTGAATGTGAGTGTATGTACGCGAACGTGAATATATGTGCGTGTGTGGACGTGCGCGCGTATGTTTGTGTGCGCGTATTTATGTGACAAGTGATATAGCTTGAGATGTGAACGCGTGTCTTTGTGTGAGACTAGAAAAGGCTCCCACACCTAAACTGCTATTGACTAGGAGGACCCCATGAAGATTGCCAGATTCTTTATACATAAATCTGTATTATCTAGACCAATAGCCGCTGCCAACGGGAAATCAATGGCAATCAGCCGTTGCGATAATGCAAATTCATTTGCAAATGATATCAAGAGGTGGAGAGTACTGGAAAACTTGGGAGACTTGTTGTCACTCAGTTTCCAGGGAACACCACAGGTTGTTTTCAAGGAGAGATCCTTGATAACCTGTGTGAAAGCTCCTCGTGAGCTACTACTACTACTACTACTACTACTACTACTACTACTACCACTACCACTACTACTACTACTACTACTACTATCTTTGAAATAATAAATAACTGTAAGAGTCAATAGTATTACTAAAAAATAACTTCTTTAGTAAAAAGAAGTGTAAAAAAACGGGTTCGGGGTTTACTTTCGGCAGTTGCGTAACTCAAGATTGCTTTCTTTTGTCCTTTAGTCCTCATATTCCAGGAGCGATTTTTCTGATAAAGACCAGAAGATGCCAATTAATCTTTATCTTGGAAAGACCAAAGCTGTAGGTAGATGGAAAACAGTGAGCAGGAAGAGAGTTCCAAAAGCCTTGCAGTTTTTTAGAATGAAGCGACTGGAATAAGAAACTGTATTACAATGAGGTGTTTAAAACAGCGAATTAAGGAAGACCACTAGACAGATGAGTTAAACGAGCTGAAACAAAGGAAGCGGTACGGTCGCACTTCGGGTCGCCTATGCTTCTGTATCGCCAATAAAAAACGTAGATTCCATGAACAAAGCTTCTTTCTTAGATCTGCACGCCTGTGGAACTCTGTTCCGCCTGCCTGCTTCCCTCCTGACTACAACTTGGATGTCTTCAAGTCCAACGTAAACAAATTCCTGATGAACCGCCCCCTTAAGTAGACACTCTAAATATCCACACTAACGTACTGTACTTACAATAACCCTTATCCCTGAGTGGCTTCCGGGCCTTGATAAGTGATGACCACCTTGTAAAAAAAAACAAAATCTTTAATCTCTAAAAATAATTAAAATTTGGGGGTGCTTGTTAAGATAGAGTCGACGGATCGATTTTTAAAAAATATGTTGTTTTAAACTTATTTCATGTCGAATATTCAAAATTACGGAAATTCATCAAGTAGAAAATGTTTTATAGTTCAAAATAATTTGTTAATTTTTTAGTTTACTGACCCCTCAGCGTTCACCTTTAATTTGTTGACTTTCCTTAATATGAAACAAGATGGCCGCCAATAAAAAAAAAACTATAGTGATTACGTTGGATACTGAATATTTTTAAATATGGATTTGCGCAAGTAATAAATGCGATATTCGTTCTTAGCATACCCGAAACCTACAAAAATCGACAATTCAAAGGTGAATGCCGAGGGATCGGTAAACTAAAAAAAAAAAAAATAAATAAATACCAATAATTTTTACAGAAACTTAAGGGGAAATTGCATTTTCCCTATATCTGAACACATTGAATGTTGCGAATACAAGGGGACATACTTATCTCCATTTTCGCCTCTTTAATGGCTCACGTACTGTTTTAGACCGTAGCGTAGCGATGAACTTTTTATTTTTTACTAAAAACACAATAACAGTTTTTCTACTTAATAGATTTTCATAATTTTTGGATATATTACTAATTTCGGCATGGCAATTAAGTAAGTATTGTTGCTTTAGTTTAAAACCACATATTTTGTTTTAATCGATCTGACCACTTTATCTTAACAAGCACCAAGTTTGAATTATCTCTTTCTCCCCTACTATAACTCTTCCGAAAAGGACAACAGAAAAAAATACTTCCGGTTAGCTAAAGTGCACTTGTGCCTATTATTATTATTATTATTATTATTATTATTATTATTATTATTATTACTGTTATTACTATTATTGTTATTTTTATTATTGTTATTACTATTATTATTATTATTTTAGCAATTTTGTTTATAACGTCTTGATGAAAAAAAAAAAAAGGACACAGAAATAGAATACCGAAATTTAGAAGTTTGCATGAAAAAAAAAAAAAAAAATCGGTAAAAAAAATCGAGGCAATATCTTTACTATGCAATCCAGATAGAGAGAAGAGATGAGACTGTTTAAGGGATGAGAACAGGAAAGACCCAAAGAGGTAAATAACGGTTGATGGAGAGAATAGGGAAGTCAAAAAATGGGAAGAATATGAGAGAAAATACGTAAAGAAGGGAGGGGAAAAAGCAGAAAAAGAAACTAAGAGAGATAAAAAAACAACAACAATAACAAAAAACAAACAAACAAACAAAAAACAACAACACTGAGAACAGAAATTAGTAACAAACTTTGTGTTGCTTAAACAAATCATTAAAAATAAACAAAAACTATTTTATTCCTGGCAGTTTTCTCTGTCCATCTTTCTTTCTTTCTCAATTTTTGCATTAATCTCTCTCTCTCTCTCTCTCTCTCTCTCTCTCTCTCTCTCTCTCTCTCTCTCTCTCTCTCTCTCTCTCTCTCTCTCTCTCTATCTATCTATTTATTCTCTGTTTTTCTCTCTTTAGCTTTCTCTCTCTTTATATGTCATTCCCTCTCCCTCTTTCTCTCTCACTCTCTCTCAATCTATTTCTCTCGTTCAACCTATTTCTATACGTCCTGTAATTTCTATCTATATCCTTACCTCACGCTGTCTAATTCTCTCTATCTTTATATGTAAATATGATATATATATATATATATGTGTGTGTGTGTGTGTGTATGTGTGTGTGTGTGTGTGTGTTCATCCATGTCACACGTTCTCAGTATCTTTCTCTCCCCCTCTCTCCATATTATAAACAAACAAACAAACAAACAAACAAAACAAAAGGTGTGAACTGGACATATATTTTGAGGAAGAAAAATCCCTTTTTACATACACACAAACATCGAAAAAATGCATATATATATATATATATATATATATATATATATATATATATATATAGGTATAAATACTGAAAATCGACACATAATATATTATATTAGCTTAACAACATGGAATCGTACACACAAACATACACACACAAATACACACAATTAGGCATTGCTTGGATAAGTTTAAAAAATAATAAACATCAGAACTAAGATCAGAATGTAGTATCCGTTCTGATGCGACAACTCAAATATATCTCCTTATGATATATGTGTATACATGAAATCGTATGCACACAACGCACATATACACAAACATTATATATATATATATATATATATATATATATATATATATATATATATATATCTATATATCTATATATATATATATATATATATATATATATAGAGAGAGAGAGAGAGAGAGAGAGAGAGATCTTTGCCCTGCTGTTTATTTATCATTTTTTAAACTTTTCAAGCGATACCAAATTAGTTTTTTTTTACATGGGGGTCACTACTTATCAAGGCTCAGAGGCCACTCGAGGATAAGGGTCAATAGGTATACATTAGGCATTGTGATTTTAGCGTAGTAAATATTAGTGGGAGTTTTGACACACACACACACACAAACATATATATTAGATTTTATACACACACACGTTTTATACACCCCCACGTGTGTGTGTGTGTGTGTGTGTGTGTGTGTGTGTGTGTGTGTGTGTGCATAAGAAGCTAATTTGGCATGGTTTCAAAAAGTTTAAAAACAATAAATAAACAGCATGGCTGGAATCAGAGTGTAGTATCAGTTTTGATGCTAAACTCAAGTTAATTTGTCCTTCGTCAATGTAAGGGAAACCCTTCTATATTAAGGTAATGTTTTGTTTTTGTTTTTTGCCTACGGCCAGATTGCGCCTTTTTGGGAAGCTGTTTTTTTTTTCTACCACACATTAAAATTGACCTTGTGTAACATTTTCCTCTCGCGGAAAAGTAAATAAATACCAAATAATCAGCAGAAATGTGTATAAAAAAGCAAAAAAAAAAAAAAATAAATAAAAAATAAAATAAAACTAAAAAATAAGTAAATAAAATAAACCCGCGAAAATACTGCTAAAATCAAAAATGGCACACCCTCAAAATTTGAACTAATCCATCACTGCCGATTTTACTCTATTTCTCGTTCCCAAATTAAACACACACACACACACACACACACACACACACACACACAAATAGAAAATAAAAAAACGAATACAGGTTTTTCATGGAAATCCCCACTATCACAATTCTTTACCTCTCCCTCTTCCCCATCCGCATCTCTCTCTCTCTCTCTCTCTCTCTCTCTCTCTCTCTCTCTCTCTCTCTCTCGACCAATCATCCTGCAGATGAAAATTCATATTCGACCGTGATTCTACGAGAGCGACACACACGTGCGCACACTCGCGCGTGTAAAAGTCAATTTACAATTCGTAACCCGTGCACGCTCAAATAAATACACACGTACACAACTATACACACACATACATACATATACACACATACGCACACACACATATTTATATATATATACATATATACATATATACATATATTTATACATATATGTATATAAGTATATATAAATTCAATTAAAAAAAATTATATACGTGTATATAGTCATATTGCTTAGGTTGCATAATAGTTTTGGTAACTCGTACCATATTTGCAGTGATTTTAAGGGGCGGTATTTACTTTCAGAAGATTCTAGTGCCCATCGCGTCTCAACGCACGCAAGAGCACGCATTAAAACAGGAAAGACGATTACACGGTTTTCGTAAATTAAGTTTATATAGGCAACCGTCAGCGTGCTGTGCGCATAAGGTTCTTGCGGATATGTAAATGCACATAGACCTGTCCTCTTTTATACGGAGACTTAACCGATACTGGAAATTATATCCCAGGATACAAGACAGTATTTAGACTACTATATCTTTACGTATATATATATATATATATACATTTGTACAGATTCGCCTGTTACTGAAAGCAATCTTACAACACGCGAGCAATAGCTAATTTTTAAGGTAAATATTGATATGTAAATATATATGTATAGTGATATGTAAATATATATGTATAGTGATATATAAATATGTATGTGTATTGATATATAAATGTATATGCATATGTATATATATGCAGGTGCGTGTAAGGGGAAGTGTTAGCAGATATATGTAATGTGTTTATGATTAAGGATACGTACATATGAAGATAGCTATCTAGGATGGACCTTTTCAAAGGGTATCGGTACGTTTCAAGGGTTCTTTAAAAAACTAAAATAAACCGAAGCGAATACAATTATATACGTGTGCATTAGCTAAATAACCATTGAGATAGATACGTATTTATAAATAAAAAAGAAATTACGAAACAAAAAACAAAAACAGTATATTTATATTCGTTTTTTTTTTGTAATTAAAACAAAACAAGAAAAACAAACAAGAAAAACAAACAAACAAACAAACAAAAAAAAAAAGACCATTCTACGGAGTACCTGCAAATAATTCCCGTCACACCGACCTGTATATTTTTGCTTTCTTCGATTAAATTTTTTTTTTTTCCCGTACATATTTCTAGCTCTGCGTTTTAAGTGGAGCAACGGCAATATTGGATGCTTGTTTATTATTAAGTTAAAAATACATATATAATTCTTGGATAAAAATTTAAAGTTAACAAAAACAAAAAAAAGCCAACAAATTAATCAACATTTAAAAAAAAACAAAAAAGCAAAAGAAAACAATTATTTTACCAAACATGGAAAAAACTAACAGGAAGGCATGGATTTGTTACCTTATCCCGTTAATTGCAGGTAAGAAATTACGACCTTTTTTTTTTTTTATATATATATCTATATATATATATATATACGTATGAGAATTTTTCGCTACGATTTAAACAAATTTATGAGTTTGGGTTCTTTTCGTGTTTACTGTTTCGCTTATTATTTCCTTTTAAGTTTATAGATAAAATATACGTACACACACATATACACATATATATACATATGTATACATATATATATATATATATAGATATATGCATATATATACATATATTTACATATATATATATGCATATATATACATATATGCATATATATACATATATATACATATATGCATATATATACATATATATATATACATATATGCATATATATATACATATACACACACATATACATATATATATATATATGCACATATATATACATATATACATATATATATAGAATGTTTGGTTGTTTTTGTTTTACGGCATATCGACCCTTTTAGGTCATTTAATGCCGAATCCAGTGATTTTGAAGAGTTTTTAATAGAATTTTTTTTCAAGTCAGTTTCTATTTAATCCATAGTTGGGATCCTAACAGGTACAACCACTCCGGGTCAGAGTGGACCAGGGGGCAATGATAATTAAATCCTGGCTTGAGGTGGTTATCTGTCTAGCCGCTCTGATGAGCTGTGATACAGCGAAACAGTACTGTATGCGGATGACTATATATATATATATATATATACATATGTATATATGAATAAGTGAGAATGTGTGTGTGAGGACATTGCTCAACCTATATACTCAACGAATTTTGGATCGACAGACTTCAAATTTACTATATAAGATATTCAGACACGTGGGCAGTTTTTAATCCGTTTTCATCCGGGAAAAGCGGCAGCTAAGGGTCAAAATTGCAAAAAATTGGTACGTTGGGGGTGGGAGCGTCGGATTTTTAAAAATCTATTTACTAACTGTTCTACGAATGCCCATGCACATGACAGATTCATCGTGTTAACCATTAGTAGGATTTAAAACACCTTTTAAAGAACGTGTCAAGCCGACCTAACGTTTATCGTACTTTATTCCTAACTTTAGGTTTTGGGTTCGATCTCAGCCTTAGTATTTTCTTTTTTTTTTTTTACTTACAATAAGTGAAGTGTTTAGAAAAAAAAAAAACATAATACTCGCGTGCACGTGTTTCAGTTTCTGTATGGATTAAAATCTGATATTTATGCACATTTTATAAGCGGGCAAGACCAGGCGGCCAGCTAAAGTATATATATATATATATATATATATATATATATATATATATATATATATATATATATATATATATATATATATATATATAGTAAGTTAAAAAAATCAGGCATACGCTGAAGTATATATATATATATATATATATATATATATATATATATATAGTAAGTTAAAAAAAATCAGGCATACGCCTGACGAATTCTCACGAGAATGAAACGCGGAATATTCTGTGTAGCTTTATTGCCATATATATTTTTAGAACTTACTAGCTAGCTCTCCCTATGTCTTGAGCACTGTTGAAGTAAATACTGAAAATTTACGCACAAATTATATTTTCGTATGTATGCGATTAAATGAAGTATATATATATATATATATATATATATATATATATATATATATGTATATATATACATATATATATACACATATATATAATATTAAAATGAAAGCTGGGGAGTATCAGTTATTTATAACTTAATTATACTTTAACGGAGAATGCTCTGACGAACTGCAAGCACTTGTGCCCCCACGACGTAAATACCCCTGACAAACCCGACAAGCAGCTAAATCCCACCACTTAACAGTAGTGATCCCTAGATGCAAGAGAGCCTTCTACTCCAGTAGTTTCTTCCCCAGAGCAGCTAAACTTTGGAATTCCCTTCCGAGTCCCTGCTTCCCCGACTTCACTGACATGCAGAAGTGCAAGTGCAACGTGAACCGACATCTTGCTCCCCAACTTCCTACACAGTACCCCTGGTTCTTATGTCCCCGATAGTAGCCCCCTACAACAAAGTTGCAATGTGCCTTGTTTGGGGTGAAAATGTAAGAAAAAAATGTATATATCATTAGAACAGTAGAGAAAGGTTAATGGAAAAATGAATTTAAAAAAGATTAGGCTATAGCATTTCGAAGCTAAATGCTTCTCATCAGAATAGAAAGACCATAATTATACAGCATACAAATATAGAAAAACTAGCTTCATGACATTATGATAAGAACTTAGAATGAAGAAATAGGATAAAATAGTTAATAATAAAATAATAATAATAATAATAATAATAATAATAATAATAATAATAACAACAACATTAATAACATTAATAATAATAATAATAATAATAATAATAATAATAATAATAATAATAATCAAAAGCAGGTAAAGGTAAAATTGGAAGTGTACTATATAGACTTCGGTGCTTAGTGGGGGATGCCTTTTTCTCTGGTCCTGGATATGACCTTAAACTACATCCGGTGGTGAAGCCCCAGCTTGCGGGCTTTAGGGAGTGTGGAGCTGGAGCTACCCTTTAATTGCCATTGCTCACAGGTCCACTCTGACCCGAACTGGTAGTACCTGTTAGGGTCCCAACTATGGGTTAAATAGAAACCGACTTAAAAAAAAAACAAAACAAATATACTCTAATAAAAAAATGTTCTTCAAAATCTTTGGATTCGGCATTAAATAATCTGAAAAGGGTTGATATGCCGTAAAACAAAAAAAACAACCAACCCA